>NW_006798383.1:2357333-2363982 GCF_000442215.2 Lipotes vexillifer | reverse complement strand
CCCGCGTCTCCTGCATCGGCAGGCGGACTCTCAAGCACTGCGCCACCAGGGAAGCCCTGTACTGTTTCTTATGTTGAAGTGTAGACCATGGGAAGAGCAGGTGGACCAGTAAGAGGGGAAACATTTGCAACAAGTTCTAGACAGCATGGTCCAATATAAGTATATTATCAGCCACATACAACTTTATTTTCAAACAGGTGAAATTAATTTTAATAATATGTTATTTACCCACATGTACCCAAAATATTATCATTCTAACATGTAATCAATATAAAAATTGAGATATTTTATATTCTTAATATATTTTATAAAATCTTTGAAGTCAGTTGGCTATTTTATACTTACAGCACAACTCAATTCAGATGATATATTTTCATTGGAAATATTTGATCTATATTTAGATTTCATAAAATTTACAATTGAAACAGTAGAGTTATATACCCAAGTTGTTCCAAACATACTTAAAAGTTTTCCAGTAACTGAATTGCATACCTAAATGTCATTCCTCTTTAATATTTGCCTTCTCATTGATAAAACTGGTTCATCGTTTTTAGAATTCATTTGACTTCAGAGCTACATCTGTCCAGGTTAAGGTAATTCAGTAAACTCTTGTTTTAACACCAAATTCAAAAAGGTACGGCGTAGGGGCTTCCCTGGTGGAGCACTGGTTGAGAGTCCGCCTGCTGATGCAGGGGACACGGGTTCGTGCCCCGATCCGGGAAGATCCCACATGCCGCGGAGCAGCTGGGCCCGTGAGCCATGGCCGCTGAGCCTGCACGTCCGGAGCCTGTGCTCCGCAACGGGAGAGGCCACAACAGCGAGAGGCCCGCATACCGCAAAAAGAAAAAAAAAAAAAAAAAAAAAAAAAAAAGGTACGGCGTAAATTGTTAAAGTAACTCAAACTTAATCCATATCGAGCAAATGTTTTCAAAAATTTCTTGTAGTTTTTGCAGTTAGCTAGTGCTGTCAATTACAATTAAATTTTTCCATATTTTGATTCATACTAGAAAAATGTGTTAATTATCATTGATATTATGAAAAGTTTCAATGTCAACATAAATACCTGGCCGGATGGGTCACAAAATAAGCTTTTCCTTTCCTTGGAGCTTCAAATTTAACTCTTTAATTTAAAAATGTTTTTTATTATTGAATATTTGACAGGCATTCCTTTTGTTTCAAGAACATCTTGAGTTGAAATTAACAGTATAGTCTTTTGTAAACCTCGCCACAACTCAACCAGTGAGCACTGGCAAAGAACTCAGGATCATTAAATTCATTGTCTTCTAATTCTCTTAACTGTTCCATAAACCTGCAATGTCCATAGCTTTTGTAGGTATGTACTAAATTATTTTAACAACTGTATCCATGATACAGAGTCTGCTTCAGAAAACTATGGACAAATATTTTTAACATGTACCATGAAGGATGAAGCAGGAGGGGAAAACTTTAGTCTTGTTTTAAAACTCCTATAAGGAATTCCCTGGAGGTCCAGTGGTTAGGACTCCACGCTTTCACTGCTGAGGGCCCGGGTTCAATCCCTGCTCAGGGAACTAAGATCCAGCTGCGTGGCAGGGCCAAAAAAATAAAAATAAATAAAATGCCAATAAATCTGGACTTTCAACCTAACATAGCGCGAGCACCATTTGTGTGCTGTAATTTTTTAAAAATTCTAGTCAAATTCCTTATTGACAGATGTAGAAGATTTAAAAATATTTATGCCACAAGTTCAGAGATTTGGGCTGTGAATTGACAAAAGTTTTTACATATTTGGAAGTTGCTTGAGACAAAATGTACCCAAAGTATTTATTAATTGCGTAGAGTCATCTAAAATCTAGAGAAAAGTAATTTAAAACATTTTGAATCAATTGATTTTTTAAATTAATTAATTTATGTATTTATTTTTGGCTGTGTTGGGTGTTCGTTGCTGTGCGCAGGCTTTCGCTAGTTGTGGTGACCGGGGGGCTATTCTTCGTTGTGGTGCGTGGGCTTCTCATTGCAGTGGCTTTTCTTGTTGCAGAGCACGGGCTCTAGGTGCACAGGCTTCAGTAGTTGTGGCACGTGGGCTCAGTAGTTGTGGCACACAGGCTTAGTTGCTCTGTAGCATGTGGGATTTTCCCTGGCCAGGGTTCGAACCCGTGTCCCTTGCATTGGCAGGCAGATTCTTAACCACTGCGCCACCAGGGAAGCCCTGAATCGATTGATTTTTTTTTTTTTTTTTTTGCGGTACGTGGGCCTCTCACTGTTGTGGCCTCTCCCGTTGCGGAGCACAGGCTCCAGACACGCAGGCTCAGCTGCCATGGCTCACAGGCCTAGCCGCTCCGCGGCATGTGGGATCCTCCCGGGGCAGGGCACGAACCCACGTCCCCTGCATTGGCAGGCGGACTCCCAACCACTGCGCCACCAGGGAAGCCCGATTGATTTTTGATATCGTTAGAAAGTCATATTCTATAGGCAATTGTTTAGTGGTTTAATTGAAGATCTTTCACTTTTTATAAGGTAGGGTTTTTTTCCTCATAATTGTCTGATAAACTGTCCATAACTGAAATAATAATTTCTTTTACCATATCTCCATCAAAAAAATGGTATAGTAGGGACTTCCCTGGTGGTCCAGTGGTTAAGACTCTGTGCTCCCAAGCAGAGGGCCTAGATCCCACATGCATGCTGCAACTAACACCCGGCGCAGCCAAATAAATAAATATTTTTTAAAAAATACCCTGATAACCATTAAAAAAAAAAATGGTATAGTAGCCAGAGATGCAGGCTCAGATCGTGTTAAAAATCACTGAAATTTTTTTGGACATTTAATTCTGATTTCAGACAACCTGTTTTGTTGATTCATTTTTAATGTTAGGAATAAACTTCGTATTTACTTTATATTTGCTGACATTTGTTAGTAGTATTTATTATCTTGAAAAGTTGTTTATGCAACAAAAAGCCTTTTTGTTTCGCCTTAGCGCTGAAGCAAAGTGCAGTTGCCATTCATTATGAAACGTACAACATACCTTCTTCCAGTCTTTCTTTGCTGTTCTGAAGTAGTACTGTTATTTGCATCTCTGCTCAATAATGCGTCCATGGTATGCCTTCATTTTGAACTTAAAAATCTGTTTATATTTACATTTTAAAACTAGAAACATAATTTGACTATCATTAAAAGCTGATCAGTATTCTACTCTAATTACCAATTCTGATGTGTGTAGGTATCACTGTAACTCAGTACTTCTCAAGTGATGCGATTTTGCCCCCCAAGGGACATCTGGTATGTTTTGGTCATCACGACTTGTGGGGCGTGAGGGAGTGCTACAGCATCTAGTAAATAGAAACTAGGGATGCTGCTAAACCCAGGAGAGCCTCCCGCCACAGATTATCTAACCTAAAATGTCAGTAGTGCTGAGGTTAAGAAACCCTGCTGTGACTCATGCTGTCTGCATAAAATATTTTAAAAATAAACTACATTGTTAAATCCGTACATAGAAAGTCATTTGAACTGAATCAATATATTGGTATCAGCTAGATTGGTGATGTGTTTATGGGTAGTACTAGAAATGACACACATGCCCGATGTACACTGTAATAGAGCAGCAATACCTTATGCCATATAGTGATGAAAATGAAATGAAGTCCTTCTAAAACAATGTTGTATCTAATGGAATATTTTACACTGCTTTAGTTTTTTTAGTTTAAGTTAATTAAAATAAAAATTCAGGGCTTCCCTGGTGGCGCAGTGGTTGAGAGTCTGCCTGCCGATGCAGGGGACATGGGTTCGTGCCCCGGTCTGGGAGGATCCCGCATTCCCCCCCGCACGCGCCGTGAGCCATGGCCGCTGAGCCTGCGTATCCGGAGCCTGTGCTCCTCAGCGGGAGAGGCCACAGCAGTAAGAGGCCCACGTACCGCAAAAAAAAAAAAAAAAAAAAAATTCAGTTCCTCGGTTGCACTAACTACGTTTCAAGTGGTCAGTAGCCACATATGGCTAGTGGCAACAGAAGAGGTCTAGAAAATTAGACATGATAGGTTGATTAACACCCATCCTCACACTATAGGGCAGGAGTAAGTTGACTCCTTATTCACCTTAGGGTTTGAAGTGTAGTGTTTTAGCCTGGTTTCTATAGGCACTAGATATCTCTACTTTCTTTCTAAAAATAAAGAGACCAACACATTGTTTTATTAGAATATAATTCTGGGTTCTTAACCCTGCATTTTTTCTAAGGTCAGTTACCACTGAAAAACAGGCCCGACACCGGTGGTACCTTAGATTCCGAACTGTTCCTATATCCCACTAGGATGAAACTGCTGGATCACAACTATTACCCCATTTCCTGAGCTTCTATTCACACTTCGTTGAAATTAGGTAGAGAATGAAGAAGTATTCATCATATTTTCTCAATAAATACTTCCTTCTTGCTTAAAAAGCACCTTTCCATATATCTGGAAGAGCAAGGAGTTCAAAACACAGCAAATTATAGAAATGTTTAAGGGTTCCTGAGTAGGATACACTCAAAGGAGCTAAGGCTTGTTTCCGTTGTCAAACAGGATGTCAGGTCGTCTCCCCTTTGGTAATAACATTTAAAGCACAGCTTGGTAGTAGCTCTTTGAGGTCTAGTGTTAAGAAGCTGTCATCTTTCATCCCTGCTTGTTCTACCTTAGGCCAAAGGTTTTAGTCTAAACAGGTGGAAAGTCAGATATAGAGTTAGTTTAAGGGGAGGGTACCTACCTTGTATCATGGGGCATATAACTGACTTTTTTTTTTCTGGAATGAGAAACTAGTGTTAACTAGTAGAATGTGCTGTCCTCTTTATTTATTTTCTTAACTGTTTTGAGCCTGAGTATCTGATTCTTTGTAGCTACCTAGGTGAACAAGTTTTACAGTTTTTACTACAAGCATGGTCTTGCCTCTTGACCTTCATACACTACCTAGAGGTCCCACAAGTACTTCAAACTTGACATTCCAAAGAATATGCCTTATTGAATATACCAATTTAAGAACCATATCCCCCAGTGTTTACTATCTCAGTGGTATCATCGTCTGTTCAGTTGCCTAAAGCAGAAATCTCAAGGTTGCTTTAGAGTCATCTCGCTCCTTTACCCCAAACGAACTTTTTGGCCAACCCAATATTTCTCAAGTAAAGTCTCCATTTCTACAACTACCATTTCAATTCAAGGCCTCATAACCTCTCACATTTATTCAGTCACTGGAGTTGAATTTCAGAAGTGCAGGTCATAAACACTGCTGATGGGAGTATGTTGGTACCATGTTTGAGGGCAGTTTGGCAATATCTAGTAAAGTCCAAGTTGCCCAAACCTTACAATACAGTAATTTCATTCCTTGGTATATATCTTTGAGAAACTTTCCCAAATGATCACAAGGATATGTAAATAAGAACACGTGTTGGGACTTCTCTAGAGGTCCAGTGGTTGACACTCGGCACTTCCAGTGCAGGGAGCGTGGATTCAATTCCTGGTTGGGGAACTAAGATCCCACATGCTGCACAGTGTGGCCAAAGGAAAAAAAAAAAAGAACATGTGTTAAGTATTGTTTTTTGTTTGTGATACCAAGAAAATTGGAAACCACCTACATTTCAGGCAACAGAATGGATTGTGATATATTTATACACTGGAATATTATATAACACTGAAAATGGATTAGAACTACACAAATCAATAGAAATCTCACAAATATAATATTGAATAAAAAGTTGCGGAATATAAGGTAATATGCACATATTAAAAACAAAAACCATTTAGAGACATACTCATATTTAGTAAAAGAATAAAGCTGTGTATAGGGATGATAAGTGCCAAAATCAGGAGAGTGTTTACTTCTGGGAAGAGACAGATAAGCAATCCAGAAGAAGTACATGGAGAGTTTGAAAGGTATTTGTAACACTTTCTTAATTTGGATATTGGGTAAACAAACATTCAGTATATTCTTTTCTGCATTCTTTTCTATGTCTAAAATATTTCATTAGAAAAATCATCAGATTTTAAACCTTGTGTGATTCCCCATCATTGATAGGGATAGGATAATGTCCAAATTTCTTCAAATGACATCTTTCTAGCCTTATTTACTACCACTCTTCCATCTATCCTAAGATCTGGCTGAATTAGACATGGCCACAGAGTATCAAATTTCAACCCTCTGTGCCTTGCACATGCTGTTTACCTAGAATGTCTTCCTATTCTTTTCACCTAGCAAAATCTTATTTAATGCTTCAAAATCTAGCTCAGATGTCTTTAAAGCTTTGGGTATTTATCAAAAAAAATATATAAATACCTTTCTTTAAAGCTTACTGGATTCTTTGAGGCCGAATGCCATACATAGCACTTTGTACATTGCCATAGGACTTTGTACATTTCTCTCTTAGAGCACTTACCACATTGAGGTATAATTGTTTACATGTCTGTCCCTCACTAGATGGTGAGCTTCTAAGGACAGAGACTGTTTTTGCTTTACTTCTGGAATCTCTGCCCCAGCACAGTGCAGTATGGTACAATACATGTTTGTTGGGTGTATGAATAGATGACTGGAATGAATGGTTCCAAGGCTTTATACTGCTACCATTGTCTTCTAGAATCATCAGCTAACCTGAGGTCCTAAAAAGCTAGGGAAGTGGATATTGAGATGCCTAAGAAGTCCTTGTAGGAAGCCCCCCCC
>NW_006798383.1:2303714-2356978 GCF_000442215.2 Lipotes vexillifer | reverse complement strand
CCCCGCCCACAGTGCTTCCCAAAGTCGGCTTCAGATCTTAATAGACAACAGTCTTGGCAGCTTCTGGGTTAACCTAGTATAGCCAGGAAGTACACTTTGGAATTGTTAGCAGAGTCCACCTTTCTCAATGATGAGGTGAGTTATTTATCCCAACACAGTAGAATTTACTAACCTCTGATTCCCTCCAGGGTAACAAGAGGACAGCCAAAAGGTTTTAATTAGCTGAAATGGGGCTTTGAGACAATTAAAGCCACTTTAAAGTGCATTACTGATAGGATTATATATTGTCTTTCTTCCTTTTTTTTAAGTAACAAGTCAGGGCAATTAATGCTATTTTTATCTTGCAGATTCACTGAATTTTAAGGATGATTTTAAGGATTCCTTAAAAAACCCTCTCATTGGCTGAGTGATGGGCTGCTGTCATTTATGTAAGCTAGAGGCCCTGCTGAAGGAATCTGTGATTCTGAATGTGTTTCACATGCTAATGTTATAGCTGTTTGGATGCCTTACTGCTCTTGGCAGTAAGGTGTTTTTTCAGGCCCTTTGTGAGGTTAAAGGTTCTCTTGTGTGCTTCCTACTGAGGACCTTCCCAAATGTATATTGTCTTATAAGCCAAAAGGGAACCAAGGAAACAGTTACAATTAACAGGCAGCTGCAAAGCAGAGCCATTTAGTCTCTTCAGTGTGGTTTGGTGGAGATCAGAGTCTAGAGGCTTCAGTCTGGCTTTAAGTGAAACAGCTGCATCACCAGCTGGAGACTGACACACTGTAGAGGGCGGGCACAGCACAGCTGAGATCCATCCAGTCCCATATAAGAGTGAAAGGCCTCATCCACTCCCATATGAGACTGAAAGGCCTGACTTCAACTTTGCTAGTTGCTTTGTGTTTATGTTTAGTTTAGGGGAGAGGAGGTACAGAACTTGCCATGAGCATCTTTGAGTCAGCACTGAGCAAAAAGATGCAAACAGGACCCCCGCAGGCAAAGGTCTCATGGCTTTCACTAAGGTTTCCTGCTACCCCTTAGCTGGAAGAGATTCAAAACAAGATCCTAGGAAAGGAAGCTATAACTTTTCTCTTTGGTTTACTGGGAAAACTTGGATGGCTATTCTTTTTTTTTTAGTTGCATTAACCTTAATTTAACTTATCTAGTAAGGTTTCTTTAGCCTGACTTAGTAAAAATTGGGCAATAGTCTCCATCCCTATAAGAAAATGTGTCAAGGCATTCTTATCTTTCCTTGCCTGATTAAATTAACTCATATTTCAATACTCTGCTCAAGCACCATCTCCTTTAGAATGCCTTTCCCAAGTTCCCAAGTTGGGCTAATGCCCCTCCTCTGTGTGCTCATGGTACCTTTGGTCTACTCTTTGTCAGTCTAGCCCTTACAACATCATAATGAGATTGTCTGTCTGTGGTACGTGTCTCTTCCACTAATCTGTAAGTTCCTTGCTACCTGGGATCAAATTTCATTCACCTCCCGCATTGCCTAGTAGGTATTCAGGTGTTTGCCAGACAAACTGAACTGTCGAGTCATGGGCTGTGCTATCAAACCCTTAGCTTCAGATACCATAGGACTTTCTTCTAGGGACAGAGTGTTCCTTCACTATGTGAGAAAGCAGTCAATTTGCAGAGTAAGGGAGGGGGAGAAGATATAGAATTTCTCTCTTTCTAAAATGGTGCATACCGGATAAACAAAGTCCTGTAATCACTTTAAAACTAAATGTCTCCTTTTCGTAGCATCACCGTTTCAGGAGGAGAAAAGCTTACCATTATTTCTGGTATATTGGAGAGAAAGCAGCTAATAACTTCTTCTTGAGCATAAAACAATTAAACGCAGCCTCCCGTAGAGGCAGTCTGCAAGAGCCGACCGCCTCACCCTCCACATGGGCTTCATCTTCTTACTCCAGATTTCATAGACTCTCCCCCAAAGACCTTCATCTTGTTGCACTATTATGATGAATGTGTGGAGCTGGCTCTTACCCCCTGGTTTACTAGCTATTATTGGAGGTGCTGTCAAAGAATCAGGCCTCAAATTTATCCTCCCATTAAGTCCTCTCCTGGGCAGTGCTGCTTGGTTCTGAGTAGTAGTCATCTAGTCTCCTCTCCTTTTCCCACCTCCCACTGCCTTTGAATGTAAGGAAACTGCAGGCCCTGTTGCAAACAAAGAGGTATGGTAGAAAGTAAGGCTGTAAATCATTTTTACCACAGCTCTTTGTTTGCACTTGTTCTAGGCCTAGAGAGAAGCTCAAATACGTGAGGGCCTGCATGTGCTGTGAGACCTCCATCAATTTTGGTCACAAACCCATTCCATGTCATTTCCTCAACAGGTTGGTCATGTCTGTCTCGCAGCAGTGTCTCTGGGATCTCCTTTCTATAATGAGTTAGAGATTCACTGGTTTCTAAACACACGGGCCTTATCTACTTGCCTGTCTACTCTTAACTACTCCTCTGAGTGATAACCACATGGCCTCTGATGAGTATTTTTAATGTGTTATATGATTTTTTAATTTGTCCCTTCAGGGACTCTTACAGCCTTCCTCTTGTAAGGGTTTCTGTTGAATAGACGCTCTCTGGGTCTCTGACTTAGTAGGCTGCCATTTAGTCAGTTTGAAGCTTTTATTTTGACTCTTGTAATTCTTTGCAGAAAAAAATAGGGCCAAAGGTACATTGGGTACCATTTGTAAATCTTAGGATGATTGATAAATACCCATTCCCTTTAGCAAACAGTGGATTTTGTTCAATAATAGATAGTGATTAGGTTGTTGAGAAAAATAGCTTTGGAGCTAACTCATTAATAATGCTGATATTGAGACTGCTATTAATATTGAAAAAACAATATTCCTCAGTAATATTTCTTTTCCTTTGGAGAAAGTATATTGCAACAAAGTTTTAACTTTTCCCTTTTCCAGTGAGAGATACCATCAACTTCACCTAAGCAGAATGGTTCAAAACATTGAACAGCTTATTTATTCTTCATTTACTTCTTGATTTACTAAACTATCCTATTCTCCTTTCTTTACTACCCAGCTCCCCTGCTTTTTCTCCGACACCCATCCTTTCTACCTCTCAAGGCTCCTTTCTCTAGCCAGCCCTACCACCTGCCCCTACTATTTACACCCAGTCTTCTTAGGGTAAATCACTTGTGCTAGGGCTTCTCTGAAGGAAACAGAGCACAGACAGAGCAGGTGAAAGCAGTCTGCTTTTTCAGAGCTGACAAGAAAGGCAAAGCGCTCCGTCACAGTGGGTGGACGAGCAGTCAGGGCCAAGTAACGCTGCATCTCAGTGGTTAGCACCTGCAGGCTCAGAGCTGACAGTGCACTGTAATAAGATTCATCTCTGTTCACTTAACTGATGTGGGCTTTATGGTAAATGTTCGCCTGCTTAATTACTTTAGCAGAGTCACTGATTGCCTTTTCTGAGGAGTTCTAAAAGATCCCCCTGGGATGGAGCATAAACCCCTTTTTATGTCTTTTAATTTCATTCTTTACTTGGAGTACTTGAAAACCAGTATGTGATCCATATGGCCAGTATCCTCTCACTCCTTTACATGAACATCAGAACCACTCCTTTCTAGCATGGTGTCTATATGGCCCACACTGGACCAACTCAGAAATCTTGACAGCCGCCTTCTGTTTTTATCCACATGAGATCCCCATTCTTCCCTCTCCACCACTGATGTATATGCACAGCTCTTCTCATTTAGTTTGGAATCCATGTGCATCTTTAACCAGTATGGGATCCACAGAGTATTTCCCTCTCTCCCCAGTCTAGCATGTGATCCATTAAATTAATTTCCTTCTATTTTTGAAGTGATAGGAAAAGAAGCCTAAGTTAGTCAGTTACTGTTTTTTTTTGCCATCCTGCCCCCCCATGCTCAAAAGTTATAAATGCCTTATAATAAATTGATTAATTACACAAATGGGAATGAGGTATAATTAAAATACTTCCAGTTTTTGGCGCATGTCAGTTTTTTTTCTTTAAAGTTCTCAGGTCACATTCAAGGGATTGGAATGTTCACCATTAATTAAAAGTAGATCACTTCTTGGGGTTTTGAGCTATCTCCACTGCCTCAGAAGTCCTCCCAGGTATGTATGAGGATTTTCCTGTATCCTGAGTAGGGCAGAAAATCTATTAGACATTTTTACATGGCCCATTTTGTTCCTTTATATTCACTAGTTTCTGAGAGTGTAGAGGGGCCTTGCTTCTGGAGACAGGAAATCCAGGGCTAAACTACTAATTGCAGAGGCTATCAAAGGTTTGCATTCTATAACCCCAGGAACTCTGCCAGCAACTGCTGGCCTGCCACTAGAGACAGAGTAAGGGAATCTGTAGCACAGAGTAGTGGGATCTGAGCAGACGTAGGCTAATCTTGTAGGTGTTTTGTTCTAGGAAAGTTTTGGGGCCTCTGTTCATTTATTGAGAGAAAGCTTTGATAAAAAGCAGGCATTTCTAAGGGGCATGGATTAAGTGATGTCTTTTATGGAAATGTAGATGGTCCATTTGACTTCTGTGGTTCCTTTATCTCCTGTGGTTCATTCTTCTCCATTTACATTCATTGTGATTATGGAAACAAACAATGTCAGGCCAGTATCTAAAGCAGGAAGGAATTCTGTTTCTGTCTCATGGCAGTGCTGGAAGAGATAATTTAGCCAAAGTGTAAAGCCCATGGCATCTTACTTGGCTTACATATATGGTTTGGGGCCACAGTAACTAGAAATTAGCTCAGTTTTCAAGCAAATTAGCTATAACCAATTGCTTAATTTCTAGCAGGTGATGAGGCGGAAACCTACTTTGGGCAAAATCATGCATCAAGGTAGAAAGCTCAAACTGCCAAAATGTGTAGCCATGCACAGCTTCAGAAAATGAGGCCACTGCCCCTCAGGCCATGTACGTTTCATACACATTAACTCTTTCCTCTTTCCTTCCAGTTAATGAATTGTGAACTTTCATTTGTCCAGTGCAGATACTGGAAAAATGTTGTCCAGTAGTTGTAAGTTACCTAGTGTGACACATGTGTTTCTCACCTAGAAATCAAGAGGAATACTGACTTAAATCATTCTCTGATTTAAAACCTGAGGGTTACTATGGTGTAGTATGAGGCATTCTCTATTCCATTTCCTTCAATCAATAAATTTATGTGTACAAATAAATCAAGTTCTCTTGGCCAATTTACAGACTTGGATCATTGAATAAAGCAAGCAACTAGAGGCATTGGCCAGTAGCTCATCCTTCCTGATGGTTGTCAAAGTGCCTTCTATAGTAAGGGTCCATTTTTGTGTCTCTGGTCCTGAAAAGAATGGCCACAGGAACAGCAGTATAAGGAAGGGGATAATTGTCCTGAAAGGGTTAAAACCTAGTACATAAGGGATAAGTTGGAGGAAAACCCTAACAGGTTACTTGCTGAAGTTTTGACTAGATAGTGTCAAAGTGAAAAGGTTAAAAAGTATTCTTATTTGAGGTTTCATTTTGTTTAATGTTAATCAGCAGAGTCTCTGAGGCTTGTAATACACTGCTGTTAAAAGGCATCAAGGGAAATTGCTTTTTTGGTTGCTGTTGAATTGGATGGGCTGAAGATTCATTGACTTCATGAAGAGGGAAGCTTATTACTGCATGAAATGGGAATATATGAGGCAATTCTGAATGTGAAAAGAAATGTTAGTTTCAAGTTAAATAACGTGGACTTCCCTGGTGGCCAGTGGTTAAGAATCTGCCTGCCAGTGCAGGGGACACGGGTTAGAGCCCTGGTGCAGGAAGATCCCACATGCCGCGGAGCAACTAAGCCTGTGCACCACAACTACTGAGCCTGCGCTCTAGGGCCCGCGAGCCACAACTACTGAAGCCCTCGTGCCTAGAGCCTGTGCTCCTCAACAAGAGAAGCCACCGCAATGAGAAGCCCGCGCACCGCAAAGAAGAGTAGCCGCAGCTCGCCGCAACTAGAGAAAGCCCACGTGCAGCAATGAAGACCCAATGCAGCCAAAAATAAATAAATAAATTTATAAGAGAAAAGAGTTTATGAAACATTAAAATAAATAAAAGTTAAATAACTCAACCTCAGGTAGACCATTTTAATCACCCCCATATACCACTCAGTCATACCTTCACCCTTTCTCAGAGGCCAGTCTTGTAACCTGTATGTTTGAAGGTTTCCCAAGTTGAAGCAGTTATGAACGTGATGGTTTTCTTGTCTTTTTTCTTTTGGCCATGCCGCATTGCACGTGGGATCTTAGTTCCTTGAGTAGGGTTTGAACCCGTATCCCCTGCAGTCCTGCAGTGGAAGCGCAGAGTCCTAACTATTGGACCGCCAGGGAATTCCCCTGGTTTTCTTGTCTTTAATTCCAGATATCTGGGAATATGCTCTGTAGTGTAGATCACTGGACGGCTCTTTTGGGTCTAGGAAAAGGGAAGATGCTTGAGGGGGGAAAGTTTCCTTTAGGGCAAGTTATGGTTATATAGGAAAACACAAAGGAAAGCTTTGGAAAGGAAACCCAGCCCGATGAAGAATACCTCTCTGGTACTCAGAGGTTGATGTCTTGCCCAAGGTCATGCAGCCTAGAAATGGGGGAATCAGGATTTTAACTCAGGTCTAATGCCTCTAAGGCCTTGCCTTTTACATTATATACATCATGTTGTTCAGGGAAACAATGGTGCTTTAGCTAGGCTTTTTCCGAAAGGAAAAATAAGGCTTTGGCTTTTTAGTGATAAAGAAAAATAGCATTCCATGTGAAGAAAACCGTGTAAGCAAAAGCATGACATCCAGGTGTACATGTTTAAGTAAGTATTTGAGAATACAGGACTATAGCTCTTATGAGGCTGGGCTTGAAATCCAAATGTATTTTTATCAGGCTTCATATATTCACCCATAATCAGACTCTTTAATGTATATCTGGTACCCTTATAGGAATAATTGTAGGGTGAAACTTATAGGAATCTTCCTAGTATGTACCATGTTGAGTATACCAGTTGTTTCCTCCTTCCTTGGAATCAGAGCTTATAGAAACTTTGCCTGTAAACAACTGTTGCCTGTTTTTCTCCTTTATGCCTGAAGGATTTACATAGCAGCTTTTAGAGACAGTCGGTTTTCTTCAAATGTCTCAGTAAGGAAACAATCACCATGTTCTGAGCTTCTGGATGAAACTATTATTTATTTGTTGTTTTATAAAAGACCCTTAAAGGCTTCTGTCTGTGGGAGATAGCTGGGATTGTGAGAAATTGCATCTTAGGAGGATTTACTTTAGATTCACATTGGATATGAGGAAGAATCCACATTTTCTCTTAAGCTACATTGCCTAGTAACATTTCCATGCATTTCCTGGGTAAGTTGGGTATTAACTGTGTCTCAGCCAGCATCCACCCAGCACTGGGGGAAAGAAAGCTGCTTTGCAGAGTCATGAGTCAGAGAGAATAAGTTAAAAATGGACCAAGAAATCCTCAGCCAGTTTGTAGCTCAGCCTTGCTGTTCCATCTGTCCACTTCATTTTGCTTCAGTTTATATAAGTGACCCCTGTCTTCAGCAGTCAGAAGTTGACAGTTACATTGGAGGGTGGCCCAGATTCTTGCCCTTATAGGTGCTTTGGGTGCAAAGCCATCCCTTACTGTGGCTGACTTTAGCAATTTCCCTTTCTGTGACCTTGTCTGTTTCTTATTCCTTTTCCTTTTTGGGACTTTCCAGTTCAGTAGCATTAGGAGACCCAGTACCAGAGTGTAACATACTCCCCCACTCCTCTTCCACCCCCTACCCCCAAATAAACAAACAAAAATTCAGGCTTACTTTTAGAAGATACTGGATTACTTTTATAAGAAATGCCAGAAAGCTTTTCCCTAGCCTCCTGGTATGACTTGAAAGGAAGAGAAAGCTTTACTGTCTTCAGTGACAACTTTTGTTCCTTCATTGGGGGACAGCTGTTCATGTCTGAGACACTTTTTCTTCTGGGATGGGGATAAAACATTTTTATTGTTATTTTCATACTTGTGGAGAATAGCTGGTGATCATGGACCTCCTTACTTGTGGTAAGACTGGAAAAAAACCTTCTTAGACTTTCATTTATTCATTTATTCAGTTTTACTAAAGGCTTGGGAATATATTGGTGAGCAAAATAAATTTGGTCCTTGCTTTCATGGAGCATTTAGTTCCAGTTTGAGGAAAGCTGGAGGTTTGTTAAGAAATTATATTCCCATTCCCCACTCAGTTCTACCTCCAGACTCCTTTCCCTTTCCTTGGGCCTTATTTCTTTAAATCCTCTTCCTAGTCTTGGATGGATGGCTCTCTCTGGGTAATGTGGGCAGCTCCAGCCATTTCTCAAAAAAAAAAAAAAAAGTGGTCAACAGTGTTGAGAATAGGAGAACCTTCTTTATCCCCCACCAGTGTACCCCAACATTTTTTTTTCTTTTTTTTTTTTTTGGCTGCATCGGGTCTTAGTTGCCATGTGCAGGATCTTTGTTGAGACATGCAGGCTCTCCGTTGCGGCATGTGGGCTTCTCTCTAGTTGTGGCGTGCGGGTTTTCTCTTCTCTAGCTGTGGTACTCAGGCTCCAGGGAACGTGAGCTCTCTAGTTGTGGCTCGCGGGTTCCAGAGCACGTGGGCTCTATAGTTTGCGGCACACAGTCTCTCTAGTTGAGGCGCACGAGCTCAGTGGTTGCCCCACGGCATGCGGGATCTTAGTTCCCTGACCAGGGATTGAACCTGCATCCCCTGCATTGGAAGGCGGATTCTTTACCACTGGACCACCAAGGAAGTCCCTAATTTATTTTCTATCTCTACAAATTTGCCTATTCTGAACTTTTCCTATAAATGGAATGGTACAATGTGTGGCCTTTTGTGTCTGGCTTCTTTTACGTAACGTAATATTTTCAAGGTTCATTCATATTGTAGCATTTATCAGTACTTCATTCCTTTTTATGGGTGAATGGTATTCTCCTGTAGCTCTACCACATTCTTCAGGTAATGGACATTTGGGTTGTTTTTTGGCTATTATGTTTTTTGGCTATTATGAATAATGCTGCTATGAACATTTGTGTACAAGTTTTTGTGTAAACATAATGGGTTCATTCTTTTGGACAAGTACGTAGGAGTAGAATTTCTGGGTCATAGGGTAACTCTGTGTATTAACATTTGAGGAACTGCCAAACCACTTTCCAAAGTAGCTGTACCATTTTACAGTCCTACCAGCAGTGTATGAGAGTTCTGATTTCTTCCTGTCCTTACCAACAGTTGTTAACTATCTTTTGGTTATTGCTATCTTAGTGGATGTGAAGTGGTATCTCACTGGGTTTCTCATCAGATACATGATTTGCAAGTATTTTCTCCCATTCTGTGGGTTGTCTTCACTTTCTTTTTTTTTTTTAATGTATTTCTTTATTTATTTTTGGCTGCGTTAGGTCTTTGTTGCTGTGTGCAGGCTTTCTCTAGTTGCTGCGAGCGAGGACTACTCTTCATTGCAGTGTGTGGGCTTCTCATTGCGGTGGCTTCTCTTGTTGCAGAGCATGGGCTCTTGGTGCGCAGGCTTCAGTAGTTGCGGCTCGCGGGCTTCAGTAGTTGTGGCTCGAGGGCTGTAGAGCGCAGGCTCAGTAGTTGTGGTGCACGGGCTTAGTTGCTCCGTGGCATGTGGGATCTTCCTGGACCAGGGCTCAAACCCATGTCCCCTGCATTGGCAGGCAGATTCTTAACCACTGAACCACCAGGGAAGTCCCTCTTTTCACTTTCTTGATGGTATCATTTGCAGCACAAAAGTTTTTAAACTTAACCTACTTTTTCTTTTGTCAGCTTGTGCTTTTGGTATCCTAAGAAATCATTGCCTAATCCAAGTTCATGAAGATTTACTCTCATGTGTTCTTCTAAAAATTTTATAGTTTTTAGATCTTACATTAAATCTGTGTTCCATTTTGAGTTTGTTTGTTTTTTTTTTGCCACACCACATGGCATGTGGGATCCTAGTTCCCCAACCAGGGATCGAACCCATGCACTGTGCATTTGAAGCACAGAGTCTTAACCATGGGACCAACCAGGGAAGTCCCTTTTTTTGTTTTGTTTTGTTTTGTTTTGTTTTTTGTTTTTTTTTGGTGGTACGTGGGCCTCTCACTGTTGTGGCCTCTCCCGTTGCGGAGCACAGGCTCCGGACGCGCAGGCTCAGCGGCCATGGCTCACGGGCCCGGCCGCTCCGCGGCATGTGGGATCTTCCCGGACCGGGGCATCGGCAGGTGGACTCTCAACCACTGCGCCACCAGGGAAGCCCAGGGAAGTCCCATTTTGAGTTAATTTTTGTGTAAGGTATGTGGTAGTGGTTCAACATCATTCTTTTGCATGTAGATTTTCAGTTGTCCCAGCATCACTTCTTGAAAAGACTCTTCCCACTTAATTGTTTTGCCACCTTTGTAAAAGAGAAGCCTTAATCTATTTATAATGGCTGTTTTCTCATTCATTGCCCACTCACACCTTCCTCTTCTTCCCTACTCCTCCTCTCCAAGTCCCCTTTTCCAAAATACTTCTTAGCATGAAAGCTTTCCTTTGGCAAAGCTAGGTTTTGTTTAAATACCTGAAGGGCTGATATTAGATAAAAACCAATCTCAAAATGCAAACAGGGAATTCTCTGGTGATCCAGTGGTTAGGACTCTGCTCTCACTGCCGAGGGCCCAGGTTTGATCCCTGGTCGGGGAACTAAGATCCCACAAGTTTTGCAGTGTGGCCACAAAAAAAAAAAAGAGGAAAATAAAAGGGAAAATACACGTCTCTTTCTTTGCCATGTATGGTGCTACGAACCCTGCTGCTGATAACCCATGTGGCTACATTTGTGGCATTTGTGATTGGAATTTGTGGCATAGGGCCCTCAAAATGATCCTCTTCTAGAAGAGAAGGATACAATAACCTGAAATGTAAAGGATATAAAGAGAGGAAGTCACCAGCAGCATGAGAAGCTGACTTTATCCACTCTACTACTTTGCTAAGACTGACTCTGGCTTGGGGTCTGCTTTGCCTAAATGCCAGGATCTCTGTGGAGAGTAGAATATCCACGTATTTGTCTTCTCAGCTGCCATAACAAAATACCACAGACTAGGCAGCTTAAAAAATAGAAATTAATTTTCTCACAGTTCTGGAGGCTAGAAGTCCCAGATCAAAATCCAGCAGGGTCAGTTTCTGGTGAGGACTCTCTTCCTGGCTTGCAGACAGCTGCCTTCTGGTTGTGTCCTCACATGGTGGAGAGAGAGAGATCAAGCAAGCTCTCTGTTATCCCTTCTTTTAAGGACACTAATTCTGTTGGTTCAGTGCCCCACCCTTATGACCTCATTTAACCTTAGTTACTTCCATAAAGACTCTCTCTCCAAATATAATTACGTCAGAGGTTATTGCTTCAGTATATGAATTGGTGGGGTGGGGGCAGATATTGTCCATAACAATTCAGTACAAACCTAGTGGGGATGCCCTGATTAAGCCTGTCCTAGCTTCCTGCTCCTGCAAGACTTTTCTCCCTGGTCTCTTCAGTTACCTTCTTTCCTTACTGACCTTCGTTTTCTACAAGGCTAGTCAGGGGCAAGGAACTTGTGTCCTTCGTGCAGTATTCACCTTCTCTGAACCTGCCCTTTTTGGATGGAATGGGTAGGGAGGGACTTGAACTCATACTTTGATCATTCATCTTCTTCTTATTTATTTATTTTTTTGTTTTTAACATCTTTATTGGAGTATAATTGCTGTACAATGCTGTGTTAGTTTCTGCTGTATAACAAAGTGAATCAGCTATAGGTATACATATATCCCCATATCCCTTCCCTCTTGCATCTCCCTCCCACCCTCCCTATCCCACCCCTCTTCATTCATCTTCTGATAGAAAAAAATTGCTATTTCTTCTCTGGAACCTCAAATTTTAGACTTTAGCACTGGACAGTTGCTACCTGTCAGGTGTTGATCAGTGAAAATGAGAGAGCTACTTTAGAATCTCTTAGTAGACCCCTCCCCCTTCTCCCAGATGTTCAGAAGAGATGATAGTAAATCTTTTTTAAGGTGATATCAGTGGGAAGGAAAGCCTAATGAAAAGAGAAAGATTCCTCCTTCATCCATAAATCTGGTATTCCATCTTTCTCCTACTGAGAGCTAGTCAGGCATAAGTTTAATTCTGGGACCGTGGCCAGGTGGGGAAATGTGAAATCACAACCCAGGTGAACCCTGGTAGCCTCCAAACTTCCTGGTGAAGGAGAAACTAAGTATTTAAGTCACTGCAAAGGTATGTGTCACTCAGTGTGGGCTGACTTAGCCTGGTTTTGGTGTTTTGTCATCTCTTTGCTGTCTCAGAACATATTTCCATTTCAACAGTATGAAGTCCTGAGAACTTTAATAGGAAGCTTCCAAACCCTCTCTGAAATACCCTGCTAAAGAGCATGGAGGGAGAACAGCCAGTGTCAGTCTATTTTTCTTACCTCTTAGGCCTAGTGCCCTGCACCTGCTATCTTCAGAAGATCAGATTAGTACTCAGATTTTACAGATAACAATCCCAAATAAACAGCAAGAAAAGTAAAGCAGGGACGTATACTCTGTGTCCTTTGTGGGTACTGAATTAGAAATTGTTAACTGGATGTACAGTGTTCCACCTCTCTCAGGTTTCTAAACAGTCCCTTAACTTGCCTGGTGGGAGACCTTCCATCACTTGCTGAGATCTGAAGCTCTGGGACGAGAATGTCACAGGGCGGGTTGGAAGATGATTTTATCTTCATTCCAAATATAAATTCTCAGACTGGCAAATCCATCATACCCTCAGGATAAGTTTGCCCAAACAATATTAGCATATATGCCCTGCAATATCAAGCACAGGGCATCGACAGACCCAACTGACACTTGGCAGGTATAATGGTGAGAAGGGAAGGAAATAAGTGTACTTTTTTTTTTCTTTTAATAGAGTCTTTTTTTAACTTTATTTATTTTTGGCTGCGTTGGGTCTTTGTTGCTGCACATGGGCATTCTCTAGTTGCGGTGAGCGGGGGCTCTTCATTGTGGTGCGTGGGCTTCTCATTGCAGTGGCTTCTCTTGTTGTGGAACACGGGCTGTAGGGCGCGCACGCTTCAGTAGTTGTGGCACACAGGCTCAGTAGTTGTGGCTCGCAGGCTCTAGAGTGCAGGCTCAGTAGTTGTGGTGCACGGGCTTAGTTGCTCCATGGCAGGTGGGATCTTCCCGGACCAGGGCTCTAACCCATATCCCCTGCATTGGCAGGCAGATTCTTAACCACTGCACCACCAGGGGAGTCCCAATAAGTGTATTTTTTGAAGATAGTACCTTCCAGTTTTTTTCTTTCTCTCCCCCATTCCCTCTCTCCTCCTTTTCTTGCTCTGAGCACCTGCCCCCCTCTTTCTTCCCTCTTTTTCTTTTTTCTTTCTCTGTCTTTTCTTGCTTCCTTGCTTTATTTCTTGGCAAGAAAATTCTTCAGATAGAAAGGGAATAGAGTTACAGCATCCCCATCTGTTCCATTCCCAGGGATTATTTAATTGTCCAAATTTCACCAGCTTCTCTGGATTGCCAGCTGGGCCCCAGTGGCTGCTACCATCCCACCCAGACAGACATTAGGGTTTTTTGGAGTTCTCTGTTTTCCAAACCTAGGCAAACCAAAACAAAACAAAAAAATCCTAGTTCAGTCAAGTCAGGATTTGTTTTTTATATAATTTAATTTAATTTATTTATTTATGTATTTGGCTGTATTGGGTCTTCGTTGCTGGGTGCGGGCTTTCTCTAGTTGTGGTGAGCGGGGGCTACTGTTTGCTGTGGTGCATGGGCTTCTCGTTGCAATGGCTTCTCTTGTTGCAGAGCACAGGCTCTAGGAACGTGATCTTTAGTAGTTTTGGCACGCAGGCTCGGTAGCTGTGGCGTACGGGCTTAGTTGCTCCACAGCATGTGGGACCTTCCCAGACCAGGGATCGAACCTGTGTCCCCTGCATTGGGAGGCAGATTCTTAACCACTGCACCACCAGAGAAGTCCGAGTCAGGATTTTTTTCAAAAAATTTTTTTTACTAAGAAATTTAAAGGAAACCTTAGAAAAAAACAAACCTACAAAAGCATGAAATAGATGTATTTACAGAATGCAGATTCTGTTTTCCAAAATAACTGAGATCTAATTGTAGATTGATTTGATTTGTCTATTGTATTTCCTTTTCTCAATCCCATCACTTTTGCATGCTGGACCCTATGACTCAGACTCTACACTGGGTTAACTAAGTTAGTACTGCTGCTAGGTTTGGTGGGATTCTCAGTTTCCTAAACCTGCCCTCCCATCTTCTCATTGGGTTTAGCCTCCTGGTTTTCTTTTCTGTTCCTGGACTGTTGTCATCCTTGCCAATACCCCCAAACGTTGCCTTCTGAATGAGAAAAATATTTGACACCCCACTTGGACACAATGGATATTGGGGATTTAGACCAAGCCCCACAACCTTAACTTGCAGATAACATCTCTACCCTTCGTCCTAGCCTCTAGAAAAATAAGTTAGCAAAACTTGCCTCTTGCTCCTGACCCATTTCTGTCCTTTTTGATTTGTTCATTCATTGAATATTTATTGAGCACCAGCTTGTGCCAGGCATTGTGCTAGATATTTGACATTGCTTTGTTATGTAAATATTGCAAGAATCCTCTTAAAGTTTAGTTCACTCTTTCAACCAACATTTATTGTATGCCTACAATGCACCCTTCCTAGATACTGTGCTAGCTGCTAAAGTAGATATTATTATTCCCGTTTTTTTCCTCTGGTGAGACATACAGCTTCCCAAAATCATTCAGGAAAACAAGTGGTCAAACTAGGATTCCAAATCATAGTGGGTTTTTTTTTTTGAAGTTTCTGGCTTATACTTATATTAGATTAAATGGTTTTATAATCCTTTACTATCAGTAAGTTATATTAAAAGAACATATCGATTTCTATTTTGCTATCCAAACATACACATTTTAATAAATTGTTTATTTTGGAATAATTTTAGAATTACAGAAAAACTGCAGAGATAACGCACAGAGTTTCTGTATGCCCCTCAGCCTAGTTTCCCCCATCTTACATTACCATGGAACATTTATCAACCCTAAGAAATGGGCATTGATACATTGCTAATAACTAAACTTCATATTTTATGTGGGTTTCACCAGTTTATCCATTAATGTCCTCTTTTTGTTCCAGGATCCAATTCAGAGTTATCACATTGCATTTGGTTGTCATGTCTCCCCAATGGTCTCTGGTCTGTGACAGTTTCTCAAGTTTTGTTTTTCATGACCTTAACAGTCTCGAGGAGTACTGGCTAGGTATTCTGTAGAATGTACCCCAGTGTGGGTTTGTCTGATGTTTTTCTCACGATTAGATTCTGAGATTATGGATTTTTGAAAGTATATAACAGAGGCGAAGTGCCCTTCTCATCAGATCATACCAGGCGTTACATGACAGCCACATGACATCACTGGTGATATTCACCTTCATCGCTTGGTTAAGGTAGTATTCGCCAGGATTCTTTACTGTCAAGATACTATTTTTACCTTTTGCTACTCTTCTTTGGAAATAAGTCTAGCCTCCTCTCAGTGGGAATGGGAATTAAACTCCACCTCCTAAGGAGGAGAGTATCTATACATG
This sequence comes from Lipotes vexillifer, assembly GCF_000442215.2. NCBI lineage: Eukaryota > Metazoa > Chordata > Mammalia > Artiodactyla > Lipotidae > Lipotes > Lipotes vexillifer. The sequence goes on along the minus strand of NW_006798383.1, from coordinate 2,341,407 downwards.
TTATTTGAAATTGTTCTATTAGAAATATTTGTTCTCCACATTTCTTTAATCACTTTTATATCACTAAGGACCCATGCTAACCTCTGGTCTAAAACCTGTGCTTTTTCTGCTGTACCAGGCAAGAAATGACAAAGACCTATACTAAGACATTTGTTTCAGGAAAATTTATTTCAGATTTCAGAGGTTTTTAAAAGGTAGATTTGGGGCTTCCCTGGTGGCGCAGTGGTTGAGAGTCCACCTGCTGATGCAGGGGACACGGGTTCGTGCCCTGGTCCGGGAAGATCCCACATGCCGCGGAGCGGCTAGGCCCGTGAGCCATGGACGCTGAGCCTGTGCGTCCGGAGCCTGTTGCTCCGCAACGGGAGAGGCCACAACAGTGAGAGGCCCGCGTACCGCAAAATAAATAAATAAAATAAAAAATAAATAAAATAAAAGGTAGATTTGATAAGACTTGGTGACCTTGAATGTGACAGAGTGGTGGAGAAGGGAGTGTTTGAAAACAACACTCAGATTTTGGTTTGAATGGCTGGAAATAAAATTTTGGTTTGAAATATTAACTAACAAATATGATTGGTTGTAGGCGTTGATAAAGCTTAGCTTCTTCAGAGACTGTATTTAGCCTATGTGTTACTGAATGCCCTGTTCTCCCAAGTAAGAGCAGAGCAAACTACTACTTTTCTTTCTGACTGAAACACCAGGGCCCCCTAGTGGACAGCCCCCCGGGTCCTGTTTCTTGTCTAAAGGATGCTTGGTTTTGTTTTTTGTTTGGTTGTGAGGTTTTTCCCTAGTTCATTTGCAGAGCAGAGATGCTTGATTCTGTTCTCTGTCTAATAAATTATTAAACCCTTCCCATTTTAAAGTAATCAGTTCACCCCGTGTGACCTCATGTTCCTGAGAGGATAGTTACTCTCTGACAGTTACTCCCATGCTCTCATACTCTAAACCAGAAGGTAGTTGATACTTGTTTTTAACTCATTTATCCTCTTATTCCATCTGGTGCTATATTAATGTTAATTCTTTGTTTCAGAGCCATCATCAACCACTTTAACCCCAAAATTGAATCCTACGCTGCTGTGAATCACATATCCCAACTGTCGGAGGAGCAGGTAAGCCACTACTTTCCTCATAGTGACCCTAGTTTGTGCCTAGCATCAAGCCCTCTCTGATGGCAGAGGGATTCTATGACTTAGCTTCTAATGGGAGTGGCAAGAGCTAGGCTGCTAAGAGGAATTAGTAAGGGATTGGTTGGTAGTACTTTAAATAGAATGATGGCTTCTGTTTTTGTGCCATATGAAGGGTTTGCTTAATTATGTAGAAGATATGTAGGTGAAATTTTGGTGAATTGTTATTTTAGAGTGGGTGATATGGCATTTCTTCTTTTAATTTTAGGCAGAGAGTCATTTTGACTTTTGAAAATAAGAAATGAAAACTTAGCAATGGTTGAAACTGCCAAATAGAAAAACCCTGAGTTAAGCTTAATTTGAGGCTGTTTGGCTCCTTAAAACATGAGCCCTCCTTGGGGCAGATTTTCCTTAGTAATTGAGTTCTAATTTGCCTTGAGCAGTTATTTCGGAGCAGGTTTTTCTGTGATATGGACCAAGTTGGAGATGCAGATAGTGTTGTGTGTTTATTTTCCTTGAGTCTGGCCTGATTTCCTCTTCTCCCAAAATGCCTGTACTCGGCCCTGCATTATATAAAATTACAGATGGGGCTTTAGCGTGGCATGGTATTGAACTTGATGTTTCAGAATGAGACTCTTGAGTCCTGTTTTTAAAAGCACAAAATGAGACATTTGTTCACACAATCTTCCTTCCTTCCCACCCTACTCCCAAGTTGGAGGGCCTGGGTATTCATGAGGTGAGAGTCCAGATATAGGCTCCAAGCCAATTTTAAAAAAAAACCTATGCTCTGCACTCTCTTTTTTTGTCACTGAGCCTCTTGCTGGCAGGGCCAGCCAGCTAGCTGTTGTGTGATTGTGTGTTCAGTGTTCCTAAAAGCTGTTCCGCTCACCAAATGAGGCACCAAGCAAGCCTTTTGCCTAACAGACAGCTTCTCAGTATTCCCACCAGTGGCTCTTTCCTCAGCCAGATGGATAGGACTCAATTAGTCTATCAGTTAGTCCCCTTGACATATTTGTTCTCTTTTGTGAGGCCAGCTGTGAGAATCCATCCTCTTATTTAAACCGCTTTGATAAATGGCTTTCATTTTCTTTTTTCCTCTTCTGCCTATGGAGCAGTCCTAAGTCCTGTATAGATAGGACTTTGATGCCACTGCTCTCTGTGAGGTGCTTCAAGATCCTACCTTTTTCCTGTTGGACCAATTCAGATCAGTTTTATTATATGATTTTTATGCAAAAGAATTCAACATCTTGAGTTTTGTATAGTGAAAGAAAGGGTGACTTTCTTACCACAGTGAGCTCTGGTTAGTCTAAAAGCTTTAAAAAAAAAAGGAAGACACATTTTCCCAGTCAGCCACGTGCAGTATTCATCCCCCAGCAGCTTGGGAAGGTCAGGCTGAAGTCTTCCTACAGCAGTAGCAGCCACAGACCAATAATAAAAATCCATTCTGCCGCATGAGGCAATCTGGAAAAGGATGATTAGCAAGCACGTGTCCTCACCCTTCTCCAACTTCTTTCAAAGTTAAATGAAGTGATGAAAGTGACTCAGTAAGAGTCCACAAGCCAGAGATGAGGTGACTTCTATAGAGTGGGAGAGTACACAGCCCTATTTGAGAATGAGGAAGGGATAGCACTCTCAAAGATTTATCTTCTTAGTAAATAATTGCATGCCTGCTGTATACAAAGTGTGGTCCTGGGTAGTAGGGATCAGTGGTGAATAACCTAAGTGTAGTCCTTGCTCTCATGGAGTTTTTGTATATTCATTACCTCTCTTAACAACACTTTTCACTTGGGGAGCGGGGGAAGGGTGATAACTATTCTGGGACCCTTTTCAAAACTGCCCTCAAAATAGTTGTTGCTTCTCTTCCCTAACTGACTCTGAAGGGCAATAAATGACAGCATGAGGGTGCACTTGGTTTTATTCTCAGCATATCAGATTAAAAGTATTTTGACTCCTTGTTAATCTCCAACATGTGTTGGAGCACTTCTCTCCCCTCAGTTATGAACATTAATGCTAATGTCACTAATGTTAAGTGTATTCACAGCTTCTCAAAGACCTGGCTTTGGGATGCAGTAGAGCCTGGTGGTCCAGTGGTTTAGACTCCGTGCTTCCAATTCAGGGGGCTTGAATTCAGTCCCTGATAGGAGAACTAAGATCCCACATGCCACTTGGCCAAAAAAAAAAAAAAAGAGAGAGAAAGAAAGAAAGAAAAAGAAAAATAGGGCCTCAGTTGTTAGCAGCAAACTAAGTAGAAAGAAAAAATCAGGAACTTAATACCCAAGTAGATTCTAAAGTACTCCTAAAGTAAAGCCTAAAGACCATGGATAGATGTTAACTGGGATTTATAGCACTTAGTAAGATAGCAGACAAGAGAGGGCTCTTTGCTAGATCTGCCTGCCTAGGCTGCCATTTTCTTCTGGCAAGAGGTTTAGTTCTGGCAATCCCCAGACACATTCTAGTGTGTGTTTGAGGCATTTCAAGATGATGTTTGTAAATCCATTATTGCTTAATAAACAAAGCCCAAGCTCTCACACTGGGGTTTCTTTTCAGATGTCCAGAAGATAGATGACATTTTTTATTACTTCTCATTGGCTTCATGGAGGGCAGCTTTTTAATCAGTTAATACCCTCAGTGTGACTGAATGGTCATTCACTTTCTAGTGTAATAAACTGTGTGCATTTTTTTTTTTTTGTGGTACGCGGGCCTCTCACTGTTGTGGCCTCTCTCGTTGAGGAGCACAGGCTCCGGACACGCAGGCTCAGTGGCCATGGCTCACGGGCCCAGCCACTCCGTGGCATGTGGGATCTTCCCAGACCGGGGCATGAACCCATGTCCCCTGCATTGGCAGGTGGACTCTCAACCACTGTGCCACCAGGGATGCCCCTGCGTGCATTTTTATTTTGTATACAAGGTGTCATATTTATCTGGAGTTGATTGCAAAGCTTGCTCATTTTGACTCCTTTTGTGTGTGTGTGTGGTAAAATCAGCATAAAATTTACCATTTGAATAATTTTTAAGTGTACAGTTCAATGGCATTAAGTGCATTCACATTGTTGTGCAACCATCACTACTGTCCATCTCCAGAACTTTTTCATCATTCCATGCTGAAACTGTAAACCCATTAAACAATGACTCCTCATTTACTGTACCCCCAGCCCCTGGTAACCACTATTCTACTATTTGTCTCTATGTATCTTTCTATTCTAGGGGTATCACAGAAAGTGGAATCATATGATATTTGTCCTTTTGTATATGGTTTATTTCTCTTAGCAAAATGTCTTCAAGTTTTGTCCATGTTGTAGCATGTATCAGAATTTCATTCCTTTCAAAGCTGAATAATATTCCATTGTATGTGTATAGCACATTTTGTTTATCCTTCTAACCATCGATGGACATTTGGATTGTTTCCACCTTTTGGCTATTGTGAAGAATGCTGCTATGAATGTTGGTGTTTTGAGTCCCTGCTTTCAGTTCTTTTGTGTATATACCCAGAGGTGGGACTGCTGGATCAAATGGTAGTTAAATCTATGTTTAATTTTTTGAGAAGGCATCATAGTGTTTCCCACAGTGGCAGCACCATTTTACATTCCAATTTTTCCACATCCTTGTCAACACTGGTTGTTTTTTCTGATTTTTTTTTTTTTTTTTGCGGTACGCGGGCCTCTCACTGCTGTGGCCTCTCCCGTTGCAGAGCACAGGCTCGGGACGCGCAGGCTCAGCGGCCATGGCTCACCGGCCCAGCTGCTCCACGCCACGTGGGATCTTCCCAGACCGGGCCATGACCCCGTGCACCGTGCATCGGCAGGCGGCCTCTCAACCACTGCGCCACCAGGGAAGCCCGTTTTCTGATTTTTTTTTTTTTTTGCGGTCCGCGGGCCTCTCACTGCTGTGGCCTCTCCCGTTGCAGAGCACAGGCTCGGGACGCGCAGGCTCAGCGGCCATGGCTCACCGGCCCAGCTGCTCCACGCCACGTGGGATCTTCCCAGACCGGGCCATGACCCCGTGCACCGTGCATCGGCAGGCGGCCTCTCAACCACTGCGCCACCAGGGAAGCCCGTTTTCTGATTTTTTTTTTTTTTTGCGGTCCGCGGGCCTCTCACTGCTGTGGCCTCTCCCGTTGCAGAGCACAGGCTCGGGACGCGCAGGCTCAGCGGCCATGGCTCACCGGCCCAGCTGCTCCACGCCACGTGGGATCTTCCCAGACCGGGCCATGACCCCGTGCACCGTGCATCGGCAGGCGGCCTCTCAACCACTGCGCCACCAGGGAAGCCCGTTTTCTGATTTTTTTTTTTTTTTGCGGTCCGCGGGCCTCTCACTGCTGTGGCCTCTCCCGTTGCAGAGCACAGGCTCGGGACGCGCAGGCTCAGCGGCCATGGCTCACGGGCCCAGCTGCTCCACGGCATGTGGGATCTTCCCAGACCGGGGCATGAACTCGTGTACCGTGCATCGGCAGGCGGACTCTCAACCACTGCGCCACCAGGGAAGCCCGTTTTCTGATTTTTTTGATAATAGCCATCCTAATGGGGGTGAAGTAGTATCTCATTATGGTTCTGATTTTTATTTCCCTAAATCATTATTAATGTTGAGCATCTTTTTATGTGTTTATTGGCCATTTGTTTATCTTCTTTGGAGAAATGTCTCTTCAAGCCCCTTGCCCATTTTTTAATTGGGTTGTTTGGATTTTTGTTGTTGAGTTTTAGGAATTCTTTATATATTCTAGATATTTATCCTTCATCAGACATGTGATTTGCAAATATTTTCTCCCATTCTGTGGGTTGCCTTTTTACTATGTTGGCAGTGTCCCTTGATGAACAAGTTTTCAATTTTGATGGAGTCCTGTTTGTCTGTTCTTTGGTTGCCTGTACTTCTGGTGTCATCATTACTAAATCCAGTGTCATGAAACTTTTCCCCTATTTTTTCTTCTAAGAGTTGTATAGTTTTAGCTCTTACATTTAGGTCTTTGACCTATTTTGAATTAATTTTTGTATATGGTGTTTGATAAGGGCACTTTGACCGCTTTTTGTATTTCATGTATCTTTATGAATAAAGTTTATAGAGAAGGTACAACTTGCTTTTCCAAGAACTGTGAAACTACTCCCAGTTTATTTCCTACTGAGTTTGCTTGTCTTTAATACATCTTATAAAAACTGTCCTTCAGGCCCCTTGCCCACCCTCAGCTGAGATTTAGCTCCTTTCTCTTCTCAGTACGGCTTGTTGGTAAGCATCTGTCCCTAGCTGGTAGAATCATTTGGTATGCCCCTATCCCTACCAGTGACACGCACCCTGATTTTTATTCTCTCACGAGGATAGCTGAGTCACACAACCTGTGGCATTTTCATAGATAAATCCCAACGACCCTTTTGTTTGTACTACATAAATGTGGAAGGAAGGTATTTAAGAGAGACTCTAGACCCCAGACTAAATCTTGGGTTTGGATGCTTTGAGGATATACTGTCTTGATGCAATGCTCCCTGCAGATAAGTATGTTAAAATAGAAGAGCTCTTCAGGGGGTTCTCCTCCCTGTCCTGTCCTACCCTAAACTCTTATATACTCCCTGTCCTTTATTCCTGCTTTTCAAATTAGGAAAAAGACTTTTTTATTACTGGCTGCATCCTACTAGAATTGGGTCTACACTCAAGAGATCTGTCATGAAATTTTTTGGAATACTGGCTCACAGGTTTTTAACCCAAAGTCCAAGAATAGGCTTTAGAAAATTACTGCACACTGAAATTGTGTAAAATTATGCATATGTCCTTTTTTTTTTTCTTGAAGAGGGTCCATCTTTCTTAAAAGTCTCAGTCAGCCTTTGACCCCTTAAACACAAAATTTTTTTTAAAGAATCACTGGCTTAGGTGCCTTGAGTAGTACCTCATACTTTCCTTGCCCCCAAAGCCATCAGACCTTTGAAAATGCCCATTGAAGATCTTAAGCACCTTTTAGACTATTCACTATTTGTTTTGGTTTGCAAATGCTATGACATTGATTTATATCAGCTCTAACTTCCTTATAGGCAAAAGAGGGATTCATAGCAGAACTTTACAGAAGATTCTCTAGAGCCCTGTATATCTAGAGTACATAGTGGCAATTTAGGATTCAAGTCAAAACCTTCCCTGAGCACCTGATTCCTTAAGCTTTCAGTCATACTAATGACCAATTTTGTGCCATTGAAATATCCCATTGGAAAACAAGTAAATGGCCCACTTTTACTTTCTTCAGCCTTCATTCAGCTATCAGTATTTTAGCATTTAGTGCATTGTGCTTTAGATTGAGCCAGGCATTTGAGGGATACAGGGGTATGATAAAGGGCCTTTGTTCTCAAAGGATGGAGTAAGTGCAAAAGATGGCTTAAGGCAATTTATTATCAATAGCCAACCAGTACTAGCAATAGGATCTGTGTGTTCCTGTTGGAGAAAGATCTCTGCAGGTTGTGGTAGTCAGGAAAGGCCATGTGGAAGAGAGAAGAAGTGAGTTGGGCCTTGAAAGAAAAAGGATCGGAATTGGATAAATGGAGAGGCACAGATTGTAAAATGTACTCAAAGCCAGGACCTGAAAAGGACAGAAAGAGTGGAGAAGAGTCCCAGAGTTTCTATGCCTTGTCCTTGGGTCCCAGGGCACCCAGGGGCTGGATGCCTTAGAAATATGATTCAGTCATTTAAATTGTTAGCGCATCTTCCATAAACCCTAGTGCACTGACTCTCATCCCTGTCCTAATTGTACTGCCTTTGATTCAGTTCACAAGCGTTCATCTCAAAGGCCTAGTATGAGCCAGCCTTAATGCTACTAGGCATATGATTAGACCTACTGAGCAAACCTATCTCTCTCTTTTTTTTTCCTGGTAAAAAAACACATAACAAAATTTATCATCTTAACCACTCTTAAGTGTACACTACAGTAGTGTTAATATATACATTGTTGTGCAATTTATCATGGGTTCGAGCCCTGGACGGGGAAGATCCCACATGCCACGGAGCAACTAAGCCCATGCACCAGAACTACTGAACCTACGTTCTAGAGCTCGCGAGCCACAACTACTGAGCCCACGTGCCACAACTACTGAAGCCTGCATGCCTAGAGCCTGTGCTCCGCAACAAGAGAAGCCACTGCAATGAGAAGCCCATGCACCGCAACAAAGAGTAGCCCCCACTCACCGCAACTAGAGGAAGCCTGCGTGCAGCAACAAAGACCCAACACAGCCAAAAATTAATTAATTAATTAATTTTTTAAAGAAACAAAAAACTGAAACTGTGTATTGAACAACTCCCCTTTTCCTGCCCTCCACCTTGCCCCTGGCAACTACCATTCTACTTTCTGTTTCTAAGCGTGAGCAAACTTATCTTGAAGCTGGTATTCCTTTAAACCAAGTGGCCCAGGGGCTTTTGCTAAAAATTTTTCATACAAATTTAGGGATTTTCCAGGAAGATCACAAAGGTGGTCTGCTGGCACCCCCATGTGCCACAGGACTATAGGACAGTGTCACCAGATGCCTCCCATTATTTCTTCAAGTCTCCACTCTCACTAAGGCTTTGGATTTTGGTTTCAGAGGAGGTCCTGTATAATGTCACATGTTATAAGAGGTATCTTTGAAAGTATTATGATGAAACAGAGAATCATTCATTTGTAGGAGTAGGTTAAAGTCAATTAGGGAAACAAAAAATGCTTCACATCTGATTGAGTGAAAGTTGCATTGGAAGCTGAGAATTTATTTTCATCTGTTAGTCATCTTTCTAACCCTTTTTGCTTTTCTCCTGATCCTAAGATAATAGCCACTATAAATAACTGCTGAGTGTTTAAAGATTCTAACGAAACCTAACTTTATTTTCCCAGAGAACAGTGAGATACTGCTAATAAGAGGAGAGCCCTAGTTTGTGAGGCAAAACATTGTTAGGGTGTCTGGGTGGCACCCGTTACTTGTGAACATGTAGGAGGAAGCACAGAAAGATCTTGGGGAGATATCCTAAAAGCTTCAAGCCTTATGAGGAAAATGGAGCCTGGTACTTCAGTTTTAGAGTTCTTGCCCCTTGGGGTGCTAGTAAATGTTTAACAACTGGTAGGGGGTGAGTGGTTGGAGGGGGCTGATTTGTAGTGCTGAGGGTGAATGCTCCCACCATGGCTACCAGTGTGAAGCCAAGTGGCTCTCACAGTGCTTGAAAATTTAACAATCATCTCTCACAGGCCAAGCATGTGTAAGTCAGCTCTAGCATACCACTGGTTGTTGAGGAAGACTGGGAGAAGGGGGCTGTAAAGTTGTGAGGTGGGGCTTTCTGAGCAGGAGGTGAGTGTGGGTCACTTTCCCCATGGAGCCACCTATATTGCCTCCCAGGGCAATCGAGTCCTCTGAGCAGCCCATTCTGAGAGCCCCTGTGATGTTTTCTCATCTTAAAACAGGGCCTTGGCCACCATGCAAGGCAGCCTTGGCAGAGACATATGCTGGTGAGCTGAGATTTAAGACTCTCACGATAGCCATAACTCAGTTTCCTGTACTTGGCATTGTGTTTTTTTTTGTACAACAGCCTGTGGTTTTGCACTGCCTCTCTACAACACTGAGTGATGGTTGCTGTGGGAACTCTGAGTACGAGCATGTGACACAAGCATTGGCTGTCTGACCCTTCCTCTCTTGGTGTCTTTGTTTAGATTCTGACATTTCAATTGACCTATTTGGCAGGAAAAAGTTTGATATGAGTTATTTGTTCACTGGATTCACCAAAGCAGAAAGACACAAAGTCAGAGGCAGAGAGATTTTCCTACAAGCTGCTAATAAACCTTGGAAATCAACTTTATGTTACATAGGGTATCTTGAGAAGGTCCACTTAAGAAGGTCAGCTGATTATGTGCTGCTAGGATGTCCACTCTCTTACTTGGACCAAGAGGTAAGCTGCACTACCAGAGACAGGGGAGAAAGCTGGATTTTAGCTCCTCTGAATAGGGAAGAAAGTATCTTGGATTTAAAAAAGGACACAAATAGATAAAAGGAAAGGAACAACTAGGAGTTTCTGAGCTAGGCACTTTTACTTAAGTTATGTAATTAATTCTTTAATCAATTGTTTGGGGTAGGTGCAGTTATCCTCATTTTATAGATGACGATGCTAAAGAGACTTAAGTAATTTGTTCAAGATCACACAGCTGTTAGTGGTAAAGCCATAGTGTGAATGTAGGTCAGTCTGACACCAAAGTCTGAGCTTTTCATTGGCCGAAGCACGTGAGATAACTGGAGTTTGTCAAGTATCCTGAAGGAAGAGGCAAATCAGGATAGGAAGGTGCAGGGAGAAGCAGAGAGAATGGGGATAACAGGGCTTGTTCCTAAGTGGTGGGGAAAGGTCCTGGTTTGGGAACGGCCCATTCAGTTAAGGAAAAAAAGTACTGAACAGGGACCTGGAGAGTTTGCCTGCCAGTTAGGCAGAAATGCCTAAGTAGAGGCTCCTGACAGAGTATGATAACTTTATAAACGAGGGAAAAGTCTCTTTATTCCATACAAGCATGTCAGAAAAGTCAGTATGAGAAATAAAGCTTTTCCACACACCAAAGGAAGATGACGAATTTTTTTAAAGTTCTTATGTACTTATTTCTTTTAAAGATAATATATTTATGTGGGTCAAAACCAAAAAAGTAGCACACTGAATTTTAATTATTTTTAAAGTGGTAGTTCCATTTTGTTTAAAAAAATAAAGGGAAAATTAAGATTCAAAATTAATGTCCCACAGCCAAGCTAGATGAATGCAGAGGTCACTGGTGAAGAGCTCAGCTTATTATTCATGTCTGCCACTGTCAGCATTTTCTTCAATTAAGTATGAATTTTGAAATGCCCATCACATAAACTTTCTGGTCTTCCTCAGTCAGGCTTCATTGTCGGTGAAGCTTCATTGGCAGTGCGTGAGAGGAGTAGCTTTGGAGCTCATAGGAACTCCAGTAGTTGTCAGCTTTTCAAGAGGTTACAGGAGAGAGCAGCCCTTGCTTTCTTGGTTTAAGCTAAGAAGGACCCTTTATCCCAGTTACTAGATGTACAGGTAGGACTTCACTTTTCAGTTTGTTTATTTATTTATTTGGCTGTGTTGGGTCTTAGTTGCGGCACGCGGGATCTTTCCTTGCGGTGCGCTGGCTTCTCTCTAGTTGTGGCATGTGGGTTTTCTCTCTCAAGTTGAGGCATGTGGGCTCAGTAGTTGTGGCATGCAGGCTTAGTTGCGCTGTGGCATATGCGATCTTAGTTCCCTGACCAGGGATTGAACCCACGTCCCCTGCATTGGAAGGCGGATTCTTTACCACTGGACCACCAGGGAAGTCCCTTTAGTTTGTTTTTTTAGCCACCTCCTTCCTTCCAAATAGATCTTCCTGTACTTTTGTTTTATTTCCATTGCAATCTCTCTCCCAGGAGGTAGCTCAAAACTCTATAAGGTGTGCTTGGAAGAGTATGGTTTGCCACTGTGATAGTAACACTGGAGGCCAGAAGTGTCACTATGCAAACTGTTATCTCTGTTATAAGCTGTGTTAATTGGAAATGTTTTTGCTAAGTACCATAACAGCACTTTGACTTTTCACAGTGACCCTGCTTAAAAAGAAGTTACAGTCTTAAAAATGACCCACCCAGCTAGAAGGGAAACTGTGGATAGCCCACAAATGGGATTTCTGTTAAAGAATTTTGTCTCTTAAGGAGGGATACATAAGTGAGGCGTGGCAGTGAGGCAGAGACCCCGTATCAGATTGTCGGACGGTGTTTTCTGTTTCCCTCCCTGAGATGTGATATATTTCCAAGAAAAGAAAGCTCAAGTAGGAAGGACAGAGATCTGCCTCTTGGTTTCAGCTGGGTGGAGTGTTCAGCCTGCAATAAACCATAGAGAGGGAGAAGGCCTGATGCGATATTTGGTAAACGTGTATCATGTTCCCCCACCGCTATTATCTTGGCTGTCTCTTGGTGTGATTGCATGCCTTGCTTGTGCAGGGTAAGGACCTGGGCATGTTGGATCTGTAATTAGTGCAAAGAAAAGCTTCACAAGCTTCACCCCTGGAAACAAGGGGGTTTCTAGGGCTTCAACCAAATCAAGTCAGGGAGGTGGGGCAACTACCCAGGGAAATTAAAGAAAGTCATTGTCGCCACTCCTTTAACCAACTGATGGCCTTTCACGAATCACCCACTGTGAATTTCATTATCTGGTCAACCTTTCTGAAAGGCAGAGCCAGCCTGTCAGATCAATAAATTTCAGGGCAGTCAAGAGCCCTTTGGTAGCAGGCTTGAAAGACATGGATGGACTGGAGAACTGGCCAACTTAAATTGGTTCTGAAGGGACTTCCCTGGTGGCACAGTCATTAAGAATGTGCCTGCCAATGCAGTAGACACAGGTTCGAGCCCTGGTCCAGGAAGATCCCACATGCTGTGGAGCAACTAAGCCTGTGTGCTACAACTACTGAGCCTGCGCTCTAGAGCCCACGAACCACGACTACTGAGCCCATGTGCCACAACTACTGAAACCTGCGTGCCTCGAGCCCGTGCTCCACAACAAGAGAAGCCACTGCAATGAGAAGCCTGTGCACTGCAACGAAGAGTAGCCCCCGCTCGCCACAACTAGAGAAAGCCTGTGCGCAGCAATGAAGACCCAAAGCAGCCTAATTAATTAATTAATTTTAAAAATTGGTTCTGAAATTGAGTTTGGTCCTGAAGTATATGAGAGGAAAATAGAAAGGGGAAAAAAATCTTCTGCATATTATATACAAGTTGGCTGTATAGAGGAAACAGTTATCTTTTAAAAGGCATCATCTTTTTTATCATAAGAGATTTGTGTCCACCTTTTGTATCCTTGTTTCCAAACAATTATATTGGATGATTGTGCCCTGGAGAGAGATTCACGTTATCTTGGATAGAAAGTCACTGTAAGCCCCTAGTGGAGGGGAAGGATGCTCACTCAAATGAGGCCTATGAGTTTGTTACCAGGTTACTATTTGTTCTAGCTCCTGTACTGTTGGCTTGTTTTCTTTTTTTCAGCCACTTTGAGCTAAAGTGTTCTGAAAAAGAATCAATTCTTGCCTCCCAAGGAAGTTCTCAGAACCTGCTTTTGTCTAAGAATTCTCTGCTTCTGGGTGTCCTTGATTCATGCAGCAAGACAAGGAATGGGTGCCCCAGCTTCACATCGCCCAGATTATTTCTTTTCTGTGCAGAAGGATAGAGGTTTCTGCTCTGTGCCAAGCCAGGGGATATAAAAATGCAAACACCATACATGCCCTTGAGGACCTCACAGTATAAGAATCAGGATCACTAATTTCTTGCTTAGACCTTTGCTTCTGTGCCCTCCTGTAGACCTCACTCAGCTGATATATTTGGCGTGCTTGTAGCAGCATCCCCCAGCCTTTTATAAACCTAAGAAGGTTTAGGTTTGTAGGTACCCTAGTGAAAAAATACCTCATTATAAATCTGTAAATGGTTGGCTGATAACCCTTATTTGGAGTGAGTTTCCACAAGGAGAGCCATGATCGTCTCATATCTTTCACCCCTGCCTCAGTTTCATAAAAAAGGCAAAAGTGGAACTTTCATTAGATGTCCTTGGTAAAGGTAGGACACTATAAGTTCCTGAGCTTGGCAAATGATTGAGTTTGTCAAAGATCCATCTACAGTACACCCACTTAAAGAAACCGCATGTGGCTACTGCCCAGTTGAAAATTATTTCAAACACTGTTGATTGCTACCTGGAGTCCCTTTAATTTGTCAGGGAGGATTGCCAGGGATGAAGAGGTAGGGAGGAGTAGCACCATGAGGGGAATCTTTGGCCTTGTGGAAATACTAGGAACCCCTGGCTTATAGATACTGATATTTCAGTCTGAATCATTCTTGCTCCAACCAAAAATGGAATGATAAGACCAAAAAAGACATAAGTTTACTGCTATGGCCCTACTTTTTTTTTTTTTTTTTTTTTTTTTTGCCTAGTCATGATTTACTGGACTTAACTTTTTACTTAACTTTATTGAGATGTAATTAACATATAATAAAACATATTTGTGTAATCATCAGCATCACAAAGATACAGAACATTTTACTTCCATCACTCATAAAAGTTCTCCTTGGGCTTCCCTGGTGGCGCAGTGGTTGAGAGTCCGCCTGCTGATGCAGGGGACACAGGTTCGTGCCCTGGTCTGGGAAGATCCCACATGCCGCGGAGCGGCTGGGCCCGTGAGCCATGGCCGCTGAGCCTGCGCGTCCAGAGCCTGTGCTCTGCAACGGGAGAGGCCACAGCAGTGAGAGGCCCGCGTACCGCAAAAAAAAAAAAAAAAAGTTCTCCTTTACAGTTAGTCTTATCTGCAAATCTGAGCCCTAGGCAACCACTGACGTAATTTCTATCACTATAGATTAGATTCATCTTTTCTTTTTAAAATTTATTTATTGTTTATTTTGGCTGCACTGAGTCTTAGTTGCAGCACGTGGGATCTTCATTGCAGCACGCAGACTTCTTAGTTGCAGCATGGGGGCTTCTTAGTTGTGGCATGCATGCAGGATCTAGTTCCTCTACCAGGGATCGAACCCGGGTTCCTTGCACTGGGAGCATGGAGTCCTACCCAGTGGACCACCAGGGAAGTCCCTAGATTTGTCTTTTATAGAATTTCACGTAAACTCTGTTGTGTCTGAGATTCATCCATATTGTGACACTTTTAGCTGTTTACTGAAGAGAAATGAAAATATATGTCCACCCAAAGACTTGTATACCAATAATATTCATAATAGCATTATTCATGATAACCGAAAACTAGAAACAACTAAAACAACCAAAGCAACCAGCAACTGAATGGGTAAACAAAATGTGATACATCCATACATACAATGGAATATTATTCAGCCATAAAAAGGAATGAAGTACTGATACCTGCTACAACATGGATGATTCTTTTTTTTTTTTTTTTTTTTGCGGTACGCAGGCCTCTCACTGTTGTGGCCACTCCCGTTGCGGAGCACAGGCTCCGGACGCGCAGGCTTAGTGGCCATGGCTCACGGGCCCAGGCACTCCACAGCATGTGGGATCTTCCTGGACCGGGGCACGAACCCGTGTCCCCTGCATCAGCAGGCGGACTCTCAACTACTGCACCACCAGGGAAGCCCTAACATGGATGATCCTTGAAAACATATGCAAAATGAAGGAAGCCAGTCACAAAAGACTACATGTTGTGTGATTCCATTTATTTAAAATGTCCAGAATAAGCAAATCTATAGAGACAGAAAATAGGTTGGTGGTTACCTAAAGCTGGGGTTGGGGAGTAAGTTGGGAGATGACTGCTAATGGTTATGAAGTTGATGAAAATGTTCTAAACTTAGATCATGGTGATAATTGCCCCCTATGTGAATATACTAAAACCATTGAATTATACACTTAAGATGATTGAATTTTATGGTATGTAAATTCTCTCTCAATAAAGATGTTTTTAAAAAGAAAGAAAAAAGAAACTGCCATACTGTTTTCAGAAGTGGTTGTACCATTTTTAATTCCCACCAACAATGAATAAGAGTTCTAGCTACTCCATATCTTTGTCACACTTGGAATTGTGAGTGTTTTTAATTTTAGCCATTCTAGTGAGTAGGCAGTGCTCTAGTAGTAGTGCATACATAGTTTTTTTAAATTACTGTTAATTTATTTTGTGTGATGTTGAGCAGCTCATCATTTGCCTGTTTTTAAAATTTGATTATTGTAATATTTATGAGTTTTTGTATTGATATATTCTGGATGCAAGTCATTTGTCATATATATGTATTGCAAATATTTTCTCCTAGTCAGTTGCTTGTGTTTGCAAGTTATTAATGGTGTTTTCACAGTCCAGACATTTTAGTGAAGACCAACTTTAATTTAATACCATAAAGATGAATTTATTAATTTTTTAACACTTTTTGCTATTGTGTTTTATTTAGTAAATCTTTGTTTACTCCTAGTTGTGAAATTTTTCACCTGTATTTTCTTCCTTAAATTTTATAGTTCTGTCTTTTACATTTAGTTCTATGCTCCATGTCAAGTTAATTTTTTGTAAAATGTTTGGTAATGGTAAATGTTCATCCATTTCCCCCCCACCCCCCCCACCCCCTGCCCTGCAATATCCTGTTGTTCCATTGTCATTTGTTGAAAAGACTATTCTTTCCCCTATTGAAATACCTTGGCACATTTGTAAAAAATCAATTCACCATATATATGTGGGTCTATTTCTGAAGTATTAGTTCTGTTCCATTGGTCTAATATATGTCTAAATTTATGGCCTACACTGTCTTATTATAGGTCTGTAGTAAATCTTGAAATCAGGTAACATAAGTCCTCTGATTTTGCTCTTTTTAAAAGTTGTTTTGGGGGGCTTCCCTGGTGGCGCAGCTGTTGAGAGTCCGCTTGCCGATGCAGGGGACACGGGTTCGTGCCCTGGTCCGGGAAGATCCCACATGCCGTGGAGCGGCTGGGCCCGTGAGCCATGGCCACTGAGCCTGTGCGTCCGGAGCCTGTGCTCCACAACGGGAGAGGCCACAACAGTGAGAGGCCCTCACAAAAAAAAAAAAAAAAGTTGTTTTGAATATTTGAGGTCTTTTGCATTTCTATACAAAGTGTAAAATCAGCTTATCCATTTCTACACAAAAAAAAGGCTGCTAAGATTCTTTTTATTTAATATTTATTATTTATTTTTGGCTGCGTTGGGTCTTAGTTGCGGCATGTGGGATCTTTCATTTCAGCATGTGGGCTTCTTCGCTGCAGTGTGTGGGCTTCTCTCTAGTTGTGGCGTGCGGGTTTTCTCTTCTCTAGTTGTGGCGCAGAGGCTCCAGGGCATGTGGGCTCTGTAGTTTGTAGCACGTGTGCTCTCTAGTTGAGGCTCGCAAGCTCAGTAGTTGTGGCGCGCAGGCTTAGTTGCCCCATGGCATGTGGGATCTTAGTTCCCTGACCAGGGATGGAACCCGCATCCCCTGTATTGGAAGGTGGATTCTTTACCATTGGACCATCAGGGAAGTCCCAAGCCTGCTAAGATTTTGATTGGAATTGAATTAACGCTATAGATCAACTTGGGGGAGAATTGACACTTTAACAATATTATATTCAAATCCATGATCATAATATACCTGTTTATTTAGTTATTTAAAATTTTCTCACCAATATTTTGTAGTTTTTAGCATACTGTTTTGTATCTGTTTTGTTCAATCTATCCATAAAAATTTCATTTTTTATTTTTGCGGTACGCGGGCCTCTCACTGTTGTGGCCGCTCCCATTGCAGAGCGCAGGCTCCGAACGCACAGGCTCAGCGGCCATGGCTCACAGGCCCAGCTGCTTCGCGGCATGTGGGATCCTCCCGGACCGGGCCATGAACCCGTGTCCCCTGCATCAGCAGGCGGACTCTCAACCACTGCGCCACCAGGGAAGCCCCATAAATATTTCATTTTTTATGTTATCTAAATGGTATTTTTAATTCTTTTCCATTATGGTTTATTACAGGATACTGAATATAGTTCCCCGTGCTATACAACAGGATCTTGTTGTTTATCCATTCTATATATAATAGTTTGCATCTGCTAATCCCAAACTCCCAATCCAACCGTCCGCCCCCAGCAACCACAAATCTGTTCTCTGTGTCTTTGAGTTTGTTTCTGTGTTGTAGATAAGTTCATTTGTGTCATATTTTAGATTCCATATATAAGTGATATCATATGGTATTTGTCTTTTTCTTTCTGATTTACTTCGCTTAGTATGATAATCTGTAGGTCCATCCATGTAGCTGCAAATGGCATTATTTCATTCTTTTTAATGGCTGGATAATATTCCATTATATATATGTACCACATCTTCTTTATCTGCTCATCTGTCAGTGGACATTTAGGTTGTTTCCATGTCTTGGCTACTGTAAATAGTGCTGCTGTGAACATTGGGACGCATGTATCTTTTCGAATTATAGTTTTGTCCAGCTATATGCCCAGGAGTGGAATTGCTGGATCATATGGTAACTCTATTTTTAGTTTTCTGAGGAACCTCCATACTGCTCTCCATGGTGTCTGCACCAGTTTACATTCCCACCAGTGTAGGACGGTTCTCTTTTCTTCACACCCTCTCCAGCATTTCTTATTTGTAAACTTTTAATTTTTTCTTGCAGGAGCTTAGTTCGCAGACCAGGGATTGAACCCGGGCCCCTGGCAGTGAGACCACCAAGTCCTAACCACTGGACTTGCAGGGAACTCCCTGTAAACTTTTTAATGATGGCCATTCTGACGGGTGTGAGGTGGTATCTCATTGTAGTTTTGATTTGCATTTCTCTAATAATTAGCTATGTTGAGCATCTTTTCATGTGCCTATTGGCCATCTTTATGTCTTCCTTGGAGAAATGTCTGTTTAGGTCTTCTGCCCATTTTTTGATTGCGTTGTTTGTATTTTTGTTATTGAGTTGTATGAGCTGTTTGTATATGTTGGATATTAAGCCCTTGGTCACATTGCTTGCAGATATTTTCTCCCAGTCTGTAGGTTATCATTTTGTTTTGTTTATGGTTTCCTTTGCTGTGCACAAGCTTATAAGTTTGATTAGGTCCCATTTGTTTATTTTTGCTTTTATTTCTACTGCCTTGGGAGACTGACTTAAAACATTGATATGATTTATGTCAGAGAATGTTTTGCCTGTGTTCTCTTCTAGGAGTTTTATGGTGTCATGTCTTATATTTAAAACTTTGAGCCATTTTGAGTTTATCTTTGTGTATGGTGTGAGGGTGTGTTCTAAACTCATCGATTTAAATGTGGCTGTCCAGCTTTCCCAACACCACTTGCTGAAGAGACTATCTTTTCTCCATTGTATATTCTTCCCTTCTTTGTCTAAGATTAATTGACCATATGTGTGTGGGTTTATTTCTGGGCTTTCTATTCTGTTCCATTGATCCATATGTCTGTTTTTGTGCCAATACTAGGCTGTTTTGATTACTGTAGCTTTGCAGTATTGTCTGAAGTCTGGGAGGGTTGTGCCTCCTGCTTTGTTCTTTTTCCTCAGGATTGCTTTGGCAATTCTGCGTCTTTTATGGTTCCATATAAATTTTAAGATTATTTGTTCTAGTTCTGTGAAAAATGTCATGGGTAATTTGATAGGGGTTGCATTAAACCTGTAGATTGCTTTGGGTAGTATGGCCATTTTAACAGTGTTAATTATTCTAATCCTAGAGCATGGGATATCTTTCCTAAATGGTTTTTTAAACCTTGATTTCCAATTTTTTTGCTAATATATAGAAATAGATTTTTTTTTTTTTTTTTTTTTTTTTTTTTGCGGTACATGGGCCTCTCACTGTTGTGACCTCTCCCGTTGCGGAGCACAGGCTCCAGACGTGCAGGCTCAGCAGCCATGGCTCACAGGCCCAGCTGCTCCGCAGCATGTGGGATCTTCCCGGACCAGGGCACGAACCCATGTCCCCTGCATCGGCAGGCGGAGTCTCAACCACTGCACCACCAGGGAAGCCCTAGAATTATTTTTAAATTGACCTCTTTTTCTCACAACTTTGATAAATTCATTTTTTTTTTAGAGTCCGTAGAATTTTCTGTGCTCACAATCATATTGTGTACAAGTCAATTCAGTTTTACTTCTTTCTTTCAAGTCTGTATGGCTTTGATTTCTTTTTCTTTCCTTATTTCACTGGCTAGGACCCCCACTACAATATTGAAGTGGTCAGAGTAAATATCCTTGACAGATCTTCAGGAGAAAGCATTTGGTCTTTCATCATTAAGTAATGTGTTAGATATAGGTTTTCATAGATTTCTTTATTAGGTTGAGGAAGTTCCCTTCTATCCAGTGTTTGCTGAGAGCTTTTATTATGATGAATGTTGAATTTTGTCAGTGTTTTTTCTGTACATATTGAGATGAGCATATGGATTTTCTCTTTTATTCTGTTAATATGGTGGCTGATTTTTAAATATTAATCCAACCTTATATTCCTGGGAAAAACCCTTCTTGATCATGATATAGTATTTTATTTTAATTTATTAATTTATTTATTTAATTTGGGGGGGCTGTGTTGGGTCTTCATTGCTACGCAACAGGCTTTCTCTAGTTGCGGCGAGCGGGGGAGAACTACTCTTTGTTGCGGTGTGTGGGCTTCTCATTGTGTTGGCTTCTCTTGTTGCGGAGCACAGGTGCTAGGTGTGCAGGCTTCAGTAGTTGTGGCACGTGGGCTCAGTAGTTGTGGCTCACGGGCTCTAGAGTGCAGTCTCAGTAGTTGTGGTGCACGGGCTTAGTTGCTCCACAGCATGTGAGATCTTCCCAGACCAGGGCTAAACCTGTGTCCCCTGCACTGGCAGGTGGATTCTTAACCACTGTGCCACTGAGGAAGCACATGATATAGTATTTATAATATATATTTCAGAATTTGAGTTGCTAATATTTTGCTGATTATTTTTATGTCAGTATTTATGAGGGATATTAGTTCACAGTTTTCTTGTGGTATCTTTGGTTTTGGTATTAGAGTAATGTTGCCTTACAAAATAAGTTAGGGAGTATTCCTTCCTCTATTTTTATTTTTTATTTTATTTATTTATTTTTTTGCGGTACGTGGGCCTCTCACCGCTGCGGCCTCTCCCGTTGCAGAGCACAGGCTCCAGACGCGCAGGCTCAGCGGCCATGGCTCATGGGCCCAGCCGCTCTGCGGCACGTGGGATCTACCCGGACGGGGGCACGAACCCGCGTCCCCTGCATCGGCAGGCGGACCCCCAACCACTGTGCCACCAGGAAAGCCCCTTTCCTCTATTTTTAAAAAGAGTTTGTGAAGAGTCATTGTTAGTTCTTGCTTAATGATTAATAGAATTCACCAGTTAAGGCATCTGAACCTGGAATTTTCTTTGTAGGAAGAATTTTTTTTTCTCTTTAATTTAATTTTATTTTTTATACATCAGGTTCTCATTAGTTATCCATTTTATACATATTAGTGTATATATGTCAAACCCAATCTCCCAATTCATCACACCACCACCACCACCACCACCCCTCCGCCACTATCCCCCCTTGGTGTCCATACACTTATTCTCTACATCTTTGTCTCAATTTCTGCCCTGCAAACCAGTTCATCTGTACCATTTTTCTAGGTTCCACATATATGTGTTAATATACGATATTTGTTTTTCTCTTTCTGACTCACTTCACTCTGTATGACAGTCTCTAGATCCATCCACATCTCTACACATGACCAGTTTCATTCCTTTGTATATATGTACAACATCTTCTTTATCCATTCGTCTGTCCATGGGCATTTAGGTTGCTTCCATGTCCTGACTATTGTAAGTACTGCTGCAATGAATATTGGGGTGCATGTGTGTTTTTGAATTACAGTTTTCTCTGGGTATATGCCCAGTAGTGGGATTGCTGGGTCATATGGTAGTTCTATTTTTAGTTTCTTAAGGAACCTCCATACTGTTCTCCATAGTGGCAGTATCAATTTACATTCCCACCAGCAGTGCAAGAGGGTTCCCTTTTCTCCACACCCTCTCCAGCATTTATTGTTTGTAGATTTTTTGATGATGGCCATTCTGACTGGTGTGAGGTGTTACCTCATTGTAGTTTTGATTTGCATTTCTCTAATGATTAATGATGTTGAGCATCCTTTCATGTGTTTGTTGGCAATCTGTATATCTTCTTTGGAGAAATGTCTATTTAGGTCTTCTGCCCATTTTTGGATTGGGTTGTTTGTTTTTTGATAATGAGCTGTTTGTATATTTTGGAAATTAATCCGTTGTCAGTAACATGGTTTGCAAATATTTTCTCCCATTGCATAGGTTGTCTTTTCATTTTGTTTACGGTTTCCATTGCTGTGCAGAAGCTTTTAAGTTAAATTAGGTCGCATTTGTTTATTTTCGCTATTGTGAAATTTCACTCGTTATTCCTGATAATATTCCTTGTTTTGAAGTCTCCTTGTCAGATATTAATATAGCAATTCAAGTTTCTTTTAATTAGTGTTGTTATAGCATGTTTTTTCCCATCTTTTTAATTTCAACCTATTTGTGTCTTTATATTTTAGGTGGATTTCTTTTAGACAGCCCATAGTTGAATCTTGATGTTATATCCAGTTTTACAATCTCTGCCTTTTAATTGGAGTGTTACATTTAATTTATTTATTAATGTGGCTGAGTTGAAATCTGCCATCTTGCCTTTTTTTTTTTCTTTTTCTCCCATCTGTTCTTTGTTCATCTTTTTCTTTTTCTGCCTTTGTTTGGATTAACTATTTTTTTTTTTGCAGGTTTTTTTCCTGTCTTTCATTTTCTTTTTTTAAATTTTTTTAACATCTTTATTGGAGTATAATTGCTTTACAATTGTGCGTTAGTTTCTGCTTTATAACAAAGTGAATCAGCTATACATATATATCCCCATATCTCCTCCCTCTTGCGTCTCCCTCCCTCCCTCCCTCCCTATCCCACCCCTCTAGGTGGTCACAAAGCACTGAGCTGATCTCCCTATGCTATGTGGCTGCTTCCCACTAGCTATCTATTTTACATTTGGTAGTGTATATATGCAATGCCACTCTCTCATTTCGTCCCAGCTTACCCTTCCCCCTCCCTGTGTCCTCAAGTCCATTCTTTACGTTTGTGTCTTTATTCCTGTCCTGCCCCTAGGTTCTTCAGAACCATTTTTTTTTAGATTCCATATATATGTGTTAGCATATGGTATTTGTTTTTCTCTTTCTGACTCACTTCACTCTGTATGACTGACTCTAGGTCCATCCACCTCACTACAAATAATTCCATTTTGTTTCTTTTTATGGCTGAGTAATATTCCATTGTATACATGTGCCACATCTTCTTTATCGATTCATCTGTCGATGGACACTTAGGTTGCTTCCATGTCCTGGCTATTGTAAGTACTGCTGCAATGAACATTGGGGTGCATGACTCTTTTTGAATTATTGTTTTCTCTGGGTATATGCCCAGTAGTGGGATTGCTGGGTCATATGGTAGTTCTATTTTTAGTTTTTTAAGGAACCTCCATACTGTTCTCCATAGTGGCAGTATCAATTTACATTCCCACCAACAGTGCAAGAGGGTTCCCTTTTCTCCACACCCTCTCCAGCATTTATTGTTTGTAGATTTTTTGATGATGGCCATTCTGACTGGTGTGAGGTGATACCTCATTGTAGTTTTGATTTGCATTTCTCTAATGATTAGTGATGTTGAGCATCCTTTCATGTGTTTGTTGGCAATCTGTATATCTTCTTTGGAGAAATGTCTATTTAGGTCTTCTGCCCATTTTTGGATTGGGTTGTTTGTTTTTTTATAATTGAGCTGCATGAGCTGCTTATAAATTTTGGAGATTAATCCTTTGTCAGTTGCTTCATTTGCAAATATTTTCTCCCATTCTGAGGGTTGTCTTTTGGTCTTGTTTATGGTTTCCTTTGCTGTGCAAAAGCTTTGAAGTTTCATTAGGTCCCATTTGTTTATTTTTGTTTTTATTTCCATTTCTCTAGGAGGTGGGTCAAAAAGGATCTTGCTGTGATTTATGTCATAGAGTGTTCTGCCTATGTTTTCCTCTAAGAGTTTGATAGTTTCTGGCCTTACATTTAGGTCTTTAATCCATTTTGAGCTTATTTTTGTGTATGGTGTTAGGGAGTGATCTAATCTCATACTTTTACATGTACCTGTCCAGTTTTCCCAGCACCACTTATTGAAGAGGCTGTCCTTTCTCCACTGTACATTCCTGCCTCCTTTATCAAAGATAAGGTGACCATATGTGTGTGGGTTTATCTCTGGGCTTTCTATCCTGTTCCATTGATCTATCTTTCTGTTTTTTGTGCCAGTACCATACTGTCTTGATTACTGTAGCTTTGTAGTATAGTCTGAAGTCTGGGAGCCTGATTCCTCCAGCTCCATTTTTCTTTCTTAAGATTGCTTTGGCTCTTTGGGGTCTTTTGTGTTTCCATACAAATTTTGAAACTTTTTGTTCTAGTTCTGTGAAAAATGCCAGTGGTAGTTAGGGATTGCATTGAATCTGTAGATTGCTTTGGGTAGTATAGTCACTTTCACAATGTTGATTCTTCCAAACCAAGAACATGGTATATCTCTCCATCTGTTTGTATCATCTTTAATTTCTTTCATCAGTGTCTTACAGTTTTCTGCATACAGGTCTTTTGTTTCCTTAGGTAGGTTTATTGCTAGGTATTTTATTCTTTTTGTTGCAGTGGTAAATGGGAGTGTTTCCTTAATTTTCACATTTTTCATCATTAGTTTATAGGAATGCAAGATATTTCTGTGCATCAATTTTGTATCCTGCTACTTTGCCAAGTTCGTGGATTAGCTCTAGTAGTTTTCTCGTAGCATCTTTAGGGTTCTCTATGTATAGTATCATGTCATCTGAAAACAGTGACAGTTTACTTTTTCTTTTCTGATTTGGATTTCTTTTATTTTTTTTCTTCTCTGATTGCTGTGGCTAGAACTTCCCAAACTATATTGAATAGTAGTGGTGAGAGTGGACAACCTTGTCTTGTTCCTGATCATAGAGGAAATGGTTTCTAACTGAGTATTTTTTATGATTCCATTTTATGTCCAATATTGACTTCTTAGCTATACCTCTTAATTTTTTTTTTTTTTTTTGTAGTATGCGGGCCTCTCACTGTTGTTGCCTCTCCC
Organism: Lipotes vexillifer; assembly: GCF_000442215.2. Lineage (NCBI taxonomy): Eukaryota > Metazoa > Chordata > Mammalia > Artiodactyla > Lipotidae > Lipotes > Lipotes vexillifer. The sequence goes on along the minus strand of NW_006798383.1, from coordinate 2,316,735 downwards.
TTTGCGGAGCACAGGCTCTGGATGCGCAGGCTCAGTGGCCATGGCTCATGGGCCCAGCCGCTCCGCGGCATGTGGGATCTTCCCAGACTGGAGCACGAACCCGTGTCCCCTGCATTGGCAGGTGGACTCTCAACCACTGCGCCACCAGGGAAGCCCTATACCTCTTAATTTTATTATTTTAGTCGTTGCTCTAGGTTTTACAATATGCATCTTTGACTTACCACAGTGTACCTTCAAAATATGTTACAGGACTTAATGTAATGTATAATAACCTTGCAATAGTGTGTTTCCATTTGTCCCCCTGTTGTTCTTTGTACTACTGTTGTCAGACATTTATCTTCTAGGTTTCTTATGAATTTCACATTAGATTGTTATTGTTTTTTGCTTTAAAGAGTCAATTATCTTTTTTCCTAGTTTTCAAATTTATGTAAAAGTTTTTTACACTTATCTGTGTATTTTCCATTTCCAGTATTTTTTATTTCTATTTATAGATCCAGATAATATAATTGTCCTTCTACCAGAAGATCTTCTTTAAGCATCTCTTCTAGTTGCAGGACTGTTGGCAACACATTCTCTTAGATTATTTGTTTGATAAAGTCTTTATTTCACCCTCATTTCAGAAAGATATTTTTGCTGGATATAGAATTCTGGGCTAACAATTTTTTTTCTTTTGGCACTGTATCATTCCATTGTTTTCTGGCTTGTATAGTTACTGACAAGAATTGTGAATTTTTATCTTTGCTCCTCTGTACATAATGTGTTTATCCCTCTTCTAGTTGCTTTTAATATTCTGTCTTCAACATTGATTTTCAGCAGTTTTATTGTGATGTGCCTTATACCTTCCATTTTGTTCCTTATTATGTTCATGGTTGTCTTTAAACACTTGAACATAATTATAATAGCTTTTTAAATGTCCTTGCTAATTCCATCATCTCTTTCATTTCTCGGTTTATTTCTATTCATTGATGTTTCTCTTGGTTATGAGTTACATTTTCCTGCTTCTTGACGTGTCTGATTTTTTTTTTTTTTTTGGATGCATTGGGTCTTCGTTGCTGTGCGCAGGCTTTCTCTGGTTGTGGCAAGCGGGGGCTACTCTTCGTTGCGGTGCGTGGGCTTCTCATTGCCGTGGCTTCTCTTGTTGTGGAGCATGGGCTCTAGATGCGTAGGCTTCAGTAGTTGTGGCACATGGTCTCAGTAGTTGTGGCACACGGGGTCTAAAGCGCAGGTTCAGTGGTTGTGGCGCACAGGCCTAGTTGCTCCAGGGCCTGTGGGATCTTCCCAGACCAGGGCTCGAACCCATGTCCCCTGCATTGGGTGGCAGATTCTTAACCACTGAGCCAGGGAAGCCCAGACGTGTCTAATAATTTTTTATTGGATACTGGGCATTGTGAATGTTATATAGTTAAGTGCTGGATTTTGTTATCTTTATTAAATAATGTTGGACTTTATTGAGGAAGGTAAGCAAATTATTTGTGGAACACCAATGTTCTCTTGAAACTCCTTTTTTTCATGTGGTGATCTTTTTTTCCAGTGTTATTGAGATATAATTGACATACAGTACTGTTTAAATTTACCACAGTAACTTTAGTTAACATTAGTCATCTCCTGTAGGTACAAAGGTGGCAGGGAATGGGGTGTGCCTTGTGATGAAAACTCTTGGGATTTACTCTCTCAATAATTTCCAAATATACCATACAGCAGTGTTAACCATGCCATACAGCATGTAGTACATTACATCCCCAGTACTAATTTATCTTATAATTGGAAGTTTGTACCTTTTGACCGCCTTCATCCATGAAATTTCTTTTTATCTTTGTTAAGGTAGGTTTATAGTGGCCTTTAACTCTAGGGCTAGTTTAGTTCTATAATTAAGGTGTGACTGTTCTGGTGCTTCTTTTGAATGCCATACATACTCAACAGGTACTTTTCATTCTGCTTAGTCAAAATTCATATACCTCCCAGTCCTGTGTGAGCTCTGGGAATTGTTCAGCTTACAGATCCTTAGTCATTTTTTTGCTCGAACTGGTTGAATTTTACTTTATACGTGCTATTCTTACTCAGCAGCAGATTCAGTGGGAACCCTACATAAATTTCTGAAGCTCTGTTCTTTGCCTAACTCTTTTCTTCCTGGTAACCTGCCTCACAAGTGCCAGCCACCTCTGTGTCTCCAAACTCTAGTGTGTCTCCTTTAGATTTTCATGCTCACCTTATATTTTCTTTCTCTCAGGACTCCTGTCCTGAACTGCCTTTTATGCAATATATGAAAAGAGGTATTTCTTTCCTAGTTTTCAGTTACTCCATCATGAATGGAAGTGGAAGTCCTGAACTGCTTTAAAATATACAGTATACCCTGAGTTACCCAACTAAATTTTTTAAAATTCATATACTTTTCAGAGAAGCTTCCCTTGAATTAACTATTCATATGCATTGTCCATTTTACTTCATTCTCTTTCTTCCTTCCTTCCTCTTTTTTCAGTTACTGGAGGAGAGGTTTTTTTTTTTTTAATTTATTTATTTATTTTTGGGTCTGTTGGGTCTTTGTTGCTGTGCGCGGGCTTTCTCTATTTGTGGTGAGCCAGGGCTACTCTTCATTGCGGTGTGCGGGCTTCTCATTATGGTGGCTTCTCTTTGTTGTGGAGCATGGGCTCTAGGCATGCTGGCTCAATAGTTGTGGTACACAGGCTTAGCTGCTCCGCAGCATGTGGCATCTTCCCAGACCAGGGCTCCAACCCATGTCCCCTGTATTGGCAGGTGGATTTTTAACTGCTCTGCCACCAGGGAAGTCCTAGAGGAGGGTCTTGAGTGGATTTTGGAAACAATATGTTATAGTGAGCATTTTAATATATTTTTAAAGATAATCCACTAAAACATCTCTCTTCCCTTTCCCCATTTTTTCCTTCTATTCTTGGGCCAGAGTCCCAGCCTTACATTGATCCTTTACAAAGATTCAACCCTCAACTCTCTTAAAAGAGCAAGAATTGAAACTGAAGCTCTTGGATGGCTGATATTTTGTCCTGATAGTTAACTGTCTTCTTGGTCATCATGACTCTTTTAGGCCATGTCCACCTGGAAAGAATTTTGCAATCTGAATTAGCTGAGTAGGATTAGGTGGTAGGCAAAAGAGAAGAGACTTTGGATTCCTTAATTTTCCCTGTCTTGAGAGATGTGATACTGTTTCAACCAGGCTTCCCATTCACTGGTCAGTTATGCAGTGGACTACAAACCACACTTAGTTCTACTGGCCCAACTGTTTATATGCTTATATATGTGGGTATGCCCTTACATGGTGGTTTATCTTGATTCCCCATTTGCTTGTTAGCTTCTTAAAGGCAGGGCTTGGGCTTTAGAAGCCTATAAGAGTGCTGAGAGGGCTTCCCTGGTGGCGCAGTCGTTGAGAGTCCGCCTGCCGATGCAGGGGACACGGGTTCGTGCCCCGGTCCAGGAAGATCCCACATGCCACAAAGTGGCTAGGCCTGTGAGCCATGGCCGCTGAGCCTGTGTGTCTGGAGCCTGTGTTCCGCAACGGGAGAGGCCACAACAGTGAGAGGCCCACGTACCGCCAAAAAAAAAAAAAAAGAGTGCTGAGAACCGTGCACTGGCTGGGTGTACTGTCTAATTCTAATCTTATCATGAGACTTCCCCCTCCCCCCGAGGCCGTGCGCAGCTTGCGGGATCTCAGTTCCCTGACCAGGGACTGAACCCAGGCCACAGCAGTGAAAGCCGAATCCTAACCACTAGACCACCAGGGAACTCCCCTATTGTGCAACCTTGATGAGAGATTCCTTTCCTTTTTGGTTGGGCCTGAGTGTTACTAAATTAGTCCACAAGCATGTTGAATGTTTACTGTTCTTTAGGACTGTGTTAGGCATTGTGGAAAATCTGTAATGTAAAACTGGGTGCCTTCCTTCAGGGTGCTGAGAATCTAGCTATGATGCAATTTCAGTGAGGAAATCAGTAGTAATAGCATGTTTGTTTCTTCAGGAGAGAGCCTGCCACTCAGCCTGCCTGTACCTGCTAAAGCACAAACCCTAAAGCAGGGTGTTCTTTCCTCCACCAGAAATCCCTCATTGGGAAGCCTGTAGAAGACAGATCTCTTCCAGAAAGTGGGAGAAGGGAAAGGTTGTTCATTTATGGCAGGGGTTGGAATTTCAGGTCCTAAAAAGCAGTTATTCATGGAGTCATTTTAAAATGAAAGAATAAGAATAATAACAGGGCTTCCCTGATGGCACAGTGGTTAAGAATCCGCCTGCCAATGCAGGGGACACGGGTTCAAGCCCTGGTCTGGGGAGATCACACATGCTGCAAAGCAACTAAGCCCATGCGCCACAACTACTGAAGCTCACGCACCTAGAGCCCGTGCTCCACAACAAGAGAAGCCACTGCAATGAAAAGCCCGTGCACCATGACGAAGAGTAACCCCCGCTCGCCGCAACTAGAGAAAGCCTGCATGCAGCAACAAAGACCCAATACAGCCAAAAATAAAGAACCAAAAAATAAAAAATAAAATAAACTTATGAAATGATTCTCAACCCAGTGTAAAATTAAAATAATAATAATAACAGCTATGGTTATTACGTACTGCTTGTGTGTCAAGCGGTATACTTGGTGCTTTATATATATTACCTTATTTAATCTTCTATATGATGAATGTTATTATTTTACAGATGAGGAAACGGGCTCACCCAGCTCCACCCTGCTGCTAGTATGTGGTAGAGCTAGGGTGAGTCCAGGCAGGCTGGTTCTAGAGCCATTCTCTTAACTACGTTATTTTGAAAATTAATAGCTGTTGGTTGAGATTCTTTTTCAGGGCCTAGGCACAACTAGACCCAGACTGTGACCCACCAATGTCTTTAATTGGAGAACATCTTTGCGTTGCTTCTTTTTTTGTTTTGGCTGCATTGGGTCTTCATTGCTGCACGTGGGCTTTCTCTAGTTGTGGTGAGCGGGGGCTACTCTTTGCTGCAGTGCACGGGCTTCTCATTGTAGTGGCTCCTCTTGTTGAGGAGCACAGGTTCTAGGGTGCATGGGCTTCAGTAGTTGTGGCTTTGGGGCTCTAGAACACAGGCTCAGTAGTTGTGGCACACGGGCTTAGTTGCTCTGCGGCATGTGGGATCTTCCCGGATCAGGTTATCGACCCCGGGTCCCCTGCATTGGCAGGTAGATTCTTAACCACTGCCACCAGGGAAGTCCCTGCAGTGCTTCTTGTTTAGCTTTAACTAATCCTGAATTTGGAAGAATAAATATGGATTATGGAGGAAGAAGAATTGGCTTTTTGCTTCTCTATCATCAGAATTCCCCTTACAAGCTGTCCAGCACGTGACCGCCACTTAATTGTGAGAATGCCACTGAAGGGCTGTCCTTAGACTGGTGGGATTGCAAGGTTAGGGAGAGACCTTTATTGCTTCTGGGAGAAAAGAAACACATTAAACACAGTAAATACATAACCAGTTCTGGGGAGGAGCTGCTTTGGGAAAGTAGAGGAAGAGTGAGAGGCCAGATGAGGTCCTTTCAGAGAAAATGAAAGATTCTAGGAAGCCCACAAGCCCAACAACTGGTGAAAGAAGGTGGGCTGTGCTAGGGTGTAGACTGTTACCTGATTGATTAGGGAGGGATGTCCGCCTAGGAAGGGCCTTTGAAGTTGCCAGGAAGTCAGAAATTGAGGCGGCAAATTATGGTAAAGCCTGAGGCCTTTAGGTACAAAGTTTCTGGGATATTACCCTCTGCCTAACTACTGCCCTTGCCATGTCCCAGGCCAGTGTTGAGTGTGAGGGAGGCCCAAATGGACATATTCCTAAAGTCTTAAGCTACAGAAAGGAAGATCCCAGACGAGGAGTGTATCCCTAGTGCTCTGAAGTTCCAAATGGGCTGGGGCCCAGACCTGAGCTTAGAATGTTTTCTTCTCTTGGAAATTTAAGAGAAGTGATATGGGCAGGAAATGGCAGGGGCTGGGTGAACACAAGAAAGGGCCAGGGAAGGAGAACATGACCCTGGGCAATGTCTGGACAAGGGGAGAGCTGAGATCATGCACAAAGTCCAGCCAGGCCTCTGGTTTCCTTCCAAGGAGCTGATAGCTCAGGGGCCTTCTCTGCTTTCACCTCCCTGCAAGAAACTGAACTAAGCTCTTACAGGAAAAGCCAACTTTATTGGGAAAGAAAAAATCCCTGTTCTGAGCGATATCTTATACCTTCCAGTCTGCCCTGGCAAGAAGAGAGAAAGCCCAGGTGATCAGGGTGGCCTTGCCTGAGGCTCTCATTGCATCTCTTGATGTGCTGTTTCTTCTTCTCAGGAGTTAGCTTTAGCATGGTATTTGTCTTTTGGCACCTGACACCCCTTAGGAAAGGCTGAGCCCAGGTTGCTGGGTCATAGCCATTGCTGAAGCTGCCCAGAGTTCAGGGATTGGAAAAGCATGTATTATTTTATTCTGCCTGATTCCTGGGAGCTGGTTCCATCTTGCCTTTTTCTGGAATTTTGCCTTTTTCTGGGCTTGAGCCATTTACTTCTGAGCCAAGACCTTGGCCGTAGATATTTCAGCCACTAGCACAGCTCATGTGCATGAGGGGGCCAGATTACTTCATGGGTGACTGGCGTTGCTGGGTATTGGTCCTCTTGCCGACAGAGCTGACAAATAGAATTAGAAGCAAAGGAGCCAGCCTATACTAGAGTCTGTGGGACATAGTTTAGCAAAATGACCTTGAGGACTGGGGTGTCTGGAGGAAAAGAGCCTGAATCTGGACCAGACCTTTGACGTAGCTGTCCCTCCCAAACTCAGGAACACAAGCCTGTGTTCTCCATCCCTACTTTCTCCTCAGGAATTCTTGGCAGGCAGAAGTGTTTGCCACTAGGTGAAGTCTTCTCTGGCACAAGACTGAACTGGTGAAGGGAACAGCCCAGAGGCACCTTTGTACCCCTCAGGAATCCATTCTCAGTCCCTGTGCTCAGTCCTGACTCTAGCTTATTCCCTTCACCGCAACGTTCTGTTGGAGCTAAGCCTCCCTCATCACACTCCTTCCAAGACTCCCAACTGAGCTGGGAGCTCTCCATGATGTCATACACTTCCCTCCCAGGTCAGATCAAATTGCAAAACACAGATTGCCACAGTGAAAATTTATTCACTCTCCTGGTCTCTCCTTTCTACCCAGCTCACTTCTTCCAACTTAATGTAGAAGATCTACATCTTCTGATGTAACTAATCATCGTATAACCCAAATATAATTATCTTCAAGCTGGCAAGATAGTACTACACTCTCTAAATACTAGTCTGGTCTTGCTAATAATAGACATGATATATACAAAATAGTTTTCATTACAGTGGGCAGCAGGGAGCTGGTCTAGTTCACCTCTGAATATCCATGATGTAACTGATTGTCCTTGTCTTTGATTTATGGTCTGCTAAGCCTAAGTCATATCAGGACTGGCTTTGGTAGTCCTTTCCTTCTGGAACCACAGAGATCCAAGGTTCCTGGAGTTAGTGGAGGTCTGAATCCACCCCCATAGAAAGCAGAGGCATAGTAGGGGAGGGAGCCCTCATCAGAACAAAAGAGGTTGAGATAAGCTCTAGCTTAGTTTAGAAAGTGTCTCCTACACTCCAAGGCTAGGATGCCCGAAAAGTTCCATCAGGCAATGGATAAGAAGACTGAGTTGGCATTGGGAGATGAAAACAAGTGGCAGATGGTGCTGAGGAACATCCCAGGACTGAAGAAATGTGGTTCCCAGAAAAGGAAAAGGAAGGAGACATTGGCAAAGTCTTACTCAGCAACTGGCAGCCTGGCCAGAGAAAGCTGCAGGATATGGCTGAGAACGCACTTTTGATATCAGGGATACTGAGGGGCTCCGACACTCACTGTTCTGTCACCTCTTCTCATGCTTCTTTACCATACCCACAGTAAACAGCCCTGGTGACTAGGCTGGACTAGTCAGGAAAGGCAGGGGATGGAAGAGATTAGAAACTGGTCCCACCTACCATATAGCATAGGGAACTATATACTTGATATCTTGTAATATCCTATAATGAAAGAGAATGTAAAAAAAAGAACATGTATGTACATGTGTATATATATATTTTGGCCATGCCACACAGCTTGTGGGATCTTAATTCCCCAACCAGGGCTTGAACCCATGCCCTTGGCAGTGAAAGCGTGGAGTTCTAAACACTGGACTGCCAGGGAATTCCCTATATATTTTTATATATATGTATAACTGAATCACTTTGCTGTACACCTGAAACACACACCATTGTAAATCAACTATATTTCAATAAAAATTAAAACAAAAACAAAAACAAAAACATTGCCCCAGAAACCTGAGGAATCACTCCCTGTGGCCAGGCTTTTTTCAGGGTAATAAGTAGTGAGCAAGGTCTCTTGGGGGTGTTGTCTCAGACTGAATCCAACGCAGTAGGGCAGCAGGAGGGGCGTGGGGGCCAAATGACCTAGGATTCATGTGGACTAAGCCCCACCTGGCCCTTGACTTCCCCAGGTGCTAGAGGTAGTGCGAGCCAACTATGACACGCTCACACTGAAGCTGCAAGATGGCCTGGACCAGTATGAGCGCTACTCCGAGCAGCACAAGGAAGCCGCCTTCTTCAAAGAGCTGGTGAGTGTGCCCCGCCTCCACCTCTGCCTGTGTCTCTTAAGGGCCCTTTCCCAGCCACTGGGTCCTACTGTGCAGGTGGGCAAAGGCTGATGAAATAAGACTGGAGGGGCCTGCTTGGATTGCGTTTGCAACTTATCTCCCAAAGCAGTCCAGGAAGGACCAGGCAGTGAGAGACGAAGATATTCCCCAGAGTGCTGGTGCCAGGCTGGGAAGGGTGAGAAGCCTGAGGCAGCAGTCCCACCTCTCTGCAGCCATGGTGACAGCCCTTGCACAGCTCCAGCTGGGCCTGGAGTTTGACGTGTGTTCCCAGTGGCAGCTCTGGCTCATTACTCCTTATCCTGTCCTCAGAGTAACTAATGAGAGTAATTGATTCTTCTCCTCCTTATGTAATCACTTCTTCCTAAGTTCCTAACTGGGTCCTGGTCTGAGTACCCTTCCAGTCTAGTTCTCCAGTCTTCACTCCCTGCCCCCATTCCCACTTTCCAGTCACTCAGCTTCCTGCAGCCCCCTCCCGTGGCCGCCTGCAGCCAGTGAACATCTGCTCTGCCTCCTACTCCACCTCCCAGTCAGCATTTCCACGAACTGGACTTACCCTGTTGGTGGTCCCTGTCCTGTCCTGTGCTCAGAAGATGCTCTCAGGAAAAGCCCAGTCTCCCTGTATTCCTGCCACTCCACCTGCCTGGTTGTGCATGATCATCCTGGCTGGGGGCTGAGACCAGGGCACACAGGCCTGTGTACCGACTTCCCATGTCCTCAGACCTCCCACTTCTGGGGCAGAACTTGCATCAGCCCAGCTTTTACTTACCCATGCCCAGTCCATGATGAAGGTGCTAGATTTTAGATCACCTGTCTTGTGCTAAACCCAGCCCAACTCTGACCCTGACATGGCATTCCTTGGATTATTGGGTTTCCCCAAGGTGAGGCAGATATACTCTGGACTGAGTTAGTTGGGAACAGGGAAGCCACTAGTGTAATAAGAAGATAGCAGAGTACAGTATTTTTATGGGGTGGTCAGCAAGTTATTGGGAGATGAAGAGGATTGTGGAGGAGAGAGTTCAAGCAGCTCTCTTGAGGCTTTTGGGCACTAGCCTGTGCCTTACTCATTTCTCCTCATATCTGTACCTCTGGTACAGGGAAGCAAAGAGGGTCTGGTTAGGTTTGGAGCTAATGAGCTTGAGCTGCCTGCTGTTTGCCATGCTGCCCTTTCCTCTGCTTCCTGCCTGATGACTTCATTAAGTTTCCCATAGCAAAGGAGAAATTGAAGAAGAGCTCCCCGGGCTTTGGGGCCTAAGATAGATACACATTCTTTTTCTCCTTCCTCCCCTGATTTGTCTCTCATTCGATGTTCACTTCTATTTCCCATGAATGAATTTCCTTCCAGAGTCTGCTGGATTCCTCTTAGAACACACTCAGAGCAGGGAGTTTGGCCTTCTGACCCCTTTCCCACAGGTCTTTTCTCCTGCTGACACAGGCGGGACTTCCTGCAAGGTTCTTGGTCTGTGGGTAGAAAGCATGAGCAGTGGGGACATAGCAAGGATACAGCTAGACTTTCCTCTCAAGTGGGGAGGCATCTTTGTGGTATGGAGAGTGCTGGACTAGGAGTTGAGAAACCTGGGTCCTACTTTCACAACTGGGACTCATTGGCTGTATGACCTGATCCTGGCTATTGGCCTCCTTGGATCATACTCCTGCCATCCAATGACAGACAAGGGCTGCATCTCTAACCATTCTTTCCAACCCAGAAAAGTAGATAAATACAGAAGGAGATTGAGGAGACTCAAAACACATCCAAAGAGAGGTAGCTCCAGAGCATGAGTCCTCTGGCCTCAGTTTCTCCTCCTCCATTAGACCACTGACCAGATCAGGGCCCCTTCTGCCTGGCCGAGGCAAGGACAAAGGCCTGACCTCAGCCCTCCTTCCCTGTCTGTGCTTGTTTCTACCTCATCAGGTGCTCAGACGCTCTGCTCACATCCACTAGGACTCCTGTCTCTCAACCTCTCTTTTCTTCCGACTATCACAGAATTGTTTGCTCATTTACCTGCAGGGATGATAGATGTTAAGGGTTCATTTCCTAAGAGAGAAACTTCTAGCACTGCATCTTGGCCTTGTGCTTCAGGCACTGCCCTCTGCTGTTTGTAATGGACTCTCTCCTGTTTTCTCTCTGCCTGTGCCCACCCCCGCACCTTCCCTCACCTTTTCCCAGGTTCGATCCATTAGCACCAACGTCCGGAGGAACCTGGCCTTCCACACACTGAGCCAGGAAGTCCTGCTCAAGGAATTCTCCACTATCTCCTGAGGCTGCCATGCATACCTGGGCAGCCACTGACTGCCCCTTACCCATGAAGCTTCCTGGGCTGGAGGCGGGGGCGAGGGGAGAGGGCCTGTTCCCAAAGCTGGAGAAAAACACAGATACCGAGGTCTCTCGGTGAAGGCCGCACTTCAGTGGAGCTCGGACAGCAGGGGCCAGGATGGGCAAGCCAAGGATGATCTTATTTGGGGAGAGGATGGGTGGGCACAGGGAGACACCTTCAGAAATGTGGGGACTTCCAGGGTGGGCTCTCTGAACAACCCCTCATATTTCCAATTGAGATTACAAATTGTGGCTACTGACTAATTTTCAGGAGCTGTTGGGTAAGCCTTAGGGTGATGCCAGCACCTGGGGGGTCAGTGGTTCTCCTAGGCTTCTGAAAACAGACTAACTCTCAGATGTAGGGGGAGCCAGTTCTGCTTCCTTTGTGCCCAGAAATCTGTGTCCCAAGCCCCCACCTGCACTTGACTCTTAGCTCAGGCTTAGGGTGAGGTAGGAATGGGATACGTTTTTTCTATTTTCTGAATCCAGAGCTGACTCCTCTGCTGTCTGACCACCACTTTGTGGATTTGATTCTTGGCAACAGGAGAGTACCTGTTGGCGTTGCCCTGCCTTCCAGCCCATTGACTCGTCAGCACTACAGGGTCACCACCTTAGCTTTTCATTTTCAATCTGGTTTAAATTGTCTTTAGGGTGTGTGTGTGAAATAAACATGGACAGGTTTTCTGGAGCCCTCAGGTGCCTACTTTGCTGGTTCCCTTTCCAGCAGCTTCCCCACCTCCTTAGCTACCCCCTCCTCTGGGAGCCTTTCTTGCGTCTGCTGAGCTCCCCTCCACGTGTTCCTCCCCCTCACCCGGCTGTTGTTTACATCCAGCCTGCGTGAGAATTTCCTCTGGGGAGGAATCTGTTCCTGCTGTGGTCTGGTGCCTGGAAGGGAGAGAACTTGCTGGGGCCAGGCTCTGAAACAGGCCAGGTGAGCATCATGGAGAGGCCGACCTTTGGGAAGTTGGCCTATGGTCCCTTCTCTGGATGGCCTCCTTGGGACTACTACTGTAAGCTTTCCTGCCCCACAGCTGCCTTTGAAGTAGCTGCTGCTCTGAGATCCTCCCTTTCTAAAGCACTTTCTAAAGCCCTCAGGATGGTAGGGGGCAAGCAGCACAGGAAGAATCTGGGAGTAAGTATCAGAATCCAGCCGTGAGAGCGGGTCTGGGACCTCCCCAGCTGCTATTCCACTTGGCTTCAAATCTTTTTGGGGTACTCGCCCTCCCTGGGAACCAGAGTTCCGACTCCAACATTGAGCAAATTCCAGAGAATCCACCATCGTGCTGCCATGTATAGTTGTAGATTCTTAAGGTATCAAGGGCAAGGGTCATCTCTGATCACTAGATGGATAGTCCAGCCTGGGGCATTTAGTGTTTTCCACAGTTTTTCCACAGATAAACCCCAGAGGAGCAGGAGCTGGAAGCTGGTGGCAAGTTGAAGTTATTAAAAATTGATTTGTATGGGACAGTCTTTTTAGTGTCTTTTCTATTTCCCCTTAATCTCTGTTACCCAGAACCCCTTTCTCAATGACAGAGTTAAGGTAATCTCCCAGGTGCTGGTCTCACCTGGTTAGGGAACCCCTTATATGCTCTGTTTCTCAGTCTCCTGGTCCTAGTGGAAGCCAGTTCAGTTCAGAAGTTGTAGCCTCCCTTGCCTTTTGGGTGGAAGGACGGAAGAAGAAGAAAATCCCTTTACCTCAAAATTTGGTGTTAAGGAGGCCAGCCAGCCTATTTGGGCTGCTTCAGATTCCTGCCAGCCTTTCATATGAAGTGAATAGGGGCAGGTCCAGGGCATGAGGCAATAAGCGAAGCACTCCTTGCCCTCCATTTTAAAAGCCCATCTCTTGGCCCATTTACATACACCTATTCTAAGAACTCCAAATAGGAATCCCATCCTTTCTTAGAATTTAACCCCAAAAGGAGCCATCTGTGCCCTGTCCATGCCCCAATGTCTATACCAGGTCTGTGGAGGACCCTCCAGAGTCAGGGAAAAGCCAGGAGTAGGGCATTGCTCCCAAAGATAATCCTTCCTTCGGCTGCTGGTCCCCTTCTCATGCCTGAACTCTCACCACAATTCCTG
>NW_006798383.1:2299625-2303678 GCF_000442215.2 Lipotes vexillifer | reverse complement strand
TTCCTGCTGGGTTAATTGAATCAAGTGCTTGTAAATTAATCCAGCTGAAGAGATTAAATGTGCTGGGGTCACTTTAGCTGAAGCTTTCCGTCTCAGCAGGTCACTCCTCCAGAGGAGCCATTGGGCAGGCAGGATTACCTGGGACACTGCCACCATACCATCAAAACACATCAGACATTGCCCCCGCCCCTAATCCTCATGGTGGTTGGGGGGCTCATGGGCTAGGAGCCCAGGAAGGATAGTGGGGGAGGTCAGACTAGTAGGCTCAGTTGTTCAGTAGCCATTCCTGGGAGCTGGAGGTAGGCGAGCTTTGTGCTAGCCGCTAGCTTCAGAAAAAAGAGCTAGTCTAAGGGAAGGGGGCCTCGTAACAAGGGCATTTCTCCCCCACTCTTGCCTGCATCCCCAAACCCCTCAATCATTTCCCAAATCTTCTGGAAAACAGAAGGAATCTAGGACAGGGCAGGTGACAGAAGACAGCAGGGCAGGAAAGTTGAAAGAAAAAAAAAAAGGAAAAAAAGAACAAGAAAGTCTTGAGAAACTGACCTGGTTCACCCTTTCTTTTCTTTTTCTTCCCAGTTGCCCAGCGGGGGTCATTAGATCAGGGAAGAAGGCACCTTGAGAGTGAATAGGGCCCAGAGACAGGGTCCTGGAGTGGGTGAGGGTAGGGGTCCTTCCAAGAGAAGAGAAAATTGTAGTCCACTGGCCTGAGATAAGCCTGCGTTAGAGGCTGAGTTGACCTTTGCATCCCTAACCCCCTTCAAGCAGGGTGGGCACTGGTGGGGGCCAAAGAGACTCATACATGGGTGAAGAACAACAGAGAAAATAGGGGCTGACAGGGAGACCGAACAGGGGACTCATACATACCCGGGCCGGTGCTGAGGGTAGGGGAAGAGTGCTGAGAATCGGGGGCGGGGATTCCTCCTAGTGGAGCCTTTCTGGCCCTGTTCCCTCTTCCTCCCGCAGGACCCGGGACTTCAGGATTAGGGGGTAGTGTTGCCAGAGAGCTCGTCTCCCTCCCCGCACTTCTCAGCTCACCCTTTCACCGGGTGCCTCCCCCGAACTGCAAAGAGGAGGGGGCGGGGGTAGGGGGAGCCAATCCCGGCAGCGCCAAAGGGGGGAGGTGGCGGTGACAGCCGCGGGGAGGGGGCGGGAGGAGAGGCGGCTCGGCTCCAGCTCCGGGCTCTTCTCCGCTCCACTCTGCCTCCGGCTCTGCGCTCACCTACTGTCCAAGCCTCCCGCTCCTGCCCCAGGAACCCCAGGTGGGCCCTAGACCGCGGCGGTCCCCAGGCTCTTAGCCCAAGCGCTGACTCTCCAGCCCCCAGCCCCCGGCAGCGCACTACGCCGCCAGGGGGCGCCGTGTGAGTTCTCTATCCCAGCCACCCGGCGCCCCCTCCCACGGCCCACGTTGGGACGGGAGGGGGGCGCCGGGGGCCATGCGGGGCCAGGGCCGTAAGGAGAGTTTGTCCGATTCCCGAGACCTGGACGGATCCTATGACCAGCTCACGGGTGAGTCAGTGGCTTGGGGGTCGGGGGAAGGAGGGTAGATTCCATCCCCCCAGACCCTTAAGCCCTTCTAACCCCTGCCAGGCCCTTACCCACACTCTGACCCATTCCCAGGTACCCTCCCGGCTGTTCTGGGCGGCAGAACACTGAGGTTCAAAGCCTTGGGTCCCGCGGGGGTGGTGGTGGTGGAAGGGTTGGGGGCAGAGCACGTGGGCAGGTGGGGAGAGGCAGCAGGTGTGGGCATGCATGACACAAGGCTAGGAGGGTGTCTATAGTGGGAGGTGTTACGTGCGAGAGCGCCTGTCATTCTTTGTGTCTGTGTGTATATATGTGTGTGCACCTCCCACAGCTGGTTGCCATGTGCCCTGGGCTTGGTGACAGCCAGGGTGAGTGTGATTGCCTGTGATTGTGCAATTGTATGTCTTGTCAGATGTTTCAGTGAGGTTGTGTAGGACCCTGATTGTACTAATGAAGTTGTTTTAACCAAGTATCTCTGTTCTGTGTGCAACTCTGTGCTTTGAGTGTGTGATTTTCTGTATGAAGAGGCATGTGACTACCAGTATGTGTCAGGTCTTCACTTTATGGTGGTATGTCTCTTTGTAAGACTTTATGACTGTGAACCTCCTAGGACAAGCATGTGTTAAACTGGGTTGTGTTTTAATTGTGAGACTGCAGGTTGTATTGGTGTTTGATACTGATTGTGTACTTTCATGTGGTGATGTCTGCAGTGGGGCTCTGTGAGTGTCTATGGCATGTCTTACCCTTGCTGCCCCTCTGGCTTCCTGGGGCAGAAGGGGGTCTTTAGTGCACACCACTGCTTCCCCATGTTTTCCACAAATAGCCCGGGTCGACCCAAGGAAGGACTCTGGTGTCCATCTACCCAGCCTGGCTTCCGGGAGCGTCACCAGCTCCTGTGGGGAGGCTTTGGTTAATGCTGGATCAGCACCCCCCCACAAAGTATTTAGAGATCATTCTTACAACCGAAGCTCCTTCAACCCCCAACCACCCTCCCAGAACTTCACCCAAACCCAGAGGAAAACAAACCCTCTAGCCTCCCCTCCAGACCCAGAGATAGAAGCTCTAGGCCTGGGAGGTGCCATGTGGCCTCCCCTTCTAAGTATCCCCCCAAACCACTTTGCTGCTCAGGCATCCTCTCTCTCCCACACTGGGGAGGTATGTGAGACCAGTACATCTGTGCCTGTGCATATTCCTGGGTTTGGTAGGCAGATCCACGTGTTTGTGTGGGTGACTGTGTCACCTTGTGTACATTTCCATATACGTGTGTTTCTGTCTCTCATTGTGCAGCCTGCCCAAGAACTCCAACAGAGAATGGGAGTAGGGAGACTGTCTGCCCTGTGTCTGAAACAAGCTGGGGAGGTGAAGGGAGGCCATGATCCTTGTCTGTCTTGAGGAGAGTGAGGTTAAGACTTGGGGATGAGGAGAGGACTAGGTTGTAACGCCTTGAAAAAGTGTCTCCCTGACTAACACACCCTGGGGAGGTTCTCGTCCCTATGCCCAGACTCCCAGAAGGGGGACCCCTTCCACTCAGGCAGGCCCCAGATGTGCCCTAGATGTGCCTCAGGCCTGGATGGATTACAAAGGTCCAGGTGACTAGCTCTGCTTTAGACTGTGTTCTCACCAACTCAGGATCCTTGAGAGTAGTAAGGCCCCCAGCGCCCTCATTAGCACCACATTAATCAGTGTTTTCTTCCTGCTTTAACTGATTCTCCCCTTTAGTGGAATCATCTGCTCCCCACTTGGCTATTTGAATCAGAGATTGGGTGGAAGTGGGGAAGCCCTTGTACGGGAAGGTGCAGGAATAGAAGTGTGAATACCAGCTCTGTATGACTTTTGCTCTCTGGGCCTCATTTTTTTCATCTGTAAAATGGGAAATACTACTTCCCACCTGCCTGCCCCCCAAGGGAAATAGAAAGTTCAAATGTTGACAAGCATCAAGAATCGTGTTCCACGTCATCAGCATCCTCGCTGTAGATAGCTCCACACGCGACTTGGGAAGTAGAAATAAGACTACCAGGAGCTCTCCTTTCGAAGGAGGGCTTATCTTACAGCAGGAGGTAAATGGGGTTGGGAAGCCGGTGTTAAGGCGGTGGGTGCTCGGAGACGCCTGAGCTGAAGCCGGATGGGGAGTCGTTGTCCGCGGTGCTGAAGCGCTTGCAAGGCGGAAGTGCAGCAGGGCCAGCCAAATTCCCAATGTTCCTTCCTTGTGCAGGCGGGATTCCTGGAATCGGACCTAGGGGTATTCTTTGGCTTCAGTCATCCCGGCCTATCAGGCTGACAGGGAGGGGGCGCTAAAGTCATACCTCAGGTCATCCTGGGTTGCCCCAGCCTCTTTCCTTACCCACTCCCACCCCAGGCTCAAAACAAATCTGGGGGGCTTCCCTGGTGGCGCAGTGGTTGAGAGTCTGCCTGCCGATGCAGGGGACACGGGTTCGTCCCCTGGTCCGGGAAGATCCCACATGCCGCGGAGCGGCTGCGCCCGTGAGCCGTGGCCGCTGAGCCTGCGCGTCCGGAGCCTGTGCTCCGCAACGC
>NW_006798383.1:2292190-2298837 GCF_000442215.2 Lipotes vexillifer | reverse complement strand
AAAAAAAAAAAAAAAAAAAAATCTGGAGGAGACTTTTAGGAGAAAATAATCTGAGCCCCACCCCGCCTCGCCCCGCATCTAGCACCTCTGGGCCCGGCAGGACCTATTAGCAGTGCGGCGAGGTGGGAAAAGGCAGCGATCCGCTGCGGTCCTGTCCAAGCTGGAAGCAAGGAAAGGACTGGAGAAGATGAGAGAGTTGGGACCTGGCTGGCCAAGTCCTGAGCTCGGGTACCGGCCTGGGATCTCCGGAGTTGCGTCCCTCCGGCCATAAATATCGTTCCCGGACTGGCGCGCCCCCGTGTGGTTTTAGAGGAGCCATGCTTGCGGAGCTGATTCCAGATGAGGATGTTGCCAAATCAAGTGGCAAGGTTCCATGGAGTTCAGGGGTGACTCTCGCCTCGTAAATGTAGGATTTTCAGCCAAAAATACGGGATCCCAGTCGGAAGAGTGGGATCCTCATAGGCTCTGTCGGAAGTTTAAAGGCGTTAGTGGGTCCTGGAAGGGCTTACTACTTTGGGTATAACCCGATAGGGATGAGTCCAGGGCCAGGACTGTGGGTAGGGGGGCTTCTCCTCGATGCATCTGGCTGACAATCGGCATATGAGGGGAGAGTGTGAACCCGCCGGACCAGGACACAGGGACACAAAACAGTTACAAGAAAAAGATATTCAGAGCCAGAAGACAGACCAGTAGGGGCACGTCCCTGCAGCCCCTTTGTCACTCCAATACACTGGTCAGTTCCTCCTCTTCCCTCCTACTCTCGCGCCCATTGGTCCAGGAAGTATGGAAGTGTGGGGAGTTGCCATGACAACTAGGTCGTCTAAACCCCTTCGCATCTCTGTGTCAAAATGGGAAGAGGAGGGGTGTGACAGGCAGAGAATGAGGGGGTGAAGCGGGGCAATGAAAGATAATGTTCATTCCCTCTCCAGCTCATTTTTCAAAAACAGTGGGTGCCCCCTTCCCCACCGGAAATTCAGAAAATATTCCCAGCGAAGGCTGTGAGGGAGAGTCCGTGCCGCCCCTACCCCCCGGCCCCGCCCCGCCCGAGTCTGGGAATTTGCGGGGCGGGTTCTTCAGGCGCTGGGGCCAGCGTGAGTTCCCCTCTTGTGGCCGGGAGAAGACGGGAAGCGGAACGAGGCTGTACTGCCTGAGATCCTGGTCCTATGGGTCCGGCCCTCCCGCGCCGCCCACGCAGGGCCCACTCCGTTGGGGGCGGAGATCAGAACGCCCCGGGCCTTGGGGGCGGAGCTTGACCTCTGTGCTCACCGCAGGACCATGAACAGATGCCCCCGCAGGTGCCGGAGCCCGTTGGGGCAGGCAGCGCGATCCCTCTACCAGCTGGTGACTGGGTCGCTGTCGCCAGGTATGAGGAAGGGAGGAAAGGGCTGGACCCCTCAAAAAGTAAGCGAAGTGGGTCAGGAGCCTTACAGAGGTGGGGAGAGAAAGGGCCCCTCACAGAGATGGAAGGGGCAGGATCCTTCAAAGAAAAGAGTTTAAAGGGCAAGACTCCAACAGAAGTGAAGCTTGGGATAGGGTCCCTTAAAGAGAAGGTGAAGGACATAGGGGTCTTCAAAGAGGAAAGGAGAAGGGGCATCATCGTCCCTCACAATGGTGGAAGAGGGGGCAGGGCTCCTTACTGAGAGCAGAGGTGCAGGGCTCCTTACTGAGAGCAGAGGTGGGGGCCTCAAGCAGGTGGATGTAAGGGGCAAGGCCCCTCACAGGGATGAAGGGAGGAAGCTTGAAGCACAGCAGGGAAAAGGCAAAGCTCTTTACCGAATTGCTTAGTTTAATGGGATCTTAAGATGACTAGGGGCAGTGTGCAGAAGGAAAAAATCCTGAGGTAGGACTGGACCAACATGAACTCAGCTAGTGAGTTTATGCATGATGGATGGATAGACTTGTGTGGCATAAGGATTGTATGTCACTGTTTTGTCTATCTCTGGGAGTCTGTATTAATGGGGTTTGTGCCTCAATGGGGTTGTGATCACGGGGGCTGTGCACCCCTAGGGTTACGTAGGAACCCTACGCACCCCTAGGGAATTCTGTGACACTAAGACTGCATGTACCTGGAATTCTATGCTTTAGAGTTGGGTTGGGGGTTCCTGAGTCACACTAAGTTAGCTGTATAGACTTCATAAGGTTGTACCTTGGTGTGGGATTTGTGCAATTTATGACATGGATTGTGGGTATCATATCATGGCACTGCTGAGATTATGCACACCTCCACTTGGGTTTCCTTAGAGCTGCCTGGGCAGGGCCCACAGAACCCAGCAACTCCTCCCCACCTGACCTGGGGAGACCAAAACATCCTAGCCTGGTGGCATTCTGGGATCTGTAGTTCTCTGGCTGTCTGCACATTATCCCCTTGAGCCCCTGGAGTATAAGCAGGCCTCTCCTTACAATGTGCTCCCAGAAGGAGAGGAGATGGGGCTGAGCCAAAGCCATGCTTGAATGTCTCTTGGGAAGCATGTGTCCTCTAAGCCCCCTGCTTGGGCCTGTCTCAAGTGACAGATGGCTGGAGCCAGGCGGGGCCAGCTCTCAATCATAGCAGGCATGACTTCCAGGCCCTAAAATAGCCCCAGGGCCTAGGGAGATCATTAATTACCTGATGCAGCTGGGGGCTGCTGTGTCTTCTGGCCTGGCTGGGGATGGAGTGGGGCTGGAGGGCTGACAGAAGGGTCTTTACTGGTTGGGTTCTTCACTAGGGGAGCAAGGGCAGATGGGAAAGTGGGACAGTTACATACTATGGGCCCCCTTCATTAGGCAGTATTTCTCTGGGTTTGAACTTTGGGAGGTAAATAACTAAATGATAGGTGTATCTCCGTGGTGAGATTTGAGGGATCTAAGGGAGGGCTCACTTAATACTTCAAGATAGTTTTCCCTTCAGCCCTCACTCTGCCTGAAGTGTTTTAAGACTTCATTCCTCTGGGTGAAGAGCAAAGTGGCACAGGGATGCTTGGGGAGGACAGACCTGGGCAACTTTCTCACAGAGCCCAGAGACTTGAGAAGTCGCTGAGTGGGGGTGGGGGGTGGGGAGAGAGCCTGAAAAACAACTTGCTCTTTCACTTCTATCAGATCCTCTCACCTGAGGCCTGGTTGATTTAGGACCTTGAGTCCTGTGAGGCTGGGTCAAGGTCTCTGAAGGTTGAGGGTGAGGGTGAGAGAAGGAAGAGGAGGGTCTGCAGACAGGGCAACCGGCTAAATGGTTGTCAATCTGTCCATCTGTGAATCAGCAGCAGAGAGCAAGGAGATGCTGCTGTTCTGCCTCTTTCCAGTCAAATAGCCTGGCTTGGCATTCAAGGCTCCATGGAATCTTCCCCTTTCTGGTCTTATCACTCATATCTACTCCAATACGAACTAAGCTGCAGTCACTCAGGATTCCTTGACACCTCCACACATGTTGGAGAGACAGCCTGAGGGAGCTGGCAATCACTGGTTCTGGTTCAAGTCTCGATCTATCCTTTATCATCTGTGTTATCTTGGGACAATCACTTCTCTGAGCTTCAGTTCCTTCACCTGCAAAATGGGTATACTGCTACTCAATCTGACCATTTCAGCTGTAAACACAGGAATAATAGACCCTACCCCTCAGGTCTATTATGAGGACTAAATGAGATAACATGTGTAAAGTACCAAAACATGCTCAATAAATGTTGGTCCCTTTGTTAAGGCAGACTGTTGACATTTTAGCCATCCTTTAAGAACCAGCTCAAAAAATACCCTCTCCAGGTTTTTCCTGGGCTCCCAGTTAGAAGACTAGAGCTCATTTCATGGCCTGCTTTGAACAGTTCCTACCACATAGTAGGCACACAACAAATATTTTTTGAATGAGTAGATACCTTATAGTTCTGTCAGTGGGCTGTCTCTCCCTGCCCAGGAGAGCCAGAACCCTGTTTGGTTCACCTTTGTTCCACAGGCACCAGCTCAGAGCCTGGCATTCAATTTGTATAGGTCCAATTTTTTAACATCTTTGCCCTCTAGGAGCTTGGAATCTAATTGAGGAAACAGGACTGATCCAGAAAGACCTGAGTTCAAATTTGCAACATCTCCTCTTAGCTAGGTGACCTTGAGCAAGTTCCTTTACCTTTCTGGGCCTCATTTACCTCATCAGTGAAATGGGCACAATATTGTTCACTCTGCCTACCTCATGGGGTTGTCATGAGAAGACATGGAAATAACAGTGTTTGTGGAAATGCTTTGTAAATTGCTAAGATATGTAATGGGGAATATAATATTATTAATAGTGGCAGTAAACAATTATAAGCAATTACTCTGTGCTAGGAATTATTCTAACAGCTTTGTGTGTATTAGTTCATTTAGGAGGGCCTAGCAACCATATGAGGTAGGAAACTGAGGCACAGAGAGATTAAGAACTTTCCCAGTTAATTCCAAGGGGCAGAGCTGGGATTTGAACCCAGGGAGTCTGGCACCCTGGCCCACACTGTTACCTACCATGCTACGCTGCCTCCTTTTACTGTTCCCACTGATAACATTACAGACTTAGGTGCTGAGTTTTGAGGGCCCAGTGGGCTACCGTAGAATTTCAGGTAGCTGCGAGCCTGCTGAGGGCTGGAGGCTCTGAAGGGAAGGGAATTTAAGCTGTCTCTAAAGGACAGGTAAGAACTGTAGGATAGGAGAGCAAAAGGGAGTTCATTCCAGGCAGAGGGAATAGCAGGAGCAAAGCCACAGAGATAGCACTGAGTTTGGTGTGTTTGGGGGACAGTGAGGAGGCGAAACTGGCTCAAAAAAAGGTATCTGCCGATGAGGGTGGGGGAAGGGTATTAAATCCCAGGCATGGATTTTGGACGGTGAGAGGGAGATGGTTGCTCATTTCATCTGTAAACCTGTAACCTCCAAAGATGTGAGAAGCCAAAAACAGTCCCTGAGTTGACTTCTTCCTGGGGGAGAGAGGGGGGACAAGTAGAGGACCAAGCCTGCCGGAGGCATACCCTCCTTCCCAAGGATGTTGGAAGGGTCGGTGGAGAGAAAAGGGGTAAGATACGGTGTGAGATGAATGCCTGACCCCCCAGTGATGGCCATGTAGAACTGCAGATCCGTGAACCTCAAATGAAGCAGTAGGGACTAGCCCCCATCCCCACCCCCACCCCCACCCCACAACTGAGGCTGAAACACATCCCAGAGCTGGACGAGGTGGCAAGGGTCCGTTGGGTTAATCCCCCTAAACTGGGCCTCCTGTGTGAGCAAGCTATGAAAGGAGCCAGTGTAGCGTGGTGGTTTAGAGCACAGGCTGAGTCAGGCTGGGTTAAAATTGAGCTCTGACACTTATTGATCTTGGAGATTTTCTTAAGCTACTTTTGTCTAGTTTTCCCACCCATAATGTGGGGATAACAGTACCTCCTTCATAGGTTTATTGTGAAAATTCAATGTGATAATGTCTGTAAGCACATAGCACATTATCTAGCACATACTGAGTGCTCAATCCCTAGCCAGCTGTGGCAGTAACCCAGAGGCTCTTATCTTCTGGCTCCCTGGTTCTGCAAGCCTCTCCCCACCCCACTACAGACACCACCGCCGCCATCACCACCACTTTGAGGGAGACTGGAAGACGGGGGAGGGGCTCCAGGAATACAGCGGGGCTGTGTGGCTCCCTTGGAAGGTTCAGATTTCCCTCCTACTCTGGGTTTCTCCATCAGCTCAGTAAAGATTCCCAAAGAACAGGGAGGGTTTTGGCAGCTCCTGGGTGAGGCCCCTGCCAGGAGGAAAGGAAGAGCACATACCTCCTCTCCCAAGGAGCTTGATTCTCTGGGTCCCAAAGGCAGCTGCAATAAGCCCCCTCCCCAAAGCGTCATGATAGGGCCAAGGGGCTGTTTTCCTGCCCAGGCTACTGGACCTAATCCTCCCTCCCTTGGGCCTCAGTTTCCCTGTGGCCTGTGGGAACAGAGTGCTTCCAGCCTCTCAGTCTCCATGACAACCACAATCGATGGTGGTGGTGTCCTCCTGACTGAAGAGGTCACCACCTTCTCCTCCCTTATATTCTCATACACTTTCATGCAGATACAATTACACAACCACCATAGACCCATACTCCTAATTATATGACACATCCATACTACCAATCTTCAGACCCACATGCCACAACCCTGCTAAAATACGGATACCTCACACCCCATACACACTCAGAAATACTCCAATACACTCTCACACACACCCCCCACAGACACCCAGGTTACATACCCATATACACCACACACACCCCTAAGACAGGTGCACAATCATGTGTAAACACACACACACACGTAAGAGGAGGTACACATACTCTCCATACACATACAGGAATATACACACAAGAAAACACTCAGACACCCATAACATATTCTGACCCACACATCTATTACTTATGCATGTGCAGCTCCTAGTTTCACACACACACACACACACCCTGCCCTTCCCTGCCTTCTCTCTGAGCACAGGTCTTCCCTCTGCCCCCTCTCTTTGGTACAGAGTAGCCACAGGCTGTCTGAGGGAAGCTGTCTCAGGGGCAGAGGCAGGGCACTGCCCCCCTTCTCTGGTCTGGCCTGGCCCATAGCCTTCACACCAAAAGCTCTGGAGGAGATACCAATGCATAGGCAGGAGTGGCCCCGTGAAGAGGAAGAGGCTGTGGCTGGGAGGCCTGTGGGGAGGCGGGG
>NW_006798383.1:2286597-2291952 GCF_000442215.2 Lipotes vexillifer | reverse complement strand
TTACCCCTCAGGGGGCATTTGGCAATGTCTGGAGACATTTCTGATTCTCACAACTTTGCAGGGGGGGGGGGGGGGGGGGGGCGAGGGGGGGGAGGGAGACTGCGGGCAGTCCTACTCAGGCTGGGGAGCCTGAGGGGGAGGAAGTGTGAGTAGGGAGGGCCAGCCTCAGCCTGTGGGGCCATGCCCCCGGCCCACCATGAACCTGGAAGGGCTGGAGATGGTCGCTGTGCTTGTGGTCCTCGCCCTGTTTGTCAAGGTCCTGGAGCAGTTTGGCCTCTTTGAGCCTGTCTCCTTGGAAGGTAACCCAGGTGTCTGGGCATGTCTGGCCTGCTGGCTAGAAGGACAGTGGCCCGCAGGGTTGGGGAGAAGATTACTCTGACTTCACGACTGGGGTGAGGGCTGCAGGGGTAAGCAGGTTAGTGATGGGATGGGACATCGGGGGGAGGGGAGTTGGGGGAACAGGACATCTGGGAGAGGCAAAGAGGGGGACTCAAGGAGTAGACCTGGGGGAGGTGAGGAGGGAATCTGGGGGATTGGGTGTCTGAGGGAGGTGAAGAGAGAGGGCCAGGAGCCAGGGAGGTGATGAGGGGGTATAGCATGGGGGGACTGGGATTGAGGATAAGGGGAAACTGGGGGGAATGAGGAAAAGTCTGGAGACAGGCAGGGGTATCTGGAATAGAGGAAGGAGGTTCCAGGAGTCCTGAGATAACACCAGACTTCTGAGGAGTCCCTTTTGGGGCCAGGGACCCACAGCGGCTCTGAAGATGTGTGTGACTCGCCACACCTC
Organism: Lipotes vexillifer; assembly: GCF_000442215.2. Lineage (NCBI taxonomy): Eukaryota > Metazoa > Chordata > Mammalia > Artiodactyla > Lipotidae > Lipotes > Lipotes vexillifer. The sequence goes on along the minus strand of NW_006798383.1, from coordinate 2,291,165 downwards.
CATCCTTGCAGGCGTGGGTTACAGGGTGTGTGTGGACTCAGTGTGTGAGAGATACAGGGGGTGTGGCTGTGTGTTCATGTGTGTGAGAAAGGACAAAACGTATGACTATTTGAGCCTGTGTATGTGACAGGGGTGTGATTTAATGTGTCTGAGTGACAGAGTGTGTCGCTTTATGCGATGGCAGGTGTGACTGTGCTTGAGGGGCATGGAGTGTGTGGCTGAGCCTCTTTGGGCATCTGATTGTGTGTGTGGCTATTCCCAGAGTTCTCTGATGATATACCAGCTCCATACCCAAGGCTAGGGATGGGGTGGGTTCTGGAGGGACAGGAGTGGGATCACTGTGAATGAGACATTCATAGACAAATCTGGTAGGAGAGTGAGGGGTGGATCGGATCAGGGACCCTGCCTCCCAAGCCGCCTTGCCTCTCCCAGGTCCTCTCAGGATCTAAGGGCAGAATGGGCTCCAGAGTCTAGAGCGGGAAGTGGGAAGGCAATTCTCCACCCACCCAAAAGTCAGGTGGGGAGAGAGATACTGGAGGTAGAGAGGGGAACATGTTCTGCCTCCCCAGGGAGTTTTAGCCTCTCCCTCTTCTTCATGCCGAGACCTGTGCAGCTCCATAGCATGGCTACAGGAAAACAGGCAAGAACCATGATAAGAGGACTGCAGGGTAGACACCTGGGAGAACTGAAAAAATGTGAAAGCAGCTAGGGAAGAAGGTCCGTGAATTGCCTGCTCTAGAATTCCGTAAGAGCAGAAATCTCCTAGTCTACCCTCCATCCTCTGCTGCATTTATTGGGGTGGGGTGGGGTGGGTCGCAGGGATTGGTCCTAGATGAACTGGGATTCATCCAGTCCTGAAAAGATGAAGTCAGTCGGGCTCTAACTTTCCATCCCCTTTAGACTATTGGTGGGAAGCGGGGAGGCATCCTGTCTGCTGAAGGCACCCCCTTTCTCTTCCCACCTTTAGAGGAGCCTAGAGGAGACTGAGTCCTTGGAGCAGGCAGGGGACCAGATGGGGGGATGTGTGAAGAGGGGGAGGTTGGGAGAGGCGGGGGGAGCCATCCCCCAGTGCAGAGGCTACTACACCACCAGAGGCCCCAGGCACAATCGGCTTCGGGAAACCAAAGTCCAGGCTAATGGAGCCCTGGGCCAGAGTCCAGGCCGCCATCGATCCCTCACCCAGCTCACTGCCTCCCTCCCACCTCTCCATAGCTCCTGGGGAGAGAGGACAAATGGGAGGGAGAGGAGGCGCTAACTTCAAGCAGCTCCCTTCTGGGAGCACAGCATCTTCCTGAGGGTGGAGCCAGCTTGGAAGGCAGGGCCTGCAAGGGAGCTGGGGTGCCAATCTACAACTAAAGGAAATTGGGCCCCTCCAGGAATGGACTGAGGCCAACTTCAGTCAGTATGCCAGGTCCAGTGAGCCTGGCCCTCGAGTCTGGAGGTGGGTGCAGCCAGGAGACAGGAGACAGACACACAACAGGAACTTGGAGGGTCTCTCTGGGATACAATTAGAGCCGTAGGACACGTGTAAATAAGAGGAAGTGAGGGAACTGTGATCAGTGGGCTCTGGGTAGTCCCACATTACAACAAAATCCTCATCTCCAAGGTCTGTCATTGCCTGAAAGTTTGCTATCATTTCACCTTCAAAGAGTAAGCCATACTGGAAAAGACAGGGAAGGGACACATTTTTAGGGTGGATGAGTTCTCTGAGAACTCTGTTCTGCTGGCGGGAAGATTCTAGGTGCCTTGGAATGAGGGGTTATAGGCAAGAAAGGTGGGGGTGTACCCAGGGCAAATGCAGGTTCTGTGGGTGAGGTGCAGTCTTAGGTATCTGGGTGCCATGGGCACCTAGGTCACAATATGATATGGGCATGTGTGTGGTGGCCTTGGTATATCATGGTGACCACACTGTGATGTGATGTCCCAGGGTCATTGTGTGTTCTTGTGTGGTTTGATCATGCTGTGTGTAAGATGGCCTGTATGGTTCCTAATGTATGTCTGTCATGTTTTTCCCCGGTCAGTCACATTTGTATATGTTTGTATTAAGAAGTACGAGGTCAAAGTGTGTATGTCTGTGTGTGTGTGTGTGCATGTGTTGGGAGGCCACTGGGTATGAATGAGGTACTAGGTATCAAACGGTCCTTGTGCGGCATCCATCACTCTGATTTATCATACTATGTATACACACCTGTCACTGTGTGTGTGTGAGAGAGGCAGGCAGCCCCCGGGTTGGACATCACCCTCAGAGGTCCAGCTGTAGCACTGGAGCCAAGGACACTGGGTCAACAAAGACTGAGGCCAATGCTACTTCCTCCCCCCGCTCCCCCGGCCACCTCTCTGTTCCCAGCTGTGTCCCTTTATACAAGGTGCGGAACCACCTTGGTGGACTTTCCATGCCGGTGAAACCCACTGGGCCCCAGCGACTCCCCTAACCAGCCCCAGCTACTCTCACCATTACACCCACCCCCCATTTTCCCCCAACACCCGCCCCCAGCCAGGGTTGATTTGTGATGGTGGGGAGGGTACAGGGAACAGAGGGACAGTGGGGTTAATGTACCTTCCTGGGGTCTTCTCTCTTCCCAGGCCACCCTCCAGGGCCCACTAAAAAAGCGCTGAAGCAGCGGTTCCTCAAGCTGCTGCCTTGCTGCGGGCCCCAAGCCCTGCCCTCAGTCAGTGAAAGCAAGTGCCTCTCCTGTGCTTCCGGGGGTGGGGCCCGTATGTGTCGGGGTGTGACCGGTGTGAGGGGAGCCGGCCTGCGTGAGTGTGTGTGGGCGTGACCAATGTGGCGGAGGTGGGCTGGGCACTGACCAGGAGTGTGAGGGGGGCATAGCTACCAGCGCAGAGCGGAATGTGTGGGCGTGGTCAGTTTGGAGGCGGGGCCTGAGTGTGTGGGCCGTCTGGGTGTGCGAAATGGGCAGGATCTGGGTGTTTGGGCGTGGTCAGTGTGACAGGCTGAGGCCACTCTGAGCCTGTGTGAGTGTGGACAGTGTGGCCAGTGTGGCAGGGGTGGGACCAGGCGGCTGTGAGGGTCTGTGCGTGGCTTAGCTGGGGTTAATGTCTGGCCGCCCTCCCCGCCCCGGGCATGTTTTGGGCCTTGAGATGTAGGTCACCAGTGCCTTGACTAGATGGATGTAAGTGTAATGATGGAGCCTGCCTTCCTCCAGATGCCAGGATACTTGAGTTTCCTAGTACCAGCCTGGTCCCCAGTTGAGTGACCTCGCTTTGTCTGTAGGCCTCAGTTTCCTCATTTGGGCTTTGCCCACCTCACAGGATTATACATACTGCATCTTTGCAAGCTATAAAGGCCCGGTTTGTACTCATTATTTGAGAAGGTCGTTGTGTTTGATTCTGCTGGGTCCCACAATGGGGGTCGATTCGGAAAAAGGGCAGGGGGATGTGCGCGGGGTCCGATTCGTGTGTGTCTGTGCTCATTCGTTACGTGTGCCTCTGTGCGCGTGGGGGGCTGGGGTGTGTGCACTGTAACACGCAGGTCTGTGAGATTTGCTGTGAGTGTGAGGGGCGAGGTGTGTGCAGCTGGCCGGGTCCTCCGCTTTCTCGGTGACAGTTCGCTCCCTTCACCATTAGCCGCCCCAGCCTCCCTCCGCCCCCACAGACCCCGCCCGCTGGACCCAGGTGACTTACTCTCCTGGTGGGGGCGGGGGCGGGGGACTTCGGGAGCCTGGGGTGGGGGCACCTGCCTGGGGAATGGATGTTGGGAACAGGGGCGGGGCTGATACGGGGCCAGGGGTGGTGGCCTTCTCTAAGGCACACTAGTGCTGGGGCAGGAGTGGGGTGTGGAGGGGGCTTGGCTGGAGCTGGGTGGGGCATGGCTCGGGCATGGCTGGGATAGGCGGGGCTTGGCTGGAGGAAAGGATCTGGGCGGGGCAAGGGTGAGACCGGGCGGATCTGAGTTGGTAAGGGGAGGCCCAGAGCTCGAACCCTCAGAAGCCCCCTCTCCAACCCAATTTTCCTACTCCTGGCCTTCTGGGACGAAGACTGGGCTGGGGGCCTTCCCCTCCAACCATGGATCAAGGGCCCAGGGGCCAGCGCTGACTCAGACCCCGGGCTCTGGGGCCAGGCCTGGCCTTGGCCTGGGCCCGCTGATATACCTCGAAGCCGACCAGCATCTTCTTTCCTTGCCTTGATGTCCTTGGCTCTGGGTCCAGGGAACTGGCAGGCTGGTCTCCGGCGTTGGATATGGGGGGGATGGATGGTTCAGTGATTTTGAAGAGGGGTCGTGGGGGACAGGCCTGAGGCGCGGCTGTCCCCCCCAACCGCCCCCACCCCGCAGACAGCGTGGAGGATGAGTTTGAACTGTCCACCGTGTGTCACCGGCCCGAGGGTCTGGAGCAGCTGCAGGAGCAAACCAAGTTCACGCGCAAAGAGCTGCAGGTCCTGTACCGGGGTTTCAAAAACGTGAGTGCAAAGCTGAACCAAACTGGGGAGGGGCAGGGCCTATCCAGGACTTTTCTGAAAGGTTGGCCTGGAGGCTTTGAGGAGTGACAGGGGAGGGGAGGAGAAGGGACAGCTCCCCTTCCACCACAGACCGAACTTCTAGGTAGGGGTTC
>NW_006798383.1:2269070-2286499 GCF_000442215.2 Lipotes vexillifer | reverse complement strand
TCTAGGTAGGGGTACCTGCTGATTTGAGAAGGGGCGGAGCCTGTCAATTGGTCTGTCAGTTCTGTGTTTTTTATTTGTGCGCTTGGGAGAAGTCTTTCCTCCAGGAGAAGAGCTACATGGTGAGCCCCCTGGAGACACGAAGATTTCCCCTCTCTCTGGGAGTCTCTGGACAGGGAGGGTTGGGTGGGAACCTGGGGGAGGGGAGGGGCGGTGAGTTGGAAGGGGGTTTTGTCTCTTCCTTCAGTCTGGTTTCCTTCCCTACGCTACCCCCAGGAATGTCCCAGCGGAATTGTCAATGAGGAGAACTTCAAGCAGATTTATTCCCAGTTCTTTCCTCAAGGAGGTGAGGGGACAAGTCCTGAGAAGAAGCAGCTGTCCATCTCTAGGCTGAGTTGGGGAGAGGGCTGGAAATGCCAAGTGAATGGGGTTCGAGGAGCCCCACAGATGTATGGAGGTAGGAAGTCCTCTCCTGTCTGGAAGCCAAGCTTACTCATCCACACTTATCCTGCAGACTCCAGCACATATGCCACTTTTCTCTTCAATGCCTTTGACACCAACCATGATGGCTCAGTCAGTTTTGAGGTGAGCTGGAGACTGTGGGCCAGGGAAGCACGTTTCCTGGGGCTTCAGGGCCAGGCCAGACCCAGAGAGAGGGTTGGGTGAAAGGTATCAGAAGACCCATTTTCCCCTGCCTCCTTCCTAGGACTTTGTGGCTGGTTTGTCAGTGATTCTTCGGGGAACCACAGATGACAGGCTGAACTGGGCTTTCAACCTGTATGACCTCAACAAGGATGGCTGCATCACCAAGGAGGTACAAGGCAGCTGAAGAGCTGGAGGGGTTGTATGTGTGTGGGGAGGTGTAAAGGGCCCATAGGAGGGAAATGTGACCCACATATACATCACCAGCAAGGGGTGGGGTCTGCCCTAGGTTCTAGGCCTTCTAGTTTGGAGGCTGGAGGCTCTGAGGAGGGATCCTCTTCTCTCTCGGCCTAACAGGAAATGCTTGATATCATGAAGTCCATCTATGACATGATGGGCAAGTATACATATCCTGCACTCCGGGAGGAGGCCCCAAGGGAACACGTGGAGAGCTTCTTCCAGGTGCCTGGGACTGGGCAGGCTGGGTTTTAGAGTGAAGGGAAGGAGGTGAGGTCCCAGAAGGGAACTTACACGAGTTCTGCCTGCCTCTCTCCTGTCATCCCTTCTGTTTTCCCTACCTGACTACCTTTTTGCAGAAGATGGACAGGAACAAAGATGGCGTGGTGACTATTGAGGAATTCATTGAATCTTGTCAAAAGGTACAGGGCCCTGCCCTCTACATTTCCCTGGTCTGGACTCAGGGCCTGATTCAATGACGTAAGAGAAGGCTCCTTTGGGCAGAGTACTATTTCCCTAACTCATCGCCACCTCTGAATCTTTTTGCTTCATAACTTGGGGAGGCCTGTCCCTTCCCCACCTCTCTGGGTGTCTCCTTCCTCACTGCCTCTCTCTGTCTCTGAATGTCCCCATTTCTGAGTCAGTGTCCTTCTCCCTGTCTCTGATAAGCTCTTTTTCTTTCTCTCCAATCTGCCTCTCTCCCACCGTGGCTACAGGACGAGAACATCATGAGATCCATGCAGCTCTTTGACAATGTCATCTAGCTCCCCAGGAGAGGGGGTCAGTTGTCCTGGGGGGACCATGCTGTAGCCCTAGTCCAGGTGGACCTCACCCTTCTCTTCCCAGGTCTGTCCTCATCCTAGCTCTACCCTGGGGGCTATAGGAATCCAAGAGCCTGGGGATTCAGTGGTCCAGATTGCTGGAGCTGAGGGGGCTATAGAGTGGGCAGAGTGTATCTGTGGGGTGTTCCCAACTCCCAACAGCTCCCCCTTCCTGCCTGAAACTCAGTGCTGAGGGTGCCACTGCTATAGGAATTGAGTGGTCCTCCCCCTTCCACCCCCACTTGAGAAACCACAATGCTAGACAAAATGTCTCCTGCTATGGTGCTTCCCCCATCCCTGATCTCATAACCATTTCCCCTAAGACCCCCTTATCAGAAAGGCTGTTCTGTCCTTGGCACTGACTGGCCTTTCAGACCAGGGCCTTTGAGAGCCCTGTAGGAGGTGGACAAGAATGTAGAGGGAGTAATCTTGGGCCTGAGCCAGTGCTTAGGTCCTAGGAGGTAGCTGGGTTAGAGAACAGAAGGGCCTGGGGATTATCAGTGAGAGCATGCCAGGCTATAGCTTTGAGCTCTACAGGTCTGCCATTCAAAGCTGTCAGAATATGAATTTCCAGGCTCTTCAGAAGACCTTGTTTCCTTGGAAATACCCCAGAAAATTTCCAAGTATCCCAGGAGAGTCTGGGATCCTGGTGTTTGGCTCATCCCTGGAATTCCCTCCTCTCTTCCCTTCCTGTTTGTGTAGTGGTGGTGGCAGCAGGGAGAAGATAGGTGGGGGCTGTCTTGGCTGATACCCGCCGAAGTTTCAGCCTACCCTCTCTGATGGCTACAACTTAAGTTTTCATTTGCCATTTCCTCTAGACTTGGAGGCACAGAGTAAGTCAGGGACCACACAGTGGATGCCTTAGAAGAAAAAGGAAGGAAGGAGGCAGGCATAGATTTGAACCCAGTGCGGGGGCATTTATTAGACTCTGTGATATACCCAGGCTCTATTCCTGCCCCCCGACATAGCCTCCTAATTGCCCACCCAGAGTCTCCTCTTGCTCTATTCAATCTACCCAGAGATGCCCCTGAGCACACCTTGAAGGCAGGAACCACAGGACCCAGGTCCCACCTCACTGTCAGCACCCCTGCCGTGCCGCCACCCCTTAATATATCTGCTTGTCCCATTTAGCTCACTCTCCCAGTCAGCTGTGATCTGAGGGGGAGGGTCCCCAGGGAGCCCCCTTTCCTATCAGAACACTGTTGACTGCTTTGCATTTTTGGTTCCTCTGTAATTTTTGTAAAATAAGAAGTACACCAGATCCAATAAAACACAATGGCTATGCACAGGCTCTGTCTGCCTTTTTGTCTCCCCTACCCTGCACATAACTCACAACCCATAATTCATACAGCCTTTTGGATTCCAGAGAAAATGCTTCCTTTCCTATAGTATGGCCAACCCTTGGCAGGAGATCAAGACACAGGTTCTGGAAGGGTTGGAAACCTACTGGACCTCAGAGAGGCCCCCGAATCTCCCTCCCACATCCTTAGAGGAGACAAGGAAGAGAAAGGTGATTGATGTCCTGAAGACTATGCCAAGCAAGCTGTCTTTTGGCTAAACATTCTTACAAGTCAAATCCAGAATTTCTAATTTACAGACATCTTATTTAATTTCAAAGTTCTTTCTTTTGAGAGGGGAATTCCCTTTAGTTTCTAATGAAAGTTCCTTTGTATAAACATCCCAACCTTGCCTCTAGTATGGAGGTACATTTGTGTCTATACTGCAGCCAAGAATGATGGGGGAGCAGATGAAGTGGACCCAGGGCAGGTCACCGTGGAGCAGGTGACACAAAGGGTAATAGAAGCTTCCTGTGCGGGGTGGGAACCTTTCTTTGTTCTGCTCCTGGAGAGGGGCCGCCAATGGTAAGTTCCTCTCATCCTTTCTCTAGGGCACCATTATGTGGTGATTAAGCTTCACTAACCATACAAGGGGGATCAGGCCTTCTCTCCCAACACTGTACATGTTGACAAGGTCAAGGGAAGGGTATGGGTGTCCAAGAAACAAAAACTTACTTCCAGAGTCCATCATTTTGTCATCTGGTTTCACTGCTCACATCATCACACAACTGTCTGCTCCTTAGGTCCTTGGGTTTCTTTGGGTCACAACCCCTCTGAAGGATCTAATTAAAGTTGTGGGCCCACTGTCTAGAAGAAAAAAAACCCAACACACTTTTCCATATATTTTTGTGTCCCTGAAGCCCATCCATGGGCCCTAAGTTAAGAACCTGTGATCTAGTCTACCTCTCAGCCTTCCATCGTACAGAAGAAGAAAAAGGCCCAAAGAGCGGAGAGGACTTGCTCAAGGTCACCTGGTGAGTTTATACGAGGATTGATACTTGATTGATACTACTAGACCCAATCCCCCAAGTCTCTGTTCAGGGTGACCTTGGGGCACAGTAAAAATTTGTGTGTGAAAGATGGATGCTGTGCATATCATGCATAATCCAGACAAGGTGACACTGTGACAGGCTCTCATGTTGCCCTATACTTTTCCCTCATGGCACTTCTCAGTTTGTAACTGTACATTTAAGTATATTTATTTCAGTGATCGTCTTTTTCGATACATTGTAAGCTCCTGAGGGCTCCTTGAGTGCCCACACTAGGTTTTTTCCCCCCTCCCCATCCTATCCTGGGGCCTGGCACATAATAGGCATTCCATAATTGTATGAATAACTGTAAGATTTGGATAAATGGACATGGTGAGTGTATGTATATAACTGGGTTAGGTATGGAGACAGTCTCTATATTTTAGGGTAGATCCAAGCTTAAGGGAAATTGAAGTCTGAAGCTGAGAATTTCTAGGAAATGAGAAGTACCCCAGAATTTCTAGGAAATCAGAAAAAAACAGGAGGTTGGCATTCTGATCATTTTTTTTCTGGCCACTGGTTGGATTCTGAATGTTGTTAGCTGCCCCATCTCAAAACACTCTTCTTTATTGCCTTCCAGTATTTCATACTCTCCTGGTTTTCCTTTTACCTTTCTGGCCATCCCTTCTCATCCCTCCCTTGATGACTCATCCTTCTCAACTGGAATATTAAACATTGGGCCCCACAGCTGAGACCTGAGCCTCTTTTCCATATCACATCCAATCCCATGGCTTTAAACACTATCTGTATGCAGGTGACTCCTAAGTTTTTATCCCCAGAATTCTCCTCTGAGCTCCAAGACCCATATAACCAATTGCCTGTTTGACATATCCATGTGGATCTGTAATGGTCATACTTAACATGTTCAAAATGGAGCTTTGATTCATACCTTCCCAGTCCTCGCCATCTCAATAAACCAACTACCTAGTTGCTCAGGTCAAAATGTAAGAGTCTTCCTTTCTTTCTCTCACTCACTCTCCCTCTACTCCCCTTTAATTCATCACCAATCCTGGGGAATTCCCTGGGTGGGGGTCCAGTGGTTAGGACTCGGTGCTTTTACTGCCCAGGGCCAGGTTCAATCCCTGGATCCCTGGTTGGGGAACTAAGATCCTGCAAACCGTGTGGTGGGGCTGGAAAAAAAAAATCACTAATTCCGCCATCAAAGGTGCACCATCTCTCTCCTTTGCTGTTCCGAGTCTAAGCCACTATCATTGCTTAACTAGATTATTACTTATTCTTCCATCTGAAGAAGACCCTTCCTTGCTGTGGTTACTCTTCATCATATCACTAGATTTCCTCCCTTCATAGCACTTATCACAAACTGAGTTCCTGTGTGTGTACTGAATTTGTTACTGTTTCCACAAGCAGAATGTAAGCTCTGTGAGAGCAGGACCCTATCTTGTTCATTCCTCAAATGTTTATCGTAGGCCTACTAGGCTCTGATTCCTGTTGTACGTGCTGGGCAGGTAGAGGTGTGGTACAGAGAGAAAGTGTGTGGCAAGAATTGCCCTTCAAGTTTGAGAAGTACAGATACGGAAGGTGCATCTTGCCTGGGTCATAGACCCCAGAGTGTTGGCTATGGAGAGTAGATGAAATTGTGGCTGATGACTTGCTAGAAGTTGCCGCAGTGTAAAGTGTGAAGCAGAGAGGAGAGTGTCATGAGACTGAGGGCTGGGGTCAGCTGGAATGACAGGTCCCAAATCCCCCAAAGGACCACAATATCCAGTGAAGCTGCTATAGCCCCCAACTGTCATCACAGGAGGTCCCCTAAGAAAATACTTGCTCCTAACCCCCATCTTAACACTCCATGACTAAAAAGAAGAGGGACTATAAGAGTCCATGGAGCTACAAGTTGGACTACCGCTGGAGGAGTCTAATATGAGATTCAAGTGTAAGATGGACAATGCTAAGTCTTAATAATCAGAATGAGACTGAGACGCTTATTTCACATTTATACCTCACATGTAGCCACAGATCTCTCAGCCAACAAGTGCGTTATGACAGAACCAAAGGGAGCCCTGAGAACATATAGCAAGGGGACCCAAGCCTATCTAGGGCTCAGGGAAGGCTTCCACAAGGAAATGATGTTTATGCTGAAGCCCAAGGGGTCCCACTTCTCCTTTACACACACTTCATACTCCCCATTCCCAAACAGGCCAGGCCTTTTCGCCCCTTCCTACATTTGTACTCTACTTGCCTAGAGTGCTCTCTTCTCTTCCCCCCTACTCAACCTGGCTAACTCCTATTTAACCTTTATGACCCAGCTCGAAAGTGAAGCCATGGCTGCTGCCTCGCCCCAAAGGAAGATGAAGTCGGTCCCTCCTCTGAACTCCCACAACACTTGGGTACACCGTGTGGGTATTATGTGTGTACTCGCTAGTCTGCACCACCATGCTGTGAGCTCATAGTGGCCCAAGAGGCCAGTATGGGGCAAGCTCAATAGGTGTCAGCTGAATTACGGAATTTAGGAATGATTTAATTTTTAAAAGGGGTTAGCGCCAAGCTGGAGGTAGGGGAAAATGTTTCAAGGCAGAGGAGTGAGCTGAGCTTCTTGGAGTGTTGTGTTCATAGAACCGAGCCTGGGTCGGGCTGATGTACTGAACCAACCTGTCAGAAGAATCTCAGTAGAAAGTAGGTCAGTTTCTTCCTGTCTCTTTAAGAACTAGAGGCTTGATTTCCGCGCCTGCGCATTGATAGAGTAAACACCTCTCTTTTTCACCCACCCCCGCCCTATCCACATCCTTATTGCCCCAATCCAGCCTCCTCCCATTCTCCCCTTCTTCGGGTGGGGTAATGGTCCGTTCCAGGGAGTCTGGCTCGTTCTGGAGGGTGGCGAGCATACAAATGTACATTTCACCGCCTTCATTACCTTCCGCTTTTCGCGGCTTGTCTGTTCTACTTCCCCCTACCGAATGAAGCTCAATAGGCTGGCCCAAAAGAAGGCGGGGGAGTCGGGTTGAGGGGACCGGTCTGAGCCGGTCTCCGGCGCAGGCGCAGTGCGGATAAACAGGAAGCGGGAGGTAGGGGCAGCTGCAGAGGAGATCCAGGGGCTTCGGGAGGAGGCAGCGGGAGTACGAGGATTATCGGAAGGGCAGCAGAAGCTAACTGAGAACGAGAAAAGGAGCCTTGGCCATCTGCCTCCAGGGAACGAAAGGTCGCAGCCTCGCTCTCTGCTTAGGCTTCCGGCTCCCCAGCTAAGGCTGAGGCTGCGGCTGACAAAGGGCTCGCGTTGGTGCCGCCGCCCTTCTCATCCGGGCATTAGGGTCCCTGCGGAGAGGGAGGGGGAAGGGCAGAGGGGGAGGGGAAAGAGCGGAGGGGCGCGCGCTTAGAGCCGAGGCCCTTTCTGGGGCTTTCCGGGCCGGCGGCCCTACGGACGGAGGCCGAGGAAGACCTGCAGAGGTGGCGGCGGCCGGGGGCAGGAGGATGGTGCAGAAGGAGAGCCAGGCGGCGCTGGAGGAGCGGGAGAGCGAGCTCAACTCCAACCCTGCCGCCTCCGCGGGCGCATCGTTGGAGCCGCAGGCAGCTCCAGCCCCTGGAGAAGACAACCCAACCGGGGCCGGGGGAGCAGCGGTGGCCGGGGCGGCAGGAGGGGCTCGGAGGTTCCTCTGTGGCGTGGTGGAAGGTGAGCGTTGTGGTGCGGGCTGGGCAAGAGCGTCCTCACTCCCTCTCCATCCCAGTAGTAATACGTTCTTTCCTTTTTGCGGGGGCAGGGGGCTCTAAAAGGGGGTTATTCCCTTGGGTCTGAAATTTGACCCTGCTGAAATGAGGGAAGAGGCGAGAGGTTGGGCAGGTCTTTTCTCGCGTTCTGAAACGGCGTCGAATTCCCTCCTGGCTATTAACAAGCCTGACCCCACCCGCCTCGGGCTTGGAGCCAGGCAAGCTCCAGTGGAAGCGGTGTAAGGAGTCTAGTCTTAGGCTCTGAGTTTTACGTCTTTGTACCTTGGTATGTTGTTCTGTAGGGTGGTTTGTGTTCAAATGGAGAGATGTGTGTAGTTTTGTTGTCCCCACCCTTTGGAAAAAAGACTACCCGTACAGGTGTGCTAGTTGTATTCCTGGAGTGAAGAGAAGCACTGTCGTCTTACAGTTTTACAGATTCCTTTTTGCTTAGAATTTTTGTTCTTGTGTTTTTTTGTTTGTTCTTGTGTTTTTGTTTGTTTTTTTTGCTGGCCAGTCCCGAACCCCCCACCCTTTGAAGATTGATTTGCAGCCTAGAAAATTGCCCTTTGCCAACTACTGTGCCTTGCCTCTGAGGGATGAAGCTTTGACTTTAATAGTATCTGAGATACGGAATTTTAGTGACTGCAGAAGAGGTGTAAAAATTCCCTTCTCAGTTCCTTCCCATTTCCATTTAAAAGGAATGATGGACTTTTTTGGTGGTTGGGGAAAATGACCAGAAGATTGTATCACAGTTCATGAATGTAATGAACAAGTGTTCGGCTGTGCATTCTAAGCTAAGCATGAATCAGTTTCATTATTGTTCTTTCCTGCAGTACAGCATGTATTTGAACTTTCTGAAGTATTTTGGCTGACCCAGGGTTTCTTAGCTGTATACTTTATTAGTTCTCCCCTATATGTGGTGTGCATAGGAGTAAGACTGTAGAACATACTGGTCTTTATGAAAAAAACAGAAAGATGTAGAAAAGGAAAGAAGGATTGTCCTCTTGGTTGAGAGCTTTGGTACTCATGGAGTATTCATTTGAAAGATGGGTGGTGGTTATGCTATATTAGATAAAGTTATTGTAGGAGAGAGAACAGACTAATTGGCAGCTACCATAAGGAATGCTACCATAAGGAATGAAACGGTTCAGCAAAGTTAACTGTCTTGCAGAATTTTCGGGAAAACAATGGAAAACTGCCTGTGTATTTGACTGGAGTCAGTGTTTATGAAAACATGATTGCTTTGTTTGATTTATCCATTGTTGTATATATAGGGCTAGAATCTGTGCTTTGTTATGTAAGATCTTGGGGTGGAGGGTGGGAAAGGAGTGCTGGGGGATTAGAAATTTTAGAGCTAAAGTGAATCTAAGGAAACTTGCCTGTCCATTACACCTTCAGTAATTATGGAGAAAAGTTAGTTGTGGTTTAGATCAGTTGGTTTGTTTTTCAGAATAGTATTAAAAGGGAACTAGTTTACTTAGAATTGTCTTATCTGTCCTCTTTTCTCCTTCCAATTCCCTAGTATGTTTTCTTGGTGACTGAGCACCTGATATTTTTTTGGTGTTTGTTTTGCTTTTCTTTCCCTCACAAACCTTTGTTGATTTTATTTATGTATTTATTATTTTTGAGGTTAATTTGTGCTTTTATTTGCCAGTATAATTTAACTACAGTGGCCTGCAAACTTTTTTGATCTAAAAAGTACATTTTACATCACAATCCAACAAACGCACACACATATATATGTATACATATATAAAAGTGAAACAAAGTTTTGCTAAAAACATCTATCCTGAGTGTTAATTCTTTTTTTTTTTAAGACTTTTTTTTAAACCAAGTATGAACTGCACTGACAAATCATAATCACCAAAGCCCCCAGTTCATCTTAGGTTCAGTTTAATGAAGTGAATAGTGTTGCATGTTCTATGGACAGACCTTTGTTGATTTTAACTCATGTGTAGCAGCACTGCTTCCTCTTTGGGGTGCCAATTAACTAAAACCATGAACCTTACTCTGAAAGAGCAAAGTTAGGATTCCTGAAGATTAAAGTGTTAGTCACTTGAAAAAAAAAATTTTTTTTTCATGTTGAAGCAGCTCTAAAGGAAAGTTTAATGCCTACTGCTTAAGAGAAAAATGATAATGCAGAGTGTTGTAGGAAAGCTATAAAGACTTGAGAAATTTACCTAATACTTTAAATCACCTGTAAGAGAGTAACCATTGAATTGTCCAGATTGAAAGTGCCACAGTTTCATATATTAGTATGTAACGAAGTTTTCTTTGGCCTGTCATTGTCTTTGTGGTGCAGAGTAACCATTCTATCTAGAGTGGAGCTTATTACTGTTCAGAAATTTTGGTTTTTGAGTTAGTTTCTTAAACTGTGTGTGTGTGTGTGTGTAAGGAACATTATGTGTTCAAAACACAATTTGAACCATTTTTATGATACTCCTGGGAGGTTGTTCTTATCTCTTGCAGATGATTAGACTGAGACAGGTGGAGAATAAAGGTTAGGCAAGCTGTAAGGTGTGATTAGCACAAGCCGCAGCTCTAAATACCAGTTTGGTGCTTATACCACTACTTAAGTCATCATTCTGCAGCTCTGTTTCTTGCAGTGTGCATTACTATTACTTTGCCCCCATCTAGGATACTCTGGAGTGAGTCACGTTCTTGAATTTTCAGCTGTTCATACATTTGCTCTGGAATTGAGATTGCTTGAGAGTTTCCTGTGTGGGCCAGTTCCAGTGTTGAATTTGTTGAGAGTAGTTTAAGGCATTTTTTGGGTCCCTTTTATAATTTTGGGAACAACAACAACAAAAAGGCATCATAAAATTAGATGAATCAGATTCTTTTCTAATTCTGTCCCTGGTTTTTTCCCTACCTTACTTGTTTTCGCCCCTTCCCCCTCTAAAAGTGGTTTAACTCCCCTTCTAGGTAGTAATTGTTATTATTAGCAGTTTGTGGTTACTTTGCTTCCCCTTTCCCCACTGTAAGATTGTGATAATCTTTTTAAAAGTTAGATTTAAATATATTTAGTCTTTTTTGACAGTGAAAAGAGATGATGTTTAGCTATTTTTAGATGACTTTATCACATAAATAATGTGTTCATGGTAGAAAAATCAGAAAATTTACGTAAGCAAAAAGGGAATTAAAATCACTTTAAAATATCATCCCAAAACACCTTAATGTTTTACTAAACATCCTTCAGATCTTTGTATATTGTACGTATTTTTTACAAAGTGGTATTGTATGTATTGTAACCTGCTTTTCTCAGTAGATTATCACATGCTTATAATTTCATTCTTACTTTGGATCTAGGATTTTATGGAAGACCATGGGTTATGGAGCAGAGAAAAGAACTCTTTAGAAGGTAATTTTTTTATTATGTGAAGGAGAGTCTTAAACAATTAACATTTCCTTTTTTTTTCTTTTTCTTTTTTTTTTAACATTTCCTTTTGTTTGAGGAAATACACTGAATGGGCCAGGTGCAGTTTGATGATTTCTCAGTTGCAGAAGTTACTTTACCTTGGTCTTTTTCCTCTTCTTCACCTAAGGCAGTGGTTCTCAAACTTTCCTGGGAAAGCTGGATAGGTTTTGGGCTCATCTGTCTTACTCAGAGCTGTTGTATTTTTATTTAAGACTGTTTACAATATGTTGACATTCCTTATAATATTTAATTTTTTACAACTCCACTGGATTACAAAAAAGTTAAAAGCTACTGCCCCAGAATATTAGCTTTTTAAGAGACGGAGCTGCTCCAAGAAAAGGAAAAAAAGTGAGATTTACAGGTTATACATGTTGCCTGTTTATATACATGTAATTTTTTCTCCTCTTAAGGCTCCAGAAATGGGAATTAAATACATATCTGTATGCTCCAAAAGATGACTACAAACATAGGATGTTTTGGCGAGAGATGTATTCAGTGGAGGAAGCTGGTAATCTTTTTCTTTTTAATACATAAATTCTGAGTACATGAAGAAAACAGCTATATTTTAAATGTAGTTGTACGAGAATTAAGTATTCCACTTTCACTTTGTAGGTAGTTTTCTTTTATATGGTAACTCTGTGTGTTAGTGCATATTGAAAGAGTAACTCTAACAATGTGTAGCCATGGTGTGATTTACAGGTATGCCAGTCTGACTTCACCTGTTCTGTGGTCATAAATTGTGCTTTTTAACTTCTGCCAGTGGACTAAACAGTGGGCCATTAAACAAAGAGGTGCTGAAGCAGGGCTAGGCCTAGGGCAAGGCAAGTGAGGGGCCTGCCGGCAGTGCAGATTTTAAAGGACTCCAAAAATCAGTAATCAAGATAAATAATACTTTATTATCCATTTTTAAAACCAGAACTAATGCAAAAAATCCACGAACAAAATACCAAAATTTTAAATAAAGATAGGGTTAGTACTACTGATCCTTTTGCTTCAGGCTCAAGTATGGCTTGGTCTTGACCACTAGATTTCTGTTACTGGTCCTGTCTTTATTTAAAATGAAGAAGGGCCTCACCTTAGTCTGGGCCTATACTGAAGTGAAAAGCCATCCTGAACTGTCCTTGTTACATGTGTTCTTATGTCGAGTTAGTTACATAAAGTTCATAAATAAGAGAAGTAAATTAGACAAGTGGTGCTTTTCTTTGGGGACTTGAGTGAATGGGGGGACATTTTTATACCTTGAATTAAATGGTAGCTAACAAGATATTTGGTTACAGAGCCCAGTCAAGGCACTGAAGGCAGAAAGTTTTCTTAAAATATGAAAAGCAGTTAAAACTCGATCTAGTGTTGTTGTTTATTACTCTGTATAACTTAAGTGTCTTCAACTTGATTATTTTCTGGTGATGCTGGTAATGAAATTTAATATGATCAAAATATAGTCAAATGACTATCTTGAGATACCACTGAAAGTTATTTAAAGATATATCCTGTGGTATGGAATAGTCAATTTACTTAGGAATTATGGAATTACGACATTATGGAATGTCAGTTTACTTAGGAAAATTGTCTTTCACATTTTAGAGACTTAAAACTGAAGAATATTTTTCTTGTAGTTACAAAGATGTCAGGATTGTTAAGGCCATCACTTAACCCTGGTTTTTTTTTTTTTAAAGCGGTATGCGGGCCTCTCACTGTTGTGGCCTCCCCCGTGGCGGAGCACAGGCTCCAGACGCGCAGGCTCACAGCGGCCATGGCTCACGGGCCCAGCCGCTCCGCGGCATGTGGGATCTTCCCGGACTGGGGCACGAAGCCATGTCCCCTGCATCGGCAGGCGGACTCTCAACCACTGCGCCGCCAGGGAAGCCCAACCCTGGTTCTTAAGAACACATTTTTCTTTTTTTTCCAAATTATAAAGTTGCTATATGTAGATGTATTTATTTAGGAATTCCAGTTGTACAGAGACAGCAAAGACAAAAGCATACCTCTCAAATACTATAGGAAATAAAAATGTTTTGTATTCAGTAAGAGAATTGATGCTTAATTCAGTATTTTTGAGAAATGGCAGTGCTTTTATTGAGTTCAGGGTGACGTTAAATCACATCAGGTTTGTGCCATTACGTATTGTCACATTGGACCTGACAATTTTGTAGAATTTAAGGGACTTTTTTTTTTTCTTGACTCACTGAAAATTGGAGGAAATAACCTTCAGTTTGAAGGTGAAGGCTCTTTTAGTTTTTGTGGTGCTTTCTTAAATCATGGACTCTATTCTTTAGAGCAACTTATGACTCTCATCTCTGCTGCACGGGAATATGAGATAGAGTTCATCTATGCTATCTCACCTGGATTGGATATTACCTTTTCTAACCCCAAGGAAGTATCTACATTGAAACGCAAACTGGACCAGGTAATTTCCTTACTTTTTCATTATTTTTCCCTGAATCAGTACATGAAACTAAAAGTTTTCTGAGTTGCTTTTATGATGTAAAAAGGAAACCAGAGTCATAGTACTTCTTTGTTTCTGTACAAATTTTTTTACTTTAACTCTTTTGATAAGAGGAATATTTTCTAAAGTGAGTCAAAAGAGCTTTACTGGAGGTACCATTGCTTCTCAAACTTCAGTTTGCATAAGAACTGGCTTAAAACAGTGCTTAGAAGTGATGCTTAAAAGGGTTCTTATAGGCTCCATTCCCAGAGATTCTTAATATAGACTTGAGGTGGAGACTTACCTCAGATTCCAGGAAATTCTGAGTGGTCCAGAGTCACATTTCCAGAAACTCTGTTGGGTGCCTGACTGAATTTCTGAGTGAGGTTATAGAAATAGTTTCACTCAGTTATATGGACAAGAGATGTAATTCAGTTTGGACATGATTGGCTAGTTTCCCAAAATGAGAAGAAAAACTAGGTAAACGTGTAAGCTGTTGGTGAACCTGATTGGAGTCTAAATTCTGCTTAACATGAAAGCTGCACATGTTTTTTGGTAAAGTAGGTGAGCTGTTTTTAAAAATATATATATGTTTTTTTTTTTTTTTTTTTTTTGGCCGTGTTACGTATGCGGGATCTTAGTTCCCTACCAGGGATCGAACCCACACCCCCTGCATTGGAAGTGCGGAGTCTTCACCACTGGACCGCCAGGGATGTCCCCTATGTATGTTTCTTTAAGCAAAAGTTTATATTGGATTTCCCTGGCGGTCCAATGGTGAAGACACTGTGCTTCCAATGCACGGGGTGCGGGTTCGATCCCTGGTCAGGGAACTAAGAAATCCCGCATGCCACGCAGTGTGGCCTTTAAAAAAAAAAATTTTATATTATTGGTGGCATTAAGATGGCTGGTAAAAAATTTAAAGTAGTTTGGGAGGTTCCTGGCGGTCCAGGGGTTAGGACTTGGTGCGTTCACTGCTGGGGCCAGGTTCAGTCTCTTTTCGGGGAACTAAGATCCCACAAGCCGTGTGGTACGGCCAAAAAAAAAAAAAGTTAAAGTAGTTAAATTTCTGTGAATAAGCTTTTAAAAGGTTATTTACCTATTTGATCATATTCTACTATGTTGGTCTTTCTGATTGATGGCCTAGATTTATGTGCAAAGAAATTAATTAGCATCAGTGTATCTTGACTGGAACAGGTGACTTGGGTTTGTCATGTCTTAGAGTTTATTTATTGTTCCCGTTTTTTTTTTTTTTTTTTTCTGTTTGGTTTTCTATAGTTGGCAGTGAAGGAGGTAGAAGGATAAGCTGCATTGTAGAAGCTTTGTTAGACATACTGGCATATTGTATTCAAACCCAAATGAAAAAGTGGGTCCCAAAACTGTCTAGCTGTTTAACATAGAAAATATAAAGGCAGTGGCTTGGCATTGAACATTTTACTAAGAAAAATATTTGACTTTTAAGTATGACTATTAAGTATGTACTTTAATATTTGAAATCCTGTGTTTTTTACTCTGTAAGATGACCTGGTAAAGCATCTTTTTTTTTTTTCTTAGGTTTCTCAGTTTGGATGCAGGTCATTTGCCTTGCTTTTTGATGATATTGACCATAATATGTGTGCAGCTGACAAAGAGGTATTCAGTTCTTTTGCTCATGCCCAGGTCTCCATCACAAATGAAATTTATCAATACCTAGGAGAGCCAGAAACTTTCCTCTTCTGTCCCACAGGTATTGTATATAATAGCTTTATATTTAACTAGTCTTCTTGAAATATATAACTTTCAAAAGACCATGTATGGGCTTTATTGTGTTGTCCCCTCTCCCTTTGGTATATAAAGGTAGGAATTCTTTTTCTAGAAGATATTTCTGCACATCTTAAATTGGAGAGATTTTAGGGATTAATAAATGACAACTGGGGCTTCCCTGGTGGCGCAGTGCTTGAGAGTCCGCCTGCCGATGCAGGAGACGCGGGTTCGTGCCCCGTTTCGGGAAGATCCCACATGCCGCGGAGCGGCTGGGCCCGTGAGCCATGGCCGCTGAGCCTGCGCGTCCGGAGCCTGTGCTCCGCAAATGGGAGAGGCCACAACAGTGAGAGGCCCGCATAACGCAAGGAAAAAAAATAAAAAAAAAAAATAAAATAAAATAAATGACAACTGAATAGGCAAAAGATTTTATGTATTTTTTTGGTACTGGAAGTATATGAACATTACATGTTCAGGATTAGAGGAGGGAATAGTATTATAAAAATGAAAGCTAGAAAAAAGCAAATTTACATTGCTTTTAACTTAGTCACTTCTCATATCCTCCTACTTGTTCCTTTTTTCTGCCCTTGCATATCTGTATCCCTTTTCATTCCTCCCACTCCCATCTGGGCTCTTAACTTCCAGTAGTCAGTATAGAAAGCTTAATAATTTTTTCCCCCTTTTCCTTTTTTTCCCCCTCTCATCTCTCCCTGGTTCCTTCCATTGAAAATGTTTTTTCTCTTTTTTTGCCTCTCAAAATTCAGCCTATAAGAAAACTTCCCTAGGCTTGACTTCTTGTTCAGGAAGAGTTAAAAAAGTTCTAAGAAATTTTAGACTGATTTATTTAACTGTGTATATGTCTGTCTGAGAGTATTGTGAGCCATGAACCTTATCTCAGTGGTCTGATACTATGTGAATACTCAGTGTTTAATAAGATCATACTTGGTAATTACTTAGTTCACTGCAAATTATAATCAATTGTAGTTGAGTACTAATAGCCAGGGGCCTAATATTGCATTCTTTCTATTATGATATTATGAATCCAGTCTATTTGGCCTCTTATTGTAACTGAGAAATGTAGGCAATTCAGAATTATGGAGAAAATGCTAAAAATTCTAATTATTTCTTTAGTAAACTTGTATTTCTGGTGACCATAGGACCATAAGGATTGATCTGTCCTAATACTGGAGGAAGAATATCAGATTTTATGATTTGATTCTTTTTTTTTTTTTAAGTTGAGTCATAAATGAACTACTCACTTGAGTTTACTTCTTTTGGGACATAATATGGAGGTCTTTTATCATTTGGATGAAAATAATTTAGAATTGGTAGACATTTTTATCCCTGTTCAAAAACTCATGACCATTTCACTCCTGACTGTTTTACTGATTAATTTTTCCCCCTACATTCAGAATATTGTGGCACTTTCTGTTATCCAAATGTGTCTCAGTCTCCTTATTTAAGGACTGTGGGTGAAAAGCTCCTACCTGGAATTGAGGTGCTGTGGACAGGTAAGTCTTAAAAGATTTAGACAGTAAAACTTTTAATTAACTAGGACCTTGGGAGTTGGTTGTTCTGGTTAATTGGATACTTTTATTTATTTTTAAAGTTTATTTTTTATTTTTGGCTGTGTTGGGTCTTGGTTGCTGCACGCGGGCTTTCTCTAATTGTGGCAAGGGGGGGGCTGCACTTTGTTGCAGTGTGCGGGCTTCTCACGGTGGTTTCTCTTGTTGCGGAAGCTCTAGGTGCGTGGGCTTCAGTAGTTGTGGCTCGCGGGCCCTAGAGCACAGGCTCAGTAGTTGTGGAGCATGGGCTTAGTTGCTCCGCGGCATGTGGGATCTTCCTGGACCAGGGCTCAAACCCGTGTCCCCTGCTTTGGCAGGTGGATTCTCAACCACTGCGCCACCAGGGAAGCCCCTAATTGGATACTTTTAAAAAGCTGAGCCTTGGGCTTCCCTGGTAGCGCGGTGGTTGAGAGTCCGCCTGCCGATGCAGGGGACACGGGTTCGATGCCCCGGTCTGGGAAGATCCCACGTGCCGCGGAGCGGCTGGGCCCTTGAGCCATGGCCACTGAGCCTGCAAGTCCGGAGCCTGTGCTCCACAACGGGAGAGACCACAACAGTGAGAGGCCCG
>NW_006798383.1:2268349-2269060 GCF_000442215.2 Lipotes vexillifer | reverse complement strand
AAAAAAAAAAAAAAAAAAAAAAAAAAGCTGAGCCTTAACCAGAACATTTTGTTTTAATTCTCTTTCTTTTACAAAGTACACATTCTTCACTTAGTAAAAATATCTTTGAGGTTTTATAAAGCAGAAACTAACACACCATTGTAAAGCAATTATACTCCAATACAGATGTTAAAAAAAAAAATCTTTGAGGATTTTTCAGTGAGTCTGAATATCAGTTACTGGTAAACAATAGATCTGTAGGGATCTGGGCTAACAGGTATTGATCCCAGCACTAGGAGAATGTTGTATTTTATAAAATGAAAGCTGTAATGCTGGATTAATAGTTAGTAATCAGTGAGCTGTGTTAGCTTTCATTCTAAGAATTAAGGGCAGAAATCCTCCCAGGGCTTAGGTTGATTAGACTTTGTCTAATTGAGGATATATTATAATGGTAAAAAATGGTTAACATGGAAATTTCTTTCTTACTGATGTATCACTTTGAGGAAAGTTACCCAAACCTTAAATATTCCTACCTTTTAACCACTAATTCTATTTCTGGGAATCTGATCTGAGGAAATATAGGGCAAGGGGAATAAAGCTGAATAAAAGGACATATTGCTGTGTTGTTTTAAAAAGAAAAATTGTTACGAAATATAACAAGGAAAATAATTACATGCAGTATATTTTGAAGAACCATGTATGAGAGTCTTTTTTTTTTTTTTTTTTTTTTTG
>NW_006798383.1:2248954-2267645 GCF_000442215.2 Lipotes vexillifer | reverse complement strand
CACAGGCTCCGGATGCGCAGGCTCAGCGGCCATGGCTCAAGGGCCCAGCCGCTCCACAGCATGTGGGATCTTCCCGGACTGGGGCACGAAGCCATGTCCCCTGCATCGGCAGGCGGACTCTCAACCACTGCGCCACCAGGGAAGCCCGAGAGTCTTTCTGTTGTTGTTTTTGTTTTTAAAAATTTCCTCGGGACTTCCCTGATGGCGCAGTGGATAAGGCTCCGCACTCCCAATGCAGGGGGCCCGGGTTCGATCCCTGTTCAGGGAACTAGATCCCACATGCATGCCGCAACTAAGGAGCCTGCATGCTGCAACTAAGGAGCTGGTGAGCAGCAACTACGGAGCCTGCCTGCTGCAACTAAGACCCAGCGCAACCAAATAAATAGTAAAAATTAAAAAAAAAATTCCTCTGAGGATTTAATTTATTAATTTATTAAAACATCTTTATTGGAGTATAATTGCTTTACAATGGTGTGTTAGTTTCTGCTTTATAACAAAGTGAATCAGCTATATGTATACATATATCCCCATATCTCTTCCCTCTCCCTCCCTCCCACCCTCCCTACCCACCACTCTAGGTGGTCACAAAGCACCGAGGTGACCTCCCCTGTGCTATGCGGCTGCTTCCCGCTAGCTATCTATTTTACGTTTGGTAGTGTATATATGTCCATGCCATTGTCTTGTATGAGAATCTTTTAATAAATGGTGGTCATTATTTCTAGGTCCCAAAGTTGTGTCTAAAGAAATTCCAGTAGAGTCCATTGAAGAGGTTTCTAAGATTATTAAGAGAGCTCCAGTAATCTGGGATAACATTCATGCTAATGATTATGATCAGAAGAGACTATTTCTGGGCCCATACAAAGGAAGATCTACAGAACTGATCCCGCGGTTAAAAGGAGTCTTGACTAATCCAAATTGTGAATTTGAAGCCAACTATGTTGCTATCCACACCCTTGCCACCTGGTACAAATCAAACATGAATGGAGTGAGGAAAGATGTAGTGATGAGTAAGTAAATGACTTAATTCTTGACTTTGGGAGGAGAGTTGGGATTAAGTAGAACCATTGGCAAGTGTGCATTCTTTTGTCATCAAGATTTAAGAGGATTTTTTTAAGGTGGTGTTTAGTCCTGTGAATGAGATGCATATGATAGAAAAAGGGCTGCTTGGACTGCCTTTGCACAAGTTACTTAATAACTTCTTGGCCTCAGTTCTTTGTTTTTAAAATGTGACTTAGCTTTTGAAGTCTGAGTAACTAGACAAGGTAGTCTTTTAGTGTTCCTGTTATCCCTTGAATAGTTGTGATTGAATTTGTGTTTTCAGGTGATTTAATTAAATGGTGTATTTTAGATGGCTAAACATTCTCCTCTGAGTTACTTAATATATAATTTAAGTTCAGCTTACATTTATGAGACATATTCTCATTTTAGACATTGGCTTACTGATTTTTATTTATGAAAAATTCCTAATTGAGTTCCAAGTAGGAGAATGCTGACTAGTTGTTTATTCACTAACATTTAAACACCTATTTATCAGACACTAAGGATGCAAAGAAAAAAATAGTCCCTACTTTGAAAGAATTTAGTCTGGTGTTAGATAAAGCAGATAGGCAACTGTACTATAGAATGATAAGTGCTGAGATAATTATCTACAGAGTGCTAGGGGGAACACAGGAGGCAGTGATTACTTCTGCTAAGCGAAAGTGCTGGTAAATGATTTCATAGAGGAGGAGTTCTGCAGGGCATTAAAGGGTTGGTGGGCTAGAGATGAAAATACTAGACACTGAAAATTTCAACTTACCTCAATTTTGACCCATTGGGGGGTATTGAAATGTCACATTATGGTGCTTAGTGGTATGTAGTTGAAAGTTGTGTTTTGTTTCTCAGTTCTGTACCCCTACTTCCAGTTCTGTTTATTGAATTAATGCTTCCCTTCGAGGCTCAGTCATTGTCACCCCCCTCTCCCCAGTAAAAAACACAGAGTTAGGGATATAATCTCAATCCTCTCTGTATACATGGCTGTTAGTATCTACCTCTTTTAAGGCAGAGCATGAAGCGTGTTAACGACTAGTGGACATTAGCCAGACTGGCCTGTGTGCGGGGAAATAAGAAGGAAAGCTAAGAATAGTGGGATTTGAATACCAAGCCAAAGAGAGTTCAGACTTAATTTTTTCTATCACTATCCTGGTTCTTTTATATGCTTATTATGTGTGCTCATATGTGGGCTCTCCACCAATTTTCTCTTCTCCCCTCAATGCATTTATTAATTTGCCCATTATTTTTTCATAATTATTTGCCTTTTTAAGTTATAAACCCCTGAAGGGTAGGGAATCTTCTTTATGGGAAGTATAGTGCCTTTAACCTTGCTTTCCCAATAATTGATAATAAGTGGACATTTATGACTGACTTGTCCAGTGATTCTAAAGTTAATGTTTATTATTTCAATTGGAATTTTACATTTAGCAATGCATTTAGATGACTATTCTGGGTGAAGTGGTTCAGTGAAGGGTCTTGGTTGTCTTTGCATATTATGCTTAAGGTTTGTTCTTGTTTCAGTTCTTTGCTTCTCTAGTGTTTTGTAATGAAAACTGTTTTTGTGCTCTTTCTCTTTTTTTTGCAGCTGATAGTGAAGACAGTACTGTGTCAATCCAGATAAAGTTAGAAAATGAAGGCAGTGATGAAGATATAGAAACTGATGTACTCTATAGTCCACAGATGGCTCTAAAGTTAGCTTTAACGGAATGGTTGCAGGAGTTTGGCGTACCTCATCAGTACAGCAGTGAGTTTGGCCTTTCTTTGTAAGGGGGTTGGATCACATTGTTTGAGACATAAAGTAAAGAGCATTTGTGATGTGTCTTCTTATAGGCCTGCCAAGCAAAATGAAATTTAGGAATCTAGAGGATAAGGTTTTTTAAATTTTACTTTTGGTCTTAAATAGCTTTTATTTTGATGGAATGCTAATTTGTTTTTTTATATATAAATTTATATATTTATTTATTTTTGGCTGTGTTGGGTTTCTGTTGCTGCGCGCGGGCTTCCTCTAGTTGTGGTGAGTGGGGGCTACTCTTCGTTGCAGTGCGCGGGCTTCTCATTGCGGTGGCTTCTCTTGTTGCGGAGCACGGGCTCTAGGCGCGTGGGCTTCAGTAGTTGTGGCACATGGGCTCAGTAGTTGTGGCTCATGGGCTCTAGAGCACAGGCTCAGTAGTTGTGGCGCACGGGCTTTAGCTGCTCCGCAGCATGTGGGATCTTCCCGGACCAGGGATCGAACCCGTGTCCCCTGCATTGGCAGGCGGATTCTCAACCACTGCGCCACTAGGGAAGCCTGCCAATTTATTTTTAAAATACCTTTTTTTGAAGTAGTTTTTAAATACAGAGCTTCAAAAGAGAAGAAAGTAATAGGTGTTGGCATGTTTATGATCTGTGTTTCCCCTCCTCTCTTCCCTTCCCCACCTCCCAGTGGTTTAGAGAAATTGAACTTTCTTGGGGCTCAAATTATTTGGAATCTCAAATTGAGGCTCTTAGAGATATGATAAGAAGAAAACATTTCTCTAGATCTAATTTGTTCTGTTTCTAATTCTGATTATCTCTGGCAATTTGTTTTTATAGGTAGGCAAGTTGCACACAGTGGGGCTAAAGCAAATGTAGTAGATGGGACTCCTCTAGTTGCAGCACCCTCTTTAAATGCCACAACTGTAGTTACAACCGTTTACCAGGAGCCCATTATGAGCCAGGGAGCAGCCTTGAGTGGTGAGCCTACAGCTCTGACCAAGGAAGAAGAAAAGAAACAGCCAGATGAGGAACCCATGGACATGGTAGTGGAAAAACAGGAAGAAACAGACCACAAGAATGACAATCAAATACTAACTGAAATTGTTGAAGCTAAAATGGCAGAGGAATTGAAACCAATGGACACTGATAAAGAGAGCATAGCTGAATCAAAATCCCCCGAGATGTCTATGCAGGAAGATTGCATTAGTGATATTGCCCCGATGCAGACTGATGAACAGACAAACAAGGAGCAGTTTGTGCCTGGTCCAAATGAGAAGCCTTTGTACACTGCAGAACCAGTAACTCTGGAGGATTTGCAGTTACTTGCTGACCTATTCTACCTTCCTTATGAGCATGGACCCAAAGGAGCGCAGATGTTACGCGAGTTCCAGTGGCTTCGAGCAAATAGCAGTGTTGTCAGTGTCAATTGTAAAGGAAAAGACTCTGAAAAAGTGAGTATGCTTAATTTACCTGTTTCTCTGGCCTGGATGGGTCCCCATGCTGTTGATACAGGGGAGGTCTTAAATGAGAATTGACCACATCTTAGAATGTGTTCCGTAAAGTAGGTACGGACTCTGCTGAATCTGATATATACAGTTTCTTAGTTTGACCTTATAGTAGCTAAGAATGAAGGAAAGTCAAAATTCATTATTTTAGGAATATTTGTCAGTTTGGGGAGACAGACTTTTATTGTTTGTCTTTAAAAGTTTAAGCCCATTGATTTTTTTTTTTTTTTTTTTTTTTTTTTTTTTTGGCGGTACGCGGGCCTCTCACTGTTGTGGCCTTTCCCGTTGCGGAGCACAGGCTCCGGACGCGCAGGCCCAGTGGCCATGGCATGTGGGATCTTCCCAGACCGGGGCATGAACCCGTGTCCCCTGCATCGGCAGGTGGACTCTCAACCACTGCGCCACCAGGGAAGCCCAAGCCCATTGATTCTTTAATGTTTAGTATAAATTTGCAGGTACCTGATAACATAAACAGCTTAGTTTATAAACTGTGTTTTAGATTGTTGTTAAACTTTCAATTTTTTGAGTGTTTTTATTGATCCTCAATAGATTGAAGAATGGCGGTCGCGGGCAGCCAAGTTTGAAGAGATGTGCGGACTGGTGATGGGCATGTTCACTCGGCTCTCCAATTGTGCCAACAGGACAATCCTTTATGACATGTACTCCTATGTTTGGGATATCAAGAGTATAATGTCTATGGTGAAGTCTTTTGTACAGTGGTTAGGTAGGTATACCAGGAGTAATCTCTTCTCCTCAGATATATTGTCCCTTAAAAAAAAAGACATTATCCCACAGGGAGAAAAACATTTAGGGAGTTGACGAATTTCCAACTGTGTTTAAATTCTTAGCCTAGATTTCAAAGGTGTACCCATTACAGACTTGAGGTGCAAGCCTCAGTAAATATACTGAGCACATTGATTTTTCTCCCTTGGGCTAATTCAGCATAAATATCTTGAAAATATGTTAGAAAGTACTGACTTTAACTTGCTCTGACTGAATGCTTCCTGGATGGAACCATGTATACCACTTTTATCTGATTTGGAGATGAGACACTATGAATTGTGACTCTGTAAGCTCTCTGCTGCTTGCTGTGTCTTGATGACATGAATGCTGTGTTTAACAGAACAATTGCAGAAATGACCTAAGGGGGCCTGGAAAGAGGAAGCCATCCTCCCAGCCCTGTGCGCATGCGAGCTTTAGTGGTAGGCTATTCTGGTGCTACTTGGTATTATTTCACAGAGCTTTTTCTTTATGTCTCTACCAAGTAATTGGTTTTAGCAGGGGATAAAAATTGCAATGCCCCGAAAACTCTGCTTCATTAAATGGACTTCTCTTTTGAAAACAGTGATTTTTTTTTTTTTTTTTTTTTTTTTTTTTTTTAATTCTCAAACTTGGTAAAAAGCACCAGCATGGCCAAGTTTCTCCAGGGATCTCATTTCATTTCCAGGTTTTCAATCCAGCTATAAGGAATATCTAATGGACTTATGCATAGCACACAGCAGGCAGCAAGGCTAACTGACATGTCATAGTTTTCATAGTAGTCACAAATACCATGATGGGTTACATACTCTTGGCTGTGAAATAGAAGTGTGAAACACGGTGAGCTTAGAGTAACTCAGGAGTAGTAGCAAAGAGATTTCTCACTTTCTGCGTATATACTTTTGGACTCTTAAATATAAAAAAAAATTTTTTCCTGTGATACAGCTAATTAGCAGCTAAAAATAGAGTCTCTCATTGTTAATTTGAAAGTAGAGGGAATTCCCTGACTGTCCAGTGGTTAGGATTCCACGCTTCCATTGCAGGGGGCATGGACTCAATCTCTAGTCCGGGCACTACCCGCAAGCCATGAGGCATGGCCAAAAATAAAAAATAAATAAATAAATTGGGGAAAAAGAAAATAGAGAATTTTGGGTTCCTGTATATGTAGCACAACAGGTAAAAGAGAATTTTGACCTCCTCTTGTTAAAAGGCTCCAAGATACCTCTTCTGTATGATACACGTCTGCCCTTAGGCTTAGGAAAAACCTCTGTATTGATTGTTCGATGATGGCATTTGCCTTCCAGGCTTTTGGCCAGGAGGATATAATTAACCTTTATAGGGATTGAAGTTCTTAAGTTTCGAACCTGTAATCCGGATTATTAAGTTTGAGAAAGTGTTGCTTAAAACATTTGATACTCAGCTTTTATTTCAAGAATTACTAAAAATTCTTGATTATATACAGTATTGCTGCTTTTTCCTCTCAGGCTTTACCTCTGTACTGTGCAGTTATGGGGGGCAGCTTTCCCAGATTGTATATAGCTGTTGTACCATCTCAAGGTCAGAGCATCTTAGAAGCTTTAAATAATCATCTAGGCATCCACATAGCTTTACAACAGCTCACGACAAAGAGAGTATTTTCATGGTTCTATAGTAATTTCAGGGAGTTACTGATTAGTACCCTTTCTTTTCCTCTAGTCTCCAGTCCAGCTGGCATTCAGTCCTTTAAAGAATGTGGCTATGCAGTACTTTTGATTACTAACGACTTCTATTATCTTCTTCCCCATTGTGTACAGATGGGAGAATCCTCAGCACAAGTTCTACTACTATTGGATGGACAGCGGCAGATGTTCACAGCGCGTCATGATTAATTAGTTTAACTTAAAAGGTTCTGTGAGGTAGCTCAGGTAGATTTAAGGGCAGTAGGCATGAACTGAAGTCACGTTTGCGCAGCGACTGAGGCATTAACCATGTTTTCATTTATACAGCTCTTCGTACATGCAGCTTTTTATTGTAATAGTTGGAAGTGCTAGTTATGTTGTAGTCTCAAAGTGGGGGGTAGGGGAAATTGGCTCATCTTAAAGTTTGAGACGTGTAGTTTTTTCCTGCAGTGTAAGTTTACACTGAGCTATGGAATGGGGCAGGTTCTCTTCATAACCTAAATTTTGACCCTATTTCATATTTATTTTACAAATATTACATTATATATATATTTTTAAGTACCCCTACCCCTGAAAAATGACAACCCTGGATATAATCTCTTAATGGGCCTGAATTGTCAACAAAAAATTTGGTTTGCTTTGGGACTGTCTGACTAGCACATTGTGTATTGTACTGATGAGACTGTTAACTTGAACAGGAGGTAGAATGCTGTCTTCAATTGGAAAAGAACTATATTGCGCTGCTTTATCTTGTCAGAAGACTAGGCAGGTGATTTTGATTTGGCCTCCAAATTATATTTTAATTATCTTATTAGCTTCCTTTATTGCCTATGGAAGGCAATTATAATTTGTTTTTAATTATCTCTTATTATTAGCTTCCTTTATTGCTTGTGGAGTTGGTTAAGTGGTGACCTTAAATGCTGACTTTTGGGCCTCAAAGCCTGCCACTCCATGTGTGAGCTAAGTGCACTGCAAAGATGATAGTGGTTGATCAGAGGAGCCAGATACTGTCATACTTTCAAGGAAAGTATGTTTTAGCTTTGGACAAATTAGGAGCATCAGTTGACTCTCCTTAGTTCTCAGAATCTGTCAGACTGATACTGTTACTAGCCAAGTCTGAATTTGGATTGTCCTTGTCAGAAAAAAAAGAAAAAGTACTCATTGTGTTTCATTGTCAACTTACTGAATAATTTCTTTTACTTATTCTGCTGACCTTAGTTTTCTGACAAGATTAACCCCTTTCCCCCCCTTTTTCCCTTCCCTGTACCCTTCCTCAAAATGTAAAATGTGACTTCAGACAAGTTTAATTCCTTCATGGGCTGTGATAATAAAATGTCTCATCAGTCTCACTTCACTTAACTTTAAAGTTACTGTAATTTTGCTACAGAGCAAGCAGCTGCCTTGATTTTTACAGCTGTACCTATAGGGAATATATAAGCGTGACCCAGACAAACGACACTTCTTCCTTCCAATAATTTAAGAAAGGGTAGAACTCTTTCACTAGAACAGTGATCATTCATTGATCAGAGGAAGGAACATCAGTATTGAAATTCCATTACAAATGAAAAAAAATTATTATCACAGCCTTGTCCTGAAACCCTGGATGATTATTGTTAGAGAGCTGTTTCCACAAAGTGTTTGTTAGTTTGTTGGACGTTTGAGACCCCAGGAAATCCCCTTTCTCGTAACATTCTCCGCTTGGATCTGATCTCAACAGGGTGTCGTAGTCATTCTTCAGCACAGTTCTTAATTGGAGACCAAGAACCCTGGGCCTTTAGAGGTGGTCTAGCAGGAGAGTTCCAGGTATCAATATGAATTCACAACTGAATTGACGTTTTCTTTGTCTTATGAGAAACCTTATGTTGCGCGTCAGATGGCTGGAAGGATTGGTCTGCCGAAGGCTTTCTAGTCCCAAATTCAATTAGTTACATAGCTGGATTTTAAATCAAATTTTCCTCCTCTTTCGCAGTAATTTCTGAAGGAGATGCTGCCAATTCCCCCCCGCGCCTGCGAAGCGCAGCGGCTCTAGGTATACACTTCACATTGTTTCTTTGCAGGTCGCACAGCATTTTAATCTGCGCCCGCAATGCACAATGCGCGCATGCTTGTTTGCCAGTGGAAACTCCATGAGCAAAAAGGATGAATGATTATGCAAATGAATGGTGAAAGGGCTTTTGGATATTTTCCCAATTATTTTATAAGTAATACTTGTACTTGAAAGAACAGTCCAGGAATGAAAATTTGAACAAAATATGAAGTTTATTTGGTGTTGGAATTTGTTCATGGACTTTCAGGTGCTCTACTTTTCTCCCCCCAACAGGTGCTCTGCTGCGCACAGCAAACTGAAGCGCATTGCTTTGGGGATAAAGCGTCTCCTGGACAGATAACCCTCTTCAGACCAAACCTCTCCTCCTGACAGTCTGTTCTGCCATCTTTTAGTGAGAGATGGTCTATATAAGATTGGTTTAAAAGATAGATTTGTCATAATTGGAATAGAATTTTTTTTTACTGTATATTTAAATCCCCAGTAGTATGCCACTAAAGCTATGTAACTCAGTTTGGGTAATTTCTATTCAGAAGCACTCCCCTCCCCCAGCAAAGAGGTGTTTTTATTAGTAAAGCATAGCACACCCCTCTTCTTTAGGTCTGCCTGCAGTAGCCAGTTAATGTTAAGTTGGTAATCTGCAGTGCACACATTAAAAGTAAATATCTTCCCAGCACTAATCATCTCCCTTTTTTTTCTTCCCACAGCGTTTGCTGCCAATTGATGGGGCAAATGACCTCTTTTTTCAACCACCCCCACTGACTCCGACCTCCAAAGTTTATACTATCAGACCATACTTTCCTAAAGATGAGGTAATCATCTACCTGTCAACTTGGTGTATGGTTATGGTGAACACTTAATCCTTTCCTTTGAACTCCCTGGTTAAAAGAATCAGTTTTGTGTCTTAAAACTTTAGATGGAGAAAGTTTAACTAAAACATTGAACATGGGATGTTTAAAGAAGAGCTGGAGTTTAGACTCAACATCTCATGTCAGTTCTTTTAAAAAAAAACAGGTGAAATGTATTCACAGTTGGAATTACTGAACGATGTCTGAATGATCAGTTGTTCTTAGCTGATTTTCTCCTATATATTTTCTGCAGTTTTCAGTTGTGAAGTGCTTACAGGCTGCTTGATAATCAGCTATAGAAATAAAAAGCATGCCTGCTTAAAGATAATAACATGTTTTAAACATTTGGGATGTATAGAAAACTGAGAGAGACTCAGCCTCAGTTTGCTGGATTTTGAATCCACTGCTTACTGTCTAAAACTATCCCCTGCAAAGCAATTCTCACTGTTTACTATAACCATGCTGTTTTCTACTGGCTTTACAAATATGACTCAATAAATCTCTAACAAAGCAGAGGTGATATTTATGACAAGCCAAACGTTTTGTTACTCCCTCTTCTAGAAGTCCATTCTGACTTACGAGTCATATTGTTGTTAAATTCTGTTGCCATTTTTCTTGATGTGTTGCTTAACTGGATTATATTTTCAGGCTTCCGTGTACAAGATTTGCAGAGAAATGTATGACGATGGAGTCGGTTTACCTTTTCAAAGTCAGCCTGACCTTATTGGAGACAAGTATGTGATGAAGTATTCTGATCTGTTGGATTTGGGCGTAGACATTTCATAGCTGGGTTTATCAGGTTGAGGGGAGGTGCTGACTGGAAATAGAGGTTTTTAGAAGTCCTACTTTAGTTGTAATAAAATCTGAGCATTAATATGTGTATATTTCCAGTTTGTATTTACATCAAATGTAGTTTCCACGCATTGTCATTCGAGTGTATTGGGCCTTACATCACTGAATTCTAATGTTTTGTGTTAGTAACTTAACTCAATCTGGTCTCTTTTCTTGTGAGCAGGTTAGTAGGAGGGCTGCTTTCCCTCAGTCTGGATTACTGTTTTGTCCTAGAAGATGAAGATGGCATATGTGGTTATGCCCTGGGCACTGTAGATGTGACCCCCTTCATTAAAAAATGTAAAATTTCCTGGATTCCCTTCATGCAGGAGAAGTATACCAAACCAAATGGTGACAAAGAACTCTCTGAGGCTGAGGTAATACACAGATTTAGAATTATACAATGGTAATTTTTTAGAAAATAAAATACTTATTAAAAAAGCAAGCAGATATATCTTAAAATCCCAGTGCTTACTAAATTTCTTACAGAGAAGAATTCTTAGGGCTTATTCTTACTAGCATGGTATTTTCCACTGTTCCCTACGGTTTTTGATTTGGAAGCGTTGTTGTAATACTTTCTCAAGTAAAAGCACAATGTAGACAAAGAACCTTCTTTCTCCCTCCCTTTCTGTTTTGAAGCACCAAACTTAAGGATGTTATGGTCTCTTCTTTGGGTACTCAGGGCAAGTTTAGGTAATTAAAAATCTCTCATTTGCGTGCTAATGAAGCTAACTTACTTTCTCAATAATGCGTTTTTCATGGTAATTAAAAACTAATAGGAATGAACTTTAAAAGTAGTTTCTTCTTGAGGATAATTTTTATTTTCAATAAATACTTTTAGAGAATATACTTGGACTCGTATTTGTGACATTATCCCTATGTAATAGGAGGCTGGGTTGGAGTAGGCTCCCTTACTTGGGATTTCATCGACATGACTGCAGCATGCTGGTGATTGAGCTGTTGATGTGTTGCTTTTCCATATCTGACAGTTCTCAGCATAGGAACCTATGAAGAAAAACCAGTGTGTCTCTTATAAAATTGTCATAAAGCATACATAACATAAAATTTACTGTTTTAACCATATTTTTTTAGTGTACAGTTCAGTAGTGTTAAATACATTCACATTTTTGTGCAATACAAACTTTTAAAAAATTGTATTTTGAATTATTTATTTTTTACTTTGAATAATTTTAGATGTACAGAAGTTACAAAGATAATACAGAGTTCCAGTATCCCCTTCACCCATTTTCTACATTTGTCCTAAGTCTAAGAAACCAACTTTGGTAAATTGCTATAAACTCCTCACCTTACTTACCAGTTTTTCCACTAATGTCCTTTATCTGTTCCAGGATCCAATCCAGTATACCACACTACATTTAGACAAACTTTAAAAAAAAAAAAAACGCTTCAGCTAGAATTATAAGCTAATTAATTCTGCATGTGGTAATTTTATAATTACCAAAAGAGTTACTGAATATTGCTTTCCTTTTCTTGTTACTGAGTTCTGTAGTTGGGATATATGGATTCATAATGAGTAGCTACTGAAAGTCAAGAGATTCTTCCTAAATTTTACAGAAAATTATGTTGAGTTTCCATGAAGAGCAGGAAGTGTTGCCAGAAACGTTCCTTGCCAACTTCCCTTCTCTGATAAAGATGGATATTCACAAAAAAGTAACTGATCCAAGTGTAGCCAAAAGCATGATGGCTTGCCTCCTGTCTTCACTGAAGGCTAATGGTGAGTACATATTTGTAGAGTTGCTGGTATTTGGGTTATGTGGGGACAGGACTCTATTTTAGGATAAAAAGAAGTGAATTTACATTCCCTTCACCATTTATGGTTTTGCTTCTGAATTATTAGTGCTGCAAGAATTGGATGTGTATTAATCATTGAAAAATACTGCTCTTTTACACTATGAATGCTTATATTTGAGCCCCAATTAAATGAGAAGTGTACATTTATTTTGCTAGGAGACTTATAAATGATAGTTGAAAATTAAACGAACCTCGGGAAGACTTCGTTTAGGAATGCAGAGTTGCTGATGTTTTTTGAGTTTGTTACTTAAACCTTCAAAAATACTTTGCTGTACTTTAGTGGTATGAAAGCTTTTTCTGTAAAGGGCCAGATATTGAGTATTCTAGGCTTTAAAAAGGCAACATACAGTGTTTGGTTGCATGTTTTTTCTGTTTCGTTTTGCGGTACGCGGGCCTCTCGCTGTTGTGGCCTCTCCCGTTGCGGAGCACAGGCTCCGGACGCGCAGGCTCAGCGGCCATGGCTCACGGGCCCAGCCGCTCCACGGCATGTGGGATCTTCCCGGATCGGGGCACGAACCCGAGTCCCCTCCATCGGCAGGCAGACTCTCAACCACTGCGCCACCAGGGAAGCCCTGCATGTTCTTTTTAAACAACCTTTTAAAGCTGTAAAAAAAAACACAACTTTTTAGCCTTTGGCAATACAAAAATGGGCAGCTTGTTGAGCACTAATTAGAGGGTTCTTGATGTGTGAGGATGCACTTTTGTTGCATCTTTATATCATTTGATTCAGTGGTGTCCCCTTTGTGGGATAATTTAAACAGCTCTGTTCGATGAAAGTATAATTCTCAGTGTTGTGCTTGGAACTGAATCATGCAGGTGTATGAGGTATGTCTTTGACATATAAAACACATTCTGGTTGTATTGGCTTGCGACATAGGCTGGAATAGGCTCTGCCCTGTGGGTCCCTCAAAGATACTTTACATAAATATAACATTCAACAGAGGTATCCTTTGCCTTGAGGTTTCTTACAACCTCTTTGCCAAAAGATTTTCTTTCTGGGGAAGAGTGTTATTCACCATGCAAAAAAAAATTTTTTTTGAAGTATATTTGACAATTAAGAATTCTATATATTTAAGGTGTACAATTTGATGACTTGAAATACATTGTGAAACAATCACCATATTAAAGCTAGTTAACATATCCATCACCTTAAGGTAGTTATCACTGCAGTATTGATGAATATAAATATTGACTTTTGATATAAATTTTTAAAAGTGTATGAAATTTAGAGGCTGGTATAGATAAGCCAGTACTATGATCTTTTTGAAATATATTTGAGATTAATTACAATTCATATTCATAATTCTACAAATTAAGTGACATTTATATTTTGATTTTTTTTTTCCCCCCCTAGGCTCTCGAGGGGCTTTCTGTGAAGTGAGACCTGATGATAAAAGAATTTTGGAATTTTACAGCAAGCTAGGCTGTTTTGAAATTGCAAAAATGGAAGGATTTCCAAAGGATGTGGTTATACTTGGTCGGAGCCTGTGACGTTTGTTGGCACTATGAACTGTTGGGAAGTCTCTTCACTTCACCTGGTGGGTGGTGGTTGGGGTCTTCATACAGCTCAGCCTCTGGAGCGGCAACAGATCGGCTAATTCAGATTGGAAACAAAGAGGACTATGTAAAACTCACTCATCATGCTTAGAGACTACTCGCTGGTTGGAAAAAGATAGTATTGCTGTAAATCCTGTATGAAAGAGATGTGGGCCTCCTTATTGGGTCTTGTGTTAGGTGCTGAGACCTCTTACGCGGGCTTACAGGGAGGGGGTCTTCAATAAATGTAGTCAGCACTGTTTTCTGCATCCAGTGTGGTTGCATTTCTTACCTAAGAGTAATCAAAATCATTTGTCATCCTCCTTGGCTTATTAAATGAAATGTACCTCATTCTTTGGGCACATGGCAAAGATGAGAAAGATTTGGTTTCAGTGGCTTCAGGGTGGAGAGTCCAAGTGGGATGGTTATGGCATAGTTTAAGCTGAATAAATAATTTCAATTTGGGCGGTTTTTCTGCTTTTTGTAAAGCCTTGGCCAGTTGTCTCTTGTGACCATTATTGATTCAGGCATATTGTGCTTTGTAGGGACAAATGTGCAGTTTGTGGCAAAAGCCTAAAAGTGACAAACTTGTAAATTATTTTGTATATAAACTAAACAAGCTGTAACCTATCCTTTGTGTTTACTGTTTTTGTAATTTTCCTTTTGAAAATGAAAGGGTGTGATTCAAGATGGCACTTTGAATATGTAAATCAGTGGAAAGTGTATTTTCTTTACTTTTGTCTTTGTTTTTTTAGAAGTTTTATTATTTTCGAAGTGCCTCCCACCTAGGGCTAGGCCATGACCACTTTGGGTACCAGAGTCTAACTTCATAGGACTCAGTCTGTTGCAAAGTGCAGTCACTTCTGGAAATTAACCTCAATTCAGGTCAGCATGTGAAATGTTGGTTTTGACTTCTGGCAAGTAGGGTTCAGGGACTGATTGATCCCATTTGCGCACAGGTCAGTTGTCCTTTAATTTCAAGACCTGTTACTACTGGTTTTATTAAATCAGAGTCTTTATTTCTTGCATGTTTGTATCAGATTTAAAAGAATGAGCACACTTTAACCAATGACTTACAGTTACCCTTTTCTCTTTAACCACAGGTTCTGAAAGCTTTCAAGTATTTTAATTTAGATTTGGTGTGTTTAAGGGTTCTGAGCATGAGGCTAGCAGGTAGTCTCTGCAGGATTCATTTTTTTAATCATGGCTGGCTGGCTTCATAGATTGTTAACAGTATTTTGTTATCTTGCTTCCCTGCAGTTTTGTATCAGCAGTTTAACTTTGAGCTGAGAGCAGGGAGGGTCAAGGAGAAGGAAATTTAAAACATATTTTCTTTCATAGATTTCCATCAGTGTGGGCTTTGAAAAGAGAGTCTTTTAAAGCATTGTACCTAGTGACTTTCAACCAAAGCCTGTGAGTGTGAATGGGTGAGATGAACGAAGGAGGCCTCTTCACATTCAGGGTTAGAAACCTGCAATTGATAGCAGGATATGTAAGGTATGTTGGACGACAGGAACCAAGTTTGCGTTTTCAAGGGCTGAGATGAAGGGAAGATCGCTACAAGATACTGTTTAAAACGGCTTAATGTCATTTGGTTTTTAAGTACGTTTTGTACACTAGCGGACAGTTCTAGCATCTTATCTGGAGGATTCATTCCATGGTCGTCATCCTGTGGAATCAGGATTTTTAGCAAGTTTGCTGCAGCTTTATCTTGGCTTTTAATAAGTTTGGCTGGTGTTTTGGTCACAGAGCTAACTATGAAACATGTCCACGCCGCTAGGATTGTTCAGTGCTATGCTATCTATCGTCTGTTGTTAAGACTATTTATTACGGTTGGGTGGTATTCCGTTGTTTAGATCACAGCTCAGTTCCTGTAGAAAACGAACTGTAAAACCATCTGAAGACCATACAAGAGGCAAAATAAAACTTGAAGTGAATGTGTGTGGTCGTGTACTGTGTAAACCTCCTTCCTGTTTCTGCCTCTTACCTTTTCTCCTGCCCTTGCATTCCTGAGCAAGTGTTCCTCCTTTCCACAGCTGTTCCAAATTAGGGACTGGATCTTAAAGGCAGTTCTCTCCCACTTCCATCTCCACTAAAAGATTGCCTTCCATATTTTCCTCAAGGCAAAACAAAAGTAGACTAGCTTTGGCTAAGCCACCCTCTTGCCACAATTATTACCTGGGGGTAAATTAGGGCAGCTAGTTTGAGTGAGTTCCTGCCACCTAATAGAATAAGGAACACAGTTGCCTGATAATTTGGTCAGAAGGTGAAAGTTGGGGGGCGTAGCCCAAATTATGAGGCGGGAGTCTAAGACAGAAAGATGTTCCTGAACTAGCCAGCCTCTGTCAGGATAAGCAATTAGTCCCACGCTTGAGCTAACGTCCTGTGCTAGCAAGCACCAGCATCCAGCCAGCATCTGAAGTTCAGTGAAGATAGGCCACCATCTGGATAGTGAGCTGAAGGGTTGTTAGAGCAGGGAGTACATCCAGGAGAGGATGGAGTGGTTGGGATACAAAGTACCCGGAGCTGAAAGTCTTCCTTCAGGCTCCTCGGTTCCCTTGAAGGGGAGGCAAATCTGAGCGTATTCGCTTTTATAGGAAAAACGCTGCACTGTATCTCGCCTTTGCTGGGGGAATTGGAAAGGTTTCCATTCTCAGATACTTTAACGAAAGCTTACCCTGGATTGGGAGAGGGGACACTGGACAGAGTGCGGAACTAGAGAAAATGGAGGCAGGAATCGCCCTCAGAAAGTCTTGAAGTGAGCAAGGACGTTAACATTAGTCCCAAGTTGATGCTTCTGTGATGTTACTTGCTCTCTTTGCGGTCTCACAGACGCAACAGGTCTGAGACTCCTGAACGAGACTGGGCTGATGGAGCCCCGGACCGGGGGCGCCTCGCGAGCGTCTCCTTTAATAGGCGGGGCCGGAACCCCCGCGAGTCCCCGGCTTTGTACGTGTCGGGGGCGGAGCCGCAGACGGCCCTTGCAGCATGGCCGCTGGCGCTGCCGCCGCTTTGGCCTTTCTGAGTCAGGAGAGCCGAGCCCGGGCCGGGGGGGTCGGCGGTCTGCGAGTCCCTGCCCCGGTCACTATGGACAGTTTTTTCTTCGGTATTGAGGAAAGGAGGAGCTGAGGGTGGTGCGGGGGCAGAGGCAGGGCTGAGGAACAGGAAGGCAGATGGGTGCAGAACGTGGGTGGGGGCGGAGGGGGCCTCGCACGCGGCAGTTGGAGCGGAAGGGGGTAGCCAGGCCCCTGCCCTAGTCGTGCTGGGCGGGGTCCGGGCCGAGCGCTCCAGGTTTTCCTGAGGAGCGGGCGTGTGAATGGCCGGTCAGTCCATGGCTGCACGTGAACGGGATTCGGAGAAACGCCCCCGCACACTCACCCTGTTCTCTCTTCCAGGCTGTGAGCTCTCAGGCCATACCCGCTCTTTCACCTTCAAGGTAGAGGAAGAGGATGATGCGGAGCACGTACTGGCTTTGACCATGGTAAGGGGCGGGTGGCGGGGAATAGGTTGACCTGAGCGGGCCTCTACCCGCGTGTCTCTTCCCCTCCCCCGCTTTACTGGGAGTCACCTCCTCTGCTTAACCCCCACATGGGGGTCCCCTGGCCAGGTGATCCAGGGACCCCTGAGGCTGGGCAAGTCGTAGGGTAGATGCCTCTGTTTGTGGTCTCCACCCTCACTGGGGAGACTCGGAGGCCCTGTGTACCCTTCCCAGCTCTGCCTCACCGAGGGGGCCAAAGATGAGTGTAATGTGGTAGAAGTCGTGGCCCGGAATCATGACCACCAGGAGATCGCAGTCCCTGTGGCCAACCTCAAGTTGTCCTGCCAACCCATGGTGAGTTCCCTTGGGGGACTGGGAGATAGGAATTGAGGACTTAAGGATTTCTCACAAGATGGGGTGGGCCAGGCCTTCATCCTTGTCTTCTTCCCAGCTCAGTTTGGATGACTTCCAGCTCCAACCACCTGTAACCTTCCGCCTGAAGTCAGGCTCTGGCCCTGTGCGGATCACTGGGCGGCACCAGATTGGTGAGAGTCTTCTCCTTTGCCTCCAGTAGACTCTCCATCAGGACTCCTACCCCACCCCAGCCTTATCTCCCAGTGCGGTTCCCATACAGACTCTGTATGCTGTGCCCTCCACTTACTGTCCTACTCAAGCCGTTCTTCATGGAACCTGTCTTGGCTTCTTTAGCTCCAGTGATGTGGACTCCTTTGGCTCTTTGTTATCTAGTTTAGTATCTGAGGTTTTTCCCACCTAGACCATAAGTTCTGGGAGGTCAGGGTCCCTACAAGCCTAGAGCCACAGGGCATGAATAAATGACCTGTAGTATGAAGGGGGTGTGGCTTTAACTTCTCTTCCTCCCTTTACTGCTTGTGTGTCTACCAGTTACTATAAGCAATGATGTTTCTGAGGAAGAGAACGAAGAAGAGGGCAGTGAGGAGGAGGAAGCTGAGTTGTGCCCCATCCTGCCTGCCAAGAAGCAGGGGGGCAGGTTCTAACCCTCCCTGGTGAGTTGGGTGGGAGGCATGCCCAGCAGGGCCTGGGAGGGGATAGGAGGAGCAGATTTGGACCTAGATGCTGACCCCTTGTTTGCTCTCCTCAGGTCAGCTAGCTGCCTGCCACATGCACCATGCACCAGGTTCCTGTACAAGTTTCAAGAATTTTGTGTCTTTTCCATTGAAGAGGATGGGTAGTGGTGGGGTGGGTGGGTGGGGTTTGGTCTGGTGCTAGGAGAGAGGGGGTCCCATTCTCCATAGTGCCCTGGTGTTCTAATCCTGTACCGCATCCAGAGCTTCCCTTTTCTTCAGGAGTGGGAGGAACTCTGAACTTCCATCCTGACCCTCTCTCCCCACTTGCCTATGAGGTTGTAGTTCAGCATCTGAAGCTCAGGACTACACATTTTAAACATTTTTTACATTTTTGGATAAAGGTTGAAA
>NW_006798383.1:2243695-2248932 GCF_000442215.2 Lipotes vexillifer | reverse complement strand
GGGTGGGTGGGTGGGGTTTGGTCTGGTGCTAGGAGAGAGGGGGTCCCATTCTCCATAGTGCCCTGGTGTTCTAATCCTGTACCGCATCCAGAGCTTCCCTTTTCTTCAGGAGTGGGAGGAACTCTGAACTTCCATCCTGACCCTCTCTCCCCACTTGCCTATGAGGTTGGAGGTCAGCATCTGAAGCTCAGGACTACACATTTTTAACATTTTTTTACATTTTTGGATAAAGGTTGAAATAAAGTGGTGTGGAGTTTTTTCTGCAACTCATTTGTGTGACTTCTTTCCCTGCTGGGGTGGCATTCCCCTAGGGACCACCAGGTGGCACTGTGGCAGCACAAAGGGTGGCCCTGGCCCTGGGGAAGGGTGAGGAAATGTGGGATCCTGCTCTTCCCAGGGCCCTGGGACTAGCCCAGGCCTGGGCCCCAAACGCCTTCCTAGAAGAGGACCTCCCAACACCAAGCTCGTTCTCAGTCCTTAAAGGTGGGGGAGGGCCATCCCAGGAGGTTATCAGCATCAAAACAAGTGGCCTGGGCCTCTGTCAGCACTCAGGCTGATGGGCAGGGGGACAGATAAGGGGGCTTAAGCAGCACGAGGAATGTGCATCCCTAGCCCCATGAGGGGGCTCAAGCCCTGAGAGGACCTGTGAGGGGTAGGGTAGAGGCCAGTCTTTGCTCCTCCTTGCAGGCATGCAGGCCATCTCTGAGCCAGCCAGGGCCCTTAGAAACCTGATTCCAGGGGCCAGATGGAGGGGGCTGGCCAGATTGGGTGACAGGGAAACCAGAATCTGGGTGGCCTGGCATATGGGGGTAGAGAGGAGCCCCTGGGATTCAGCCTCCTGGGCTAAGGGGTTCCTGCCCCCCAGCCTGGTCTGCCTGGTCTGTGTGTGTGGGGGGGTGGTCTCTGGTGCCTGAAATAAGGTGGTTCTAGGGCTTGGCTGCTGCTGTGCCAGGAAGAGAAAGGGATGTACCTGGTGTGAGCATGAGTGTGTATATGACCAAGTCTGAGGTCAGCAGTTCAGCAGCTGTGTCGGTTGGGGGGTGGGAGGGGTGGTCTCCGTGCCCCATAAACAAACAAACAAACAAAGGGTTACCTCATGAGACAGCCTGGGGCCAGACATGCTGAGGAGGGACAGAGAACAGTGCCTGGTGGGACCCGGCCCACCCCCTCCACTCCCTCCCACACTGGCCTCTGGGCAAAGGAGTGAACAAGTGGGAGGGGTCCCTAGATAACCCGAAGAGGCTGGTATTGGGGCAGGTGTGGTAAACTTTGGAGAGTGCTTCCCACAACACTGAAAAGCACTCCCTCCTCAACACATCCCTGGAGGAGTTTCCCTTCTCCCTGTGGTGAGGACCAAACAAGTCTGATTTTTAACCTGGCTCTTTCCTCAAGTTGAGGATAAAGGAAGATGATCCCTCTCTGTGTTGCGGTGATCAGGGTCGCAGGCCCCTTTCTCTTCTCCAGGACTTTCTTGAAGTGCTTCCACCAGGAACCGGGGTGGAGGGGCCAGCCAGAATGGAACCATTCACCTACCCAAGACACGGGGTCAGGAGGTAGAGGGGAAGGTGGAGCTGGCGCCCTCTGGTGGGCGAGGTTGAAACCGCCTGTGGCTGTGCGGCTTCCCGCGCCGCCTCTCTAGGGCCTCTTAGGGGTACGCCGCGGTGCAGGGTCCTACGTGCCCCGCCAGTGGTCTGGGCGACTAAGGCCGACTTCATTCGTTCGTCCGTTCATTCACGCATTGGAAGGGCTCCTGTTAGAACCCTTCCCTTCCTCCTCTCGTCTATAGCCTCCAAAGTCCTTGGCACGTGCACGGTTGAAGGCGCAGTAGCCTGGCTGAGTGCAGCGAAGAGTCATCCCTCGTGGGAAGCCTCCCCAGCAGACATATCTACCCCCTGTGCGTGGCCCCGCCCAAATATTTACCCCCCGCGACGCGGCTGATCTCTCATTGTACGCCTTTCCTGGTTTCTTGGTGGGTCTTTCCCGCGGCCCCGGCCGGCGCCGAGCGCTCTCCTGCCTGCGGTGGGGGCCCAATCCACATCTGCTTCGTCCAGGAGTTTCCCGGCCCGACGGGGCGCCCGGCGGACAGAGCTGGGAATTTTTTCTCCTTCCCCGCCCCCGCCTCTCCTCGATCCCCCTTTCTGCCCTCTCAGCGCACAGTAGGAGAGTTGCCAATTCACTTTGGCCCCTGAGAGCTGAGGGATGAAGGCTTACGCCGGGGTTTGCAGACTCTTGGAGGAGGGGCAGGACTGTATTTGGGGGGTGAAGTGGGACGACTCCCAGACCCGGGCCTAAAGTGCTTAACACAGCCTCCGCGATTTACATTTGAACGGTCGGCGGAGGGTCTGCGGCGCTTTGAACGCCGGGCGCAGGAGGCGCGCGTTTGAGCGAGCGGCCGTCCAGGCGGCCCCGGCCGGTTGGTGTGGATTTGAGGGGCCCGGGGTTGTGCTGGGGGGGCGACCGATGCACTTGGAAAGAGGCTGAAGGTGTGTGTTTAGAGGGGCTATTTGTGTTGGCGAGAGGTGTGTGTTTGTGTTTGCAGGAGGCGATGGGCACTGTGTGTGTGTGTGTGTGTGTGTGTGTGTGTGTGTGTATTTGTGTTTGCGGAGTGTGGAGGCGGCCGGGAAAGGTGGCCGGCTGTCACTCAGCGATCAGGTTGACAGGCGCTCCCTCATCAGGGCCAGGGAGCTCTGATTGCAGATTCGAGGAAACAAAATAGCAATTGTAATTACGGGGCTTTGATAAGATAAAGGAAGGAGCGAGCTGGCCGGGAGTCGAGTAAGAGAGCAAGGG
Organism: Lipotes vexillifer; assembly: GCF_000442215.2. NCBI lineage: Eukaryota > Metazoa > Chordata > Mammalia > Artiodactyla > Lipotidae > Lipotes > Lipotes vexillifer. The sequence goes on along the minus strand of NW_006798383.1, from coordinate 2,246,142 downwards.
AGGAGAGAGCGGCCTGCTGGGGCCCCGATGGAATATTTGCATCTGTCACTCACGGGGGTGTGCCCTGGCAGTACCCGGCGCCCGATGCGGAGATGTCCTTATTGCTGCCCCGCTCCTTCTAGAGACAGGGACTTTTGGGGAGATGAGAAGAATCCCCCCAAATCGACGAAGGTCCAGTTGGGGGAAATTCTCCAAATATAAAGGAATTCTGGTCTGTACAGGCCCCTTGGTGGAGGTTAAGGTGTAGGACTCAAACCCTGACCTCCACACTTTTAGGCCCTGGATTGCTCACCTCTGGGGGAGAGGGAGGAGGGTGGATTAAGATCATTGAGGTTCAGCCCAGCTCCTTCAAAACCTTCTGGGGCTCCAAACCAGGGTTGGTGGAGACAGGTTGGACTGTCTCCACCCCAGTCCGGGGAAGGACAGGTGCCCAGAGTGACTCAGGTTGTGACTCCAGGACTATGCACACTAAGGATGAGCTGGATGCCCTGACCTCTGTCTGGGTCCTGCTCCCTGCTGTTCTCATCAGACTATTTTCAGAGAGCTGGGTCCCTGGTGAGGAGAAGGCCCTTCTCATGCTCTGCTCCCCATCTCTCCACTCATTGTTTAATGCATACAAATAAACATTTTCAAGGGCCTACTATGTGCAGGCCATGAGGTTAAGATGGTGAACATCTTGCCTGCTTGAAGCGGTGCAGCTCGGGAGTTAGACACCCAACAAGTGGCTGGCAACCTCTAAGACAGAGGAGCTCAAATGAAGGAAATGTGCTGGTCTGGGCTGTGGGCACTGGAGCCCACCTCACCTGTCTTCCCCCAGTGGGCCCACCTCCCAGTGGGGTTGAGAGAAGATGGTGCAAACCCAGCCCTTAGCAAATACAAGTGCTCAGTAAATGGTGGTGCTTATGATTATTATCTGTTGGGAGGGTGGTGAAGGCAAGCCTCCCCACAGAGGACCCACATGCACTGAGGTCTAAATGCTCAGCCAGTTTCCCCAGTATTCATTCATCGAATACTAATTGCAGAACAACCCCTGCCCAGCTCTCTGCCATGAGCTGCAGCTTCTGAGCTAGTAAGACATGGTCCTTGCCAGGCGGTCTGTGTGGGCAGGAGCCAGTTGAGGGAACAGACTCCTGGAGGTGGGTAACAGGTGGGCTCAGGAAGTCTACTTCTCTGGGGAGGGATGAGATCTTGGGACAAGTCTTCTGACTCTGTTTTCCCATCTAGACCTCACTCAGTGTTAGCGTTATGGCTGGGAGTGGGAAAGGTAGGCTACAGAGAAAGGGGAGGTAGGCAGAACTTTGCTGTGCTGCCTACTGCCTCTGGCCTAACGGCTTCCTGGGACCACCCCAACCCCTCCAGCCCAATCCCCAAGGACATGGCCGGGGCAGTAGGGCAGGGGAGGTCTTGGGTGAGGCCAGCAGCTGGGCAAAGCATCAGTGACTCCACCTGCTCCTCAGAAGTATCTGTCCCAGGGCACCTCTGCCCACCCAGGCTGCTCTCAAAGAAGCACCATGGCTCAGGGTTTCCCAAAGCCCCTGGAGGGAAGCAATGAGTGGCTGGGAAAGGCTTAGACGACTCCTTACCTTCTTGATACTCCCCCTCCCCCACAGTTGACGCAAAGCCAGCAGTCCATGTCTAGTACACAGTAGGTGTGTAAATACCTGTTCAATGCACAAATATTGGGACTCTGAGAGAAAAAGCTGGGCAACCTGGATCTAAGTCCCTTCCCCAGGAAAAGCAGCTGAGAGCAGTTATTTTTGCGCCCTCTGCCTGCTTCTTTGGTGGGGGCGCGGGTGAGGGTGGTGGCAGTGACTCTGGGTCTTACCAGGGACCTCTGGGCTCTCCCATATAGTTGGCTGTGGTTCCTCTCAAGCTTCAGGCTAGTGTGTATGGGGGCGGGGGAGGTACAGGGGCAGGGGTGATGGTGATAATGGGGGCAGGAAGGGGAGGAGACGATGTTTCTCCATCTCAGGGCCTTCTTGGAGACTGAGCGAGACAGGGGAGACCGGCAAGGCGGGGTACTCAGCCGAAAGATGGGAGTGGGTGTCGGGTCCCCGACGCAAGCATGCACTGACAGAGACGAGCGCACAGCAGTTCACTCCAGTGTTAGCGGCCACTTGCAGGCGGCGGGCCCAAGCGAAGCACACAGTAGGCGGCTCAGAGAACCGCCGTATAGCCTGAGGCGTAAGTGGACCGGGTCCCACGGTGGAGACCGGGCACCTTCCCACTCGGGCTCACCGGCGGTCCAGGAAGCTCCAGCCGAGGGTCTCAGGACTCCACGGGGCGGGAGGCCCGAGGTGCACCCCCATCCCCGCCCGCCTGGACCCCAAGAGCGCGCCAGGGGACAGGCCGGGGTTGCGGGGAGGCGCCCACCCCGGCCGCCCCCGCCCTCCAGACGGTCCCCAGACCCCTCCCCTCGCCCAGACCCCCAATCCCATACCCGCCGG
>NW_006798383.1:2194810-2243058 GCF_000442215.2 Lipotes vexillifer | reverse complement strand
CGAGCCTCCCTCCGCCGCCGCCGCCGCCCTCGGCTCGTCTGTCCGCGGTCTCCCGCGCACCGGCGTGATCCCGCCGGGGCTGTGCGTGCTCCCCGGCCGCGCGCCATGGGCAGCCCCCGATCGGCGCTGAGCTGCCTGTGAGTACCGCCGCCCCGCGCCCCCGGCCGCGCTCCCGCCCGCCCGCCGCTCACCCTGAGCCCCTCTCTCCCCGCCCGCTTTTGTCTCCCACAGGCTGTTGCACTTGCTGGTTCTCTGCCTCCAAGCCCAGGTAAGGCGCGCTGCGCGGAGGCGGGGGCCGGAGCCGGCGGGGGACGCCGGGGGGCAAGGTCGGGCAGGGGCAAGAGGACCGACCCTGCGGCCGCGCGGCGGGCTGGAAGGCACCTTAGAAATGCAACCCCTAACTACCCCGAGGAGAGAACTAAGGAACAGAGAGGTAGCGCCTGCCTAAGGTCACACAGCCAGCGAGTGGCGAGGATAGAACCCGAGGTCTCGGAGTCCAGCTCTGTCTCTCACGCCTCCCAGCCAGGTGGGGGTGGATGGGGAACTCTGCGGGCAGCCACACCCGGCCGCCGAGGATGGAGGCATTCTGGGCCCGGGGGCGTTCGTTGTCAGAGGTACGGTGACTGTCTCAGGGACCCTCTCCGCGGCTCTCTGGGGAGGCTTGCGGCGGGACTGGCCGCAGGATCAGGTGCCTAGGTCCTCTGCGGTCTCAACGTTTGCTTCGTGAATTTGTCTTTATAAATGTCAGGGGTCGGGCAGCGCTGCCTCCCGACTTAAAAGCGCCCTGCTCTTCTAGGAAGGCCCGGGCGGGGGGCCTGCGCTGGGCAGGGAGCTCGCTTCCCTGTTCCGAGCTGGCCGGGAGTCCCAGGGTGTTTCCCAACAGGTGGGTCCAGATCCTTCTCCATCCCGGGCTCATCCATGCTAGGCTGGGTCTGTCCGACTTTCCTGGGTGGGGGTGGGGGGCGGATGGCCTGAGCTGGTATGTTGGGGGGACCCCAGCCGGCTGCCTGGGGCAGTGGAGGGAGGTGCCGGGTGATGGGGGCCACTTGGGCCCCTGGGCAGAGTAGCATTATAATGGAGTGTTGTGTATTTTTCAATTTCCTAAAGGTAACTGTTCAGTCCTCACCTAATTTTACACAGCATGTGAGGGAGCAGAGCCTGGTGACGGATCAGCTCAGCCGCCGTCTCATCCGGACCTACCAACTCTACAGCCGCACCAGCGGGAAGCATGTGCAGGTCCTGGCCAACAAGCGCATCAACGCCATGGCAGAAGACGGGGACCCCTTTGGTAAGGCGAGCTGCGCTGCAGTGGGGTAAAGGTAGCCTGTGGAACGGGCCCCTCTTCCCCAGGCTGCCCTGCTATGACTGGACCTACCAGTCACATCTGCGCTGGCCAGAGGCCTGCACGCTCCCCAGCTCAGAAGGGAAGGCGTTAAGGCGGAAAAAGCATCTTGGGGGTCAGCTGGAGAAGAGAGGGTTGGGGAAGGGACCTCGGGGAGTACTCGGCCCACAGGTGCCCCTTCCCTGCCCAGCAGATGAATGAATCCAGGAATCTCCCTTTCCACCTCCCCCTTTCATACCCCTCCCCACTGCAGGTGGAGGCAGAGGGTTCAGGGGGAGGGGGCCCAGGTTTAAGGGAAGCTCTTGAAAGAGGATATGTCACCAGGGCCCACAAAAGGAGAGTGGGAAAGAGAAGGGAGAGAAATCCCTTCAGCTCTCCCAGCTTGGGGGGGTGTTGCTGTGAACCTTTAAATACTTTGATCAGGAGGGTCAGTTACACATGGGGACTAGGCTAGGAAAAGGGCCCTCCCCTCTGCACTTGTCCAGGAACCCAGGCGGTCAGTCAGAGTGGGGCTCCTGTCTGCCGGTGGGGTGGTGAGTACAGGGAGCTACTGCGAGGTGGAGAGGCTGAGGACTGATTGATTTCTAAAGCATTCAATATTCCTTCCTTGAAACAAGGCCAATTTCCAGAGTCCTGGATGTACCAAGAGAAAAGCAAGCCCTCTGGGCTGCTGGTGTTGTTTTTAGAGAGCGATTATTGTGAGTTTAAAAACCTTTAAATAATGACCAAGTTAAACAAGCATGAAAGGAGAGGGGAAGACTCTATTAAAATGTAATAAAAAGGTGAGGCGTTTTAAGAGCTAAGAAGAAAAATGAAGAATGATATAAAACAGAAAAAGAACGAGGCTTTTTTTCAGATGTGGAGTTTGAAAGGAGTTGCAAGTCTGTAAATGTTAAAAAAGAGGTTCAAGATTGTTCTCTATGAATCTCTGGAGAGACCCCCGCGTCTGGCAGAGCGATTAAAACTCTTCTTACTTTCACCTTTTTTAACATTTCCTGAATACTTTCTCCTCTTCTCGAGCCAGTTTGGGGGATCGAGTATGTCTCGCTGCATTTTTTCTGCATCGACGTAGCTGACTTCCCTTCAAAGCTGGAGAAGGAGACATAATTTTCCTGGGATAAATCTGTCACTGGGGTGGAAGAATAGGTTTGAAAATGTTAAGCTTTCCAAAAGCCCAGTCGGGAAAGCTGCCGTGAACTTCGGCCCCAGCTCCCCAGATCCATCCAGGAAGGAGAGTGGGGGCTTTCTGCGGTGGGGTGGGGCTGGGGGTGGCCTGCCTGGTGGCCGAGCTCCCCCGCTGGGCTGGCAGGGCCAGCCTACCGTCCCTTTGTCCCTCCAAACTGGCTACTTGCTGCCCTTCTTAGCTTCCAAGGAAAGGGAGTGAATGCCTGGCTCCTCCTGGGTTTACTCCCATTGGAACAAATGGTCCAGCATCCTTGGGTTTGGGGAGGGAAGAAGAGGCTAAGCTGCTCATGGGGGAATTCCTCTTCAGACATCAGAGGTCTGATGCCCACTTCTCTCCTTATAATTATAGGAGGCTTCCCAGTTTCCCTGGTCTCTGCCTGGTGAGCAGGAGCTGGAGGGCCCAAGAGCAAAGGCTTAGGGTGTATAGCCAGGACAGGAAGAATCTGGGGGAGAACAGCAGAGAAGTCCCAGTTGCTTCCTTATGGGCCCCAGGAAGGGACAGAGGGCTCCATCCCTATCTGCCCTGTTTGGCCAGAATCTCAGAATGGAATCCCCTCCCCTCTTCTCCAGTCGGTGTCCTTCCTGGCCCTTAAAAGTAGTTGCTCCTTGCCCTGGAAGGCAGACCAGGAGAGGGATGAGCAGACTGGCTGGGTCCAAGAGGAGGTGGGTGGGAGGGGAGGTGACAGCTGCATTTCCCTGGCTGACTTGGAACCAGACTGGGGACTTGGCTACTGGGTCCCAGCTCTGTGCTTCTGTGAAGGGGGGCAGGTAGTCACAGGCTGGGCAGTGAGGGCTGCCTTGCTGACCTGTGCCCATCACCTCCCATTAGTTTCAGGGACAGAGAAGGTGCCACCTTGTCAGTACAGGCTGGGAGGCAGACCTGGGAGTACCCAAACTTCTTTCTCAAGGAGGGAAAAGGCTGCAGTAGGGAGGGCAGGAGACACAGCCCCTTCTGTCCCATCCCAAACAGCTAAGTCGGCCTCCACTCCCTTCTTGGTGACAGCCTTAAAGGGAGGAGTTGTGCAGAGAGTGGACAGGGACCAGGGCTTCTGTGGCAAGCTGGCTGTCTAAGGGGAGAGGGGAGTGGGAAGAAGGCACAGAATGCAGCTCCCTGTCTCCTGGCTCTCAGTGAGAGGCAAGCACACCTGATTTTCTCTCCTCCTCACCCACAGAAAGTGTTTGGTCACTGGGGTGAGAAGCCCAGTGCTGCTGGAGGGTGAGAGAAAAGATTATTGAGTTGTTGATTTCTGAACACTGGGGCTGGGGACTGGGGTGACTGGGAAGCGTGGGGAAGAGATAGCATCCTCCCAGCTGGTGTCTGAGGTTCTGGGAAAGCAGCCGGCCATGGGCTGTGGGTGTAGGGAGAGCTGTCTCTTCCCTATCAGCTTCTCAGCAGAGCACGGGTAGGGTGGTGTGGCCAAGACTGTGGGTTAGAATCCGAGGCACCAGAAACAAGAGAGAGTGCTTTTATGTTTGACCTCAGGAGTGGAGGTCACCACTGCACCCCGGACATGTGTAATGATCTGTGAGGCATGTGCATATAATATTTTGAGTTGGAAGAATCCTCAGAGATCTTTGATTAGAAGCGGAATTCTAGTCAAATTAAAATTTACTTGAAGCCTCGACATAAAAGTTATTAGTCTGGTTTTAAAAGAGGGTCTTTTCAGTTTGATGGCTCCAAGACCCCTCTGCAGAAACCAGTTCATATGCCATGATCTCATCCACCCCCCTTCTGTAAACCCAGGTAACGGGTCGGTCTGAAGCCCAGAAAGGAGACTTGACTTTCCCAGGGTTGCACAGCATGTTAGTGGCTGGAGCCCACAGCTTGGGTACCTGGCTCTTGGAGCAGTTGCTTCTGGGAAGTGCCAGCTGGGATGGGGACATGGACCACTGGGGGTCAGGGAGCTGCTAATAACCGCTCTCCCCCCACATTCCCTGACAGCAAAGCTCATTGTGGAGACGGACACCTTTGGGAGCCGGGTTCGAGTCCGAGGAGCTGAGACAGGCCTCTACATCTGCATGAACAAGAAGGGGAAGCTGATTGCCAAGGTGAGGTCTTAGAAGGAAGGGAGGGGGCGGCTGGGGCCTGGGGAGCAGGCTGGGCTGGCTGAGCTCCTCCAGGACCCCAACAAGGTGAGCAGAGACAGAGGGCCACCTTGGGCTTACCTAATGATTGGATGGTGGGGGAGGTGAGGGAGGAGGAAGCTGAGAGATGAAAAGCTATAAAAGCAAAGGAGGAAGAAGGCAGGCTAGGGAAGGGGCAGGGGGGGGGTGGTTGGTAAATTCCATATATCTTTTTAACAAATCGCCAAATTGCTTTGCTATTATGTCCAATTACATGGTACCAGCATTTGGAATGTTCAGTAAGCCGCAGGCCCAGCCCCTCGGCGGAGCTCTGAAATGGCCCCATTAGTCACGGCTCCTCGACAGCCTCGCGCTCCCCGCTTCCTGGGCTTCTGGGGCTTGGGGCTCAGCATCTCCTCACCGGCCTTCCTTCCCCCATAGGGTGGCAGCCCTGGGGCTGCAGGCCGGCATCCTGAGGGGCTGAGGGGGGCAGGTGGGGAAACGGGTGCTAGCAGCTTGGGCCAGACTGGTGGGCAGGAGGCCAGGGTAGGCAGGGGTTGGGCCCCCTCTCTGCCTCTCTGTGTTGGGGCCCAGCCCCTCGGTAGACAGCCATGTGTCACTGCTACCCAGGAGGACAGGAAGTTGCCGGGTGGGCTGTGAGTTGTCAGGGATTAGAGAGCGGGTGCCCGGGCAGGGGGTGGGGCTGCCCACCCTGCCATCTGCTGGGGTGCCCACCTGCCGTCTGGGGCCGCCTCCCCTCTGCCTCTGATGGGGGCGGGCTCTGGACACAGCCCGGTGACACCGTGTCTGGCCCCCCCCTACCTGCAGAGCAACGGCAAAGGCAAGGATTGTGTGTTCACGGAGATCGTGCTGGAGAACAACTACACGGCCCTGCAGAACGCCAAGTACGAGGGCTGGTACATGGCCTTCACGCGCAAGGGTCGGCCCCGCAAGGGCTCCAAGACTCGGCAGCACCAGCGCGAGGTCCACTTCATGAAGCGACTGCCCCGCGGCCATCACACCACAGAGCAGAGCCTGCGCTTCGAGTTCCTCAACTACCCGCCCTTCACGCGCAGTCTGCGCGGCAGCCAGAGGACTTGGGCCCCTGAGCCCCGATAGGCCCTGCCCGGCCCCTCCCCGCCGCTCCCAGCGCCGGAGGTGTCCTCTGGTGCAGGATGAGGTCTGCGCTACTGAAGGCTGGGGAGGAGCTGGGGGAGCCCTGGGCCCTAGTTGTTGATAATTGTTTGCTGTTGGGTTTTTTGTTGTTTTTTTAAACAAAAGAGAGGCTCTATTTTTGTATTCCACTTGGCTGTGGCGTCTGACTTCTTAACTCTCAGGAAGGCCAGTGAGTGGCCTAGACTGGGATTCCAGCAGGGGTTTCCTGGGGGTGGGGGGCTTTTTCTAGTCCCGCAGAGGCGCTCCTGAGACCCCAGCAGCTGCAGGGCAAGACTGCTAGGCCGCCAGGGGCTCCATTGCACCCCCAGGTGGGGGCAGGGAGGAAAGAGCCTGAACTTTAGGTCAGATCTTTCAAGGGCGGGTGTCAGTGGAGGGTGGTTGGGTATTAGTTGCTATTAAATGACTGAAATATTTATTTAACTGACGTATTAAAAATGTGTGTTGGAGAGTGAGTCCTCCTGGGGTCAACCCCCTCCCCCCAGGCTGCCCCAGCTGGCAGGCGGCTGAGAGATGCAGCAAATCAGGCAGCAGCTCTGACTGCAGCCTCCCTTCTACCTAAGGATCCACACCTGTTGGCCGTCCCCATCATTGTTGCTGGAGGGGTTTTCTTGGGAGGACAGAAGCAGGGAAAGGAGAAAGAAGAGGCTCTTAGCTGGTCCTGGGACCTCTCAGACATGGGCTTTTAATAGGAGTCATTGCTAACACTTCCCCAGGCCACCTCTGGGCCGGAAATGATGACTTTTCTAGGACCGGAGTTGTAATCATAGATTCAGTGGGTCCTTTAAAAAGTGCCTTTCTGTGTATGCCTCGGTCTGTGTGGGAGACAGATCAGAGATGCCAGAGCTAGTTCTTTCTGAGTACCAGGCTCCAGAAAATGAAAGAAAAGAGCAGCTGCCGGGGTCCAAGGTGGAGGTATGTTGGAGGGGGGCTGCCAAGGCTGGTGTTGACAGTTGTGACATGAAACAAGTGCTAACTTTGGGATATCTGGTTAGAAAGCTATGAGCAGAAGGTACTGAGCTCAGGCGCTGCAAAAGACCCCAGGGGACTGTGGTCCAGGGAGAGGCTGCCAACCTTGGAGAGACCAGGCCTAGAGGGAGTGGAACTGGCATTGGCCGGGAAGGGAAGCTCACAGGCCTAGAGCAGAGCTCGTCTCTGGCCAGGGGGAGAAGCAGCAGATGGTAAGTCAGAGGGACTAACCTGTGAGGAAGGACTGCTATGGGTAAAGGAAGACCAGGTCATGCTATGACAATGGTAGAGCAGGTCATTCATGGCGTGGGCAAGAGGACTGGCCTGTGGTGGGTGGAGGGGTGGGTTCTTGGAGGTGGACTGGTGAGATTGGCATCACACCACCCGGAAGAGAGCCCAAGCCCAGAGGCAGCAGGTCTCCTGAGGTCAGAGCTGGCCCAGTCATCATACCTGAGCTCTCATTCTGGTTGCTTCCACTGCCTTCTTTGGGCTGGTCCCATAGCACAGTTACTGGACGAATCCAGAAACCTCTTCCCTCTGGGCCTCTGGTCCTTTGGGTGGAGGGCAACCCAAGGCTTCCTAATCACGTGGGCCTCCAAGAGTTGCAGCCACAAATCCCAGGCTCAGGCCATCCAGATGGATCAGGAATCCCAGGGCTCAGTGGGAAGCCTTGGAGAGGTTGGGGTACCATGGGGCCTCTTCTGGCCTGCTATGGGGGTGCAGGGCTCTGGACAGTGTAGGTTTCTCCTGGTGCATAGACACGGAGGATGTGGGGAGGGGGCTCTAGACATCTCTCTTCCAGCTCCCCCAGCTCTTAGAGCCTCCTCTTCTGCTCCATCCCCTCCCCTCCCCCTTTAATTAATTCTGGGTGAGCAGCCTGGCTTTATTGTGCAAGGAGCTGGGGTCTCACTGTGGGAAAAGTCACACCTTCTGAGCAGCTTCTGATGCCATGCAAATGAAGAGACCGTCCAGGAAACGCTTTCATCTGCAAGGCCGCCTGTCCAGCCCCCAACCCAGTAATTACCCACATTTCATTTGTTTGAGAGCAATTCCTGGGGGAAACCACAGGGTAGGAGGGAGTCTGGGGGGTGGATGGAATGTCAGACTCTCCCTGCCTGTGATCCTGGCCACAAAGTGGGGCCAGGCTGGGCCAGGGTGGTCACTGGCTAGGCCAAAGCTACCCTGAAGCCCACAGGCTGGGGATGCCTGAGTACTCCAGGGTGGTGGGGTGGAACTGTGCCACGGTTGCGACGACAGAGAAGAGGTGGGTCGTCCAGAGAGCCGGACCTGCCTCATGGAGAAGGGAGAGATGACTGATGGGGGAGTAGAGGTGGACAGGAGGGTGGTGATCTTGTCCTTGAGGTGACCCGAGGCTTTGGGAAGAGGTAGACTCCCAGCAGGACCCCCAGCCAGGCACCCTGGGGAGCTGAGCCCAGAGCAGTGGGGCTGCGCTGGGCTGGAGCACCCACCTCCTTGTTTATCTTTGTGTTGCTGCCTCCACAGAGCCCTCGCTAATGGGGTTTTACAGCCCACTCAAGCTGCAACTGGCCAAGAATCAATCATTACCGGCACTTAGTGGTTTGATAGTTAACAGCCTGAACTGAAGCCAAACTGGTTGTTAACTGTGATAACAACTGATTTCAAGGGGTTATTGCCGGCCCAATATGCTCAGCCCATTTATTTCGGGGAAAACAAGCAGGGAGCTGTTGCAAGGCCCAGAAAAGGGAGGAGGACAGGGCTTTCCTCAGCCAAAAGGCCTGCCACTCTGTCTAGGAGTGGGTGCTGGCTGTGAGGACCCTGGGGGCCGGCTGAGGTGTGCATGGAGGCCTGGCCTCCCAGAGGATCTGAGGATCTGTGTGCGGGCCCAGGTGATCCACGCAGAAGGCCCTCTCCAGTCCTCCCTTCTCCCCAGTTCTGACCTCACGTCCCCTCTCCTTCTCTTCTTACAGTAGTGGTCCCCGTGAGGCCCTCACAGGGACAACTCTCCATGGGGAGGAGCCCAGGCCTAGTGGCCAGGCCTCTACTAGTCCCCACTCAGCAGGGGGCCCTGGACCTCTTCACCCATTCCTCCCTCTCCCAGGGCTGCCAGAGCCCAGCCAAATCCAAGCCAGAACCTCGCCTTTCATTTCAAAGCCAGTGATGACTCCACCCAAGCCTTGACTAGAAAGGATGCACTAGAGGTCTCTCCTCTCACTCCACCAGGTCCTGTCCATCCCTACCTGCTACCCTCAGCTGAATGGCAACAGGTGAGGCTATGGCCAAGCATCTTTCTAGAAAGCTGCTGTAGCAAAGGACCCCAGGAGTTCTCCACCATCTACAGATAGACAACCCGAGGCCCAGACGTCACACAGCCAGCGTGAAAGCTAGTGTGAAAGATCAGGTCTTAACTCCCAGACCCAGGCTGCCTCTTGAGGACTGCAGGTCTTACTCTAATTCATTTATTCAGTCACTATTTATTGAGTGCCTATTATGTGCCAGGCTGTGTTCTGGGTAGAGGGGACAAAGCAGGAAATAAGTGACAAAAACTCTGTCATTATGGAGCTCAAATTGTAGCAGGAGGCTGTGGGTGGGGTGAGAACAAACAGTGTATAGTTTATCAGACCCTGGCAACCACTACAGAGAAAAATAGAGGGAATGAGTGTGGAAGGTGGGGTAAGGTAGTAGCAATTTTAAGTAGGGTGGTCATAGAAGGCCTCACTGAAAACTTAATGCTGGAGCAGACACCTGATGGCGGTAAGGCATGCACCTATCTTGGGGAGGAGCCATCCAGGTAGAGGGACCAGCGAGTACAAGCTTATAGCATCAGGGGAAGAGGAGGGAGGCCAGTGTGGTTAGAGCAGAGTGAAGGCAGGATACAGGTGTAGTGTGTGTAGTATGAGTGTAGTGGGGTGGGGAGAATGATGGAAGCTGAGGTGAGGCATATAAGTAGTGGTGATGAGGGCAGATCATGTAGAGCCATTGAAAAGACTTTAGCCTTGAGCCTGAATGAGACAGCAAACCATTGTGGGGTTTTGAGCACTAGAGTGACATGATCTGAATTAAGTTTTGTTAATAACAAGATTGCTTTAGCTGCTGTGTTGAGAATAGACAGTAGCGGGGTAAGGGAGACTAGTTACGAAGTTTTTGCAGTAATCTTGGCGAGGGATGATAGGGCATTGGAGGTGGTGAGAAGAGATTGGAATTTGGGACATTTTTTGCAAGTAGGGATGTGCTGATGGTTTGGATGTGGTTTGTGAGAGAAAAAGAAGAGTCTAGGGGTTTCCAAAGTTTCTAGCCTGAGTGACTGAAAGGATGGAGAGGCCCTTTATTGAGATGGAGAAGATTCTAGAAGGGGCAGATTTTGAGGGGAAGAGTAGGAATTTTGTTTTGGACATGTTAAGTCTGAGCTGACTAAATAAATATTCAAGTGGAGATGTTGAGTAGGCAGTTGTATGTGAGTCTGGAATTCAAGGGAGAGGTCTCATGTGAAGATATAAATTTGGGAGTATTCAACTCACAACTTTTAAAGCCAGGGGATGGAATGGATTTCCTAGGGAGTGAGCGTAGCGAAAGAAGAGGAGAGAGCCAAGCCTGAGCCTTGGTATCCTCCAAACAATTAGAGGTCAGGGTGAAGCGGGGGAACCAGCAAATATTGTGGCCCATGAGGTAGGTAGGAGGAAAACCAAGAGGATGTGTGTCCTGATGATATAGGAAAAATACACCAGTTTCTGAGCCCAAAGCTTTAAGTGGGCTTTGGGTAGAGTTTTACTGTCATCAGCTGTCTCCCTTCCCTCCTATCCCCGACCAATCTCAGGGCCAAGAGGATGCAGCCAGCAAACAAGGGGGTTGTTGGTTTCACCTGGGGGTCTCCTTGACTCTTCTTTCAGCTTCCCCCTGCCTCTCATCCTGCCGCCTTTACCTCTGGAACACTACTCAAATCTAGTCCATCTACTCTTCTGTTTATCTACTGCCACCTCCCTGCTCCAAGGCATCATCAGCTCTTGTCTGGCTTATGGCAACAGGCCCCTAACTGCTCTTCCTCTCATATCCCTCTACAATCCTTTCTGCACTCAGTAGCCAGAATTTCCAAAACATAAATCTGATCATGTTACTTCTGCCATATCTAGAATTAAATTCAGACTCCTTTTCCATGGCCTGCAAGGTCTCCTCCATGCCCTGGGCCCTGTCTGCCTATCTAACTGTATGGCTTAACCTCTCTCCCTTTCATCTGCTGCACCCCGGCCACACCTCCTTCCAGCTTCTCAGACAAGCCGGGCTCCCATACGCTTCAGAGCCTTTACACTGCTGTTCTCTCTGCTTGAAATGCTTTTCCTTTAGGTTGCTGGAGGGCTGACTGCTCATTTTGTAGGTCTCTGCTGTCATTCTCTGCTCTCTTTTCTTTATTACACTTATTAATATCTGACATTATCTTGTTTTTTATTTATCTACTCATTTTTGGTTGGCCTATTCCTCCCAAGAGAGCAAGGACTTTGACTTGGCTTATGATGAATATCCAGTGACTAGAACAGTGCCTGGCACATCGTAGGTGTTCAGTAAACATTGGTAAGCAACTAGTAAAATGAGAGTAGATGTGGAGGCTGTTGAATGGAGAAGATGCATTGGGGGTTCTCTGCATCCGGGACTTGGGTCAGGATTTAGGAAATGCCTGAAGGTCAGGGAGACTTGAGGATAGTCCTGGGATGGGTGACCCTCTAAGCCCATCTGGACATCACAGTCTTACTAAAAGAATGTCCAAGGCTATCTGGCACAAGCTCACCTCCTTTTTCTCAAGCCGTAATAAGTGTCTCCTAAACTGGACAAAGGAGCATCTAAGAGAGCCTGTTGGGATGGACGACTCAGAACCTCCCAAAATTCTGCTTCCTTCCCCACTGCTGGGTTTCCATAGCAACCAGAGGATTTAACAGGAGAGAGTGAAGGGGAATTAGGAGCTGGAGAGAGGAGGAGTAAGTGGTAGCAAGACAGATGGGGAGCTGGCAAGAACTCCGAGGGATCCCCAAGTCCCATGTTACTGCAGGAGGTTGTGCCAGTAAGGTCCCTCTGATTGCCCCCCTTCCCCATCTGGGTCTGTTGCTGACCCTGAAGAACTGACTGTCCATCTGCGCAGGCCCTAGGGCTCACCCTCATGTATTCCCCCCTCCTCCTGGCTGGCAGATGCTAGATGAAACAATGCAGATGGCAGATGTTAGTGAAACAAGTTGCGGCCACTGGATCGGTTTGGGGATCTGCGTTCCTTTTCCCTTCCTTCCTTGGCTGCGTATGGTCGGGGAGGACATGGCGGGAGGAGAGTCAGGGCATGAACCAAGCCAAGCGAGGTCCCAAGCTTTGGCACTTGGGGATTAAGGCCAGACCCCCAGTCATGAAGGATCAGATGGGCTCTAGCTTGGGCCTGGCTGAAGGTGCTCAAACAAGGGTTTGGCCTGGACACTGATTTGAGGGAGTAAGAAGAAGCCTGCACAGAACTCAGCACTGTTTGCAGCCTCCTCCTACCTTGAGCTCAGAGGACCAGAACACGCCTGGGCCTTGAGCCTGGGAGCAGCAGAATGGTGAGCCCCCGAGGAGCTGGGGCACTGGGCCCTGATACCCAAGCCAACTGCCTGGAGAACCAGCCAGTGACTTTGAAGGGTGGGAGTAACCAGAGCCAACACCAAATTCCAGCTGTCCCTCTGTCTGCCCACAGGCACACGGCTCCCAGACACCCAGGCTCAAACCTCTGCCTTCTTGGACTCCTTGTTTCCAGCCACCAACATTTAATCATGTCAGTTGGACAGACGTGACTAACTCTTGCTAAAACTTTCTTCATAGAGAAATCCCCCTGTCCCATCACAACCTACACTGGACCATTTCATGCCCTCCGACCTTGTCTCCCTGCCCAGTCTCTCCCTGGGCTTTTTTGTATCACCTCCCCCTCCCTGCCTCCTGCAGCCCTCAGTAATGAAGAGCAAACTCATAAAACATTCATCGTGGGTAATACACCATGTAGGGTCTGCCTGATCGCAGTTCTGATAGGGGAGCCGGGTCAGTATTGCTGGGTCTTAGGCTTCTGAGGGCTGGGGCTGACTTCTGTGCCTTGGGTTCAAGTTCCAGTGACTTCCATTAAGCCAGGCCCAATCCTCCCTGGAGGGGTGGAGGGTCCTGGGTAGAGTAGAAGACTGGCTTCCTGAGAGGAGGTGCTAGCAGTCCGGGGAGGGAAAGGTGGCTCCTGGGGGCACTCCTAAGCCAGGCATGACAGGTAGCTGGGGCTCTGGATAAAAGCTGGAGACAAGGTGAGCCATGACCGAAAGGCTAAAGGTTTGTGCTGAGTGAGGAGAGTCAGGGCCTAAGCATGCAGTGTCTGGAATGGTTATTTTTGCCTCGGGGAGCCCGGTAAGGCGGAAGTGTGCACAGGTGTGTGAGGGAGGGGAGGGTCCTGTGTGGGTGGCGGACGCTCTCCAGGAGCCTGCCCAGGAAGCAGGCCTCCGGGTGGGGGCAGTTTCATCAAAAGGAGACAGAGGGAAGGGAAGGGAGAGGAAGGGCAGGGAGCTGCCTCTCACTCCCCCCACACCCGTGGAGCATGCACTGACCGCTGACACCAATGAGGCACCCCTCAACCCCACCACCGAGGCCTCAGTAAAGTCAGAGAAGGAATTCAGAGAAATGGCACTGGGAGCAGCCAGAAATCATTTGTGGCTTTGGAATCAGACGGAAGTAAGTTAAATCCTGGGCCTGCTACTACCTGACTGTGTGAACCTCTCCAGGCCTCAATTTCCTTACCTGCAAAATGGGGAACATACTCCACTCTATAGAGTTGTCACAAGGAGTGTGTAAGGGGTCCTGCAGAGTGTCCTAACAAGGGTTCCTCATACATGGTGTCTGCTGTGGGGATGGGCTCTGGGGGAGGGGTCGGGCCAGTTGAGCTAAGGCTCTGGGAGCCCGGGTGTGCACCATGATGACATCCAAGCAGCACCATGAGGAGCCCGGAGGGCGGGCGAATCTTCAGGGGGCTGTGTTCCTGGGCCCGAGGTAGCCAGGAAGCTGAGTGAGATAAAGGGCACGTCCTTCAGGCACATAAATCTGACCTCGCTCTCCCTTCCACTCACCGGAGCAGGTGTGCCAGCCAAAGGCCTGGGCCCCGGAGACCTGGGAGAAGCGAGGGCGCAGAGACGCTGTTGTTCTTCAAGGCTTTCTGCTCACCCCTGAGGCCCTCATGCAGGTCCTTCCCGCCCTGCTCCTCGGACCCAGCCTTGCCTCCCTCTCCCAACCCCCAAAGCAGCAAGCTCGGGGGAGAATCAAGTCCGAGATGTCTGGAGTTGGGAAGAATTCAAGGAGAGAGGCACACAGAGAACACAGAGCGTCAACACTCAAGACTTCTTATCTGTGCTCCGGCCTCTTCCCTTCCCCAGGGCCTCACACGGATATATGACCAACCCACTGGGCACTTCCTCTTCCTCTAAGCCAGGCATTAAAGCAAGTGTTGGGAGGCAACGGTGAGCACGTGAGACGGACCCCTGACTCCCGAAGCTTTCCTTCCAGCGCCGATGGCCGCCTTTAGACAGTCAACTCTGATGAGGTATGGGAAGGGCTGAGACAGAGGAAGAGCAGGGGTTGGGCGAGGAAAGGGGTCCGGGGAGGAGGGCAGATGGCTTGGGGTTGAGGCCATGCTGGCTCTGAGGCCGTCGGGTGGGAGATCCTCCAGATGGAGCTCAGCTTGACTCCTCTCAGCCCCAGCTCAGTTCCGTGCACAGAGTATCGAGTCGCTGGAGCTCAAGAGGACAAGGCACGGCCCCTCCTTCAGGCCACCCCCAGGTATAGGGGTTCGCAGACGTGTAAACCTGTGGTTGCCGTACCACGGGGCGTGGACAACAGTGGGTTAGCACCAGGTGCTCCACTGGCTGAATCGTAAAAGCCCTCATAGAGAAGATAGGAGCTGAGAATGAGTAGCTGTGGAATCCTCAGGGTAATTCGTCTTTTCTGAACCTTAGTGTCGTCATCTAGGAGGTGAAAGGTTTGACCTAGATTATTTGTTTTCAAAAAATTTTTAGCGGCAGAACCTTATTTCCTGAGGAAAACCTGTATATATAGGGGGCTATTTCATAGAACAGATGTAAACGATACCTGCTGTGGGCGGCTCAGGGGTCGGGACCCCCTCAGGTTCACCCTTCGTGCCCGACATCCCCACTCGGGCAGGTGGTGAGGGAGATGGGGGGCCTGAGCCTGGCAGGGTCCTCTGAGCCTCCAGGGCAAGATGGTGGCAAGGAGCCTCTAGAGAGGAAGGTGCTGAGTGGGCTCAGGCCACCGCCTCGGCCCTGCTGGGAAGGTGCAGAGCTCTCTCCCTCCTCAGCACCTGGACAAGCGGGCCTGTTCCCACAGCCTCTCAGAGAGGCTCCCATCTCTTCCTGCAATGACCACTCACACCCAGGGATTATCCCAACCAGAAACTTCCATTTGGAACAAAGCTCCCAGGAATGAAACCTGAGCTGCCACAGAGAGGCTCCCAGGCTAACTGGGAAGCGGCCGGGAAAGGGAGGGAAAACTTGCAAAGCACCGGGAGCCCCAGGGAGGCTGTGAAACCTGAAGACCAGCGACCAGCCAGCGGACGGGTGCCCGGGAAGCTGCCACCGCCTGCTGCAGACCCAGGGGTCAGCGGAGCAAGTGGGAAAACCAGGGGGAAGTGCACCCCCGGGCTTTCCAGGGGAGAGTAATTGGTGCACCTGTGGCTAGGGCCAATCTCCCCTGTGAGGCCTTCAGGGCTGGTCTGCAGTTCCTTAAGCGGCCCCCTCCCCTCCTCCCCGCCCCCCTCCCAGCTGCTTCCACTTACTCCAGGGGCCGCTGGGTCGGTCAGTGGCAGGCCTGCCAGGACACCCAAGGGAGGGGAGGGAAGAGTAAGAACCTCAGTTACCGTTTACTGAGCACGCATCAGGTGCCAGGGAGCTGTTATTTCTCATCCTCACAATAGCCCAGTAAGGTCAGTATGACCAGTGCCATTTTACCGTTGGGGAAACTAAGGCTAAGAGGAGTTGAACAATTTGCCCCAAGTGGTAGAGCTAGTTAGCGGTTAACCTAGGATCTCCCCGGGGCTTCGGGACTCTGAAGTGCTAATGCACCTTCTGCTTTGCCAGGCTCTGAAGTCTTCAAATCCCTTATTAGAGCCCAAGAACCCCAGTTAATGTCCAAATAAACTCTTTTTTCCCCCTCAAGCCATCGTGTGTGACCATGCAAATGCTGTGAGTGGTCATTTCTCCAGTTTGGATCCTGGTGACCTTGTGAAAGTGATTTCACTGCTCTGGGACTCAGTCTCCTCATTTGAAAATAGCGTTCATGATAATGCCTACTTATAGGTGGAGGCCCAAAATGGTAACACAGGTAAAGTACTCGGAGCAGTGCTGGGCACAGAGGAAGCACTCAATAAATGCTAGTCTTGTTGTTAGAAGGATTCCTCCCCCTTCTGCCCAGGAGCCCAGAGCCCTGAAGAAGCAGCAGCCCTCAGCGGGCCGAGTGGATTATCCCAAGCTCAACCCCCACCTTGCCTGCCTCTAAGGGTTCAAACGTAGATTAGAAGGAACCTCAGAAGGCCAAGGACTTTGAGTATTCTGGGAGCCAACAGGGAATCTTTTCTTCCACCTCCAGAACAGCTCCAGGCCCTCCAAGTGGCTGAGACACTGGCTCTTAGCTGAGCTACTAGGCTGCTCTGGTGTGGCTCTGACGGCAGACAGCGAATCCCAACCCAGCAGAATGTTTCGTTTCAGAGGAGCCTTGAAGTTGATCCGACCTGGAAAGGGGAAAAGGTAAGGTTGTGGGCTGGGTCCCGGGGACTGGGCTGTCGTCGTGTGGTACTGCCGAGTGGCAGGCAGCTTTGGGCTCTGAGGAGGAGTCATTTTGCTATGTTGAAGGCCAGGAGCTTAGTCAGAGGCTGTGGCCTTGCCCTTCACCTGCGGCCTCTCTAGATCAGACTTCCAAGATGACCATCCTTCGGGGTTGGCACCAAGCACTGGTTCTGCCCCGTGGGTAGACAGACCCCGCTGGTCCCTGCTCGCTTCCCCAACATCTGGGCATCTGAAGGTCTGGCTGCTGGCTGCCATTAGTGACTGGGGCTTGGACTAAGAAACTAAGGATATCATGTTCAAGGACAAACTTGAAGTCAACTTTTGGGATGCTTACGTTGAGCCTGTGTGGTCAGCAAAGGTGACAACTGAGAATGGGTAGTGAGCTGGGCAGGGGGGCACCTCCCAACATGGGGAGAGGCTCCATGTGAAATGTGGGGCTTAAAAAGGATTCTTTCCACTGCCAGGCACTAAGCCCTAGGCTCTACTCCACCTCTCATCCACAGGGAAAGCAATTATTTTGTTCCTGTTTCTGGGGAGTTTACAGTCTAGTAGGAGAAACTGCATATACAAATGATGGTCAGATATCAAATAGGCAATTAAAAATGGGTGTGCTTTTCAATTTTATTCCAACAGTTCTGTGAGGATGAGTCAGATAGTATTACCTTTTAAAAATAAGAAAATCAAGGCATAAATGCAATATCGATATTGTTATTGATTCTATATTCATAAATGTTTTAAGCAAAGTGCTTAGGTACCAGGACCACAGTGCACTCGTGTGTGTGTGTGTGTGTGTGTGTGTGTGTGTGTGTGTGTAGTGTGTTCACATAAATATTCTTTAGTGAGTGCCTAATGTTTCAGGCAGTGTTTACATACTTTATTTCAATTATTCTTTCTACTGACCTTCTAATGACTCAATGTGCTAGGTATCAATATTCCAAATTTACAGAGGAGGAAATTAGACTTGAGCAAGGTTAAATAATGTCTCCAAGCCACACAGCTGGTCAGTGGCTGGCCCAGGATTTAAAGCCAGATCTGTTGACTAGTCTTTCCAATCTACAAGGCACGC
Organism: Lipotes vexillifer; assembly: GCF_000442215.2. Lineage (NCBI taxonomy): Eukaryota > Metazoa > Chordata > Mammalia > Artiodactyla > Lipotidae > Lipotes > Lipotes vexillifer. Next base: position 2,225,459 of record NW_006798383.1, on the reverse strand, counting down.
CAATGACTAACAATGCAGAGCAGAGTGTAATGGAAAAAGTTACCTAAGACAGACACCAACATGGTGCTAGGGAATTTCTGGGAGGGAAGAGTTCCCCCCTGGTTGAAAGGAAGAGGTATTAAGGAATAGAAACTTACTTGCCCAAGGTCATACAGCTGATTAACCAGGAGTCAGAGGTAAAATTCAGGAGTCTGGGGCTTCCCTGGTGGCACAGTGGTTAAGAATCCACCTGCCAATGCAGGGGAAATGGGTTTGAGCCATGGTCCAGGAAGATCCCACATGCCGTGGGGCAACAAAGCCATGAACCACAACTACTGAGCCCTCGAGCCACAACTGTTGAGGCCACATGCCACAACTACTGAAGCCTGCACGCCTAGAGCCGGTACTCTGCAACAAGAGAAGCCACTGCAATGAGAAGCCTGCATACCGCAATGAAGACCCAACGCAGCCAAAAATAAATAATTAAATAAGTTTAAAAAGTGTGGATTAAAAAAAAAATTCAGGAGTCTGGATTCCAAGATCAATACCAGTTTTGAATACTACCAACAATAAGAAATTTGAGAGGAATTCACCTCAGCGCTGTTTTGTTAAAGATAAAATTCTGAAGTCTTTTTTTTTTTTTTTTTTTTTGCGGTATGCGGGCCTCTCACTGTTGCGGCCTCTCCCCTTGCGGAGCACAGGCTCCGGACGCGCAGGCTCAGAGGCCATGGCTCACGGGCCCAGCCGCTCCGCGGCATGTGGGATCTTCCCGGACCGGGGCACGAACCCGCGTCCCCTGCATCAGCAGGCGGACTCTCAACCACTGCGCCACCAGGGAAGCCCCTGAAGTCTTTGAAAGTCCCTCAGAACCTGTGTGACATTTGGATGAATTGAAAACACATGCAAAAAGTGGGGAGGAAACCCACTTCTCCCTCTCCTGGGTGCCAGAGCAGAGGCAGGCCAGGATCCCCTCCCCAGCCCCAAAATGTTGGGGCTCATTCTGCAATCTTCCTACTACAAAGCAGCCAAAACAAAAATTTCTAAACAAAGCCAAAGATTGTTTCAAGTCACCTGCGTGCTCAAAAATCTCCCCAGTTTCCACTTGCCCACAGGATAAAATTCAAGTCTGGCTACAACTTTCCAAACTTATCTCTTTGTACTTCTATGGGAGAGTCTAGTGATACAGATCTTTTGACCAGTTCCCAAGTACTCCATGCTCTCCCATGCATTTGCCTTCTCACGTGCTGTTCTCACTACCTAGATGAACCCCTATGTGCCCTTCAAAACCTGAAATTGCCTCCTCCTCATGGTATCTCCCAGGCAATCCTCTGTGGGCTCATGTGTTATTCTGTTGAGAACACTGAGCTACAACTACTTATTGATAACTATAATTCCTCCAGTAGTCTTGGAATATAGTAGGTGCTTCATAAATTTTGGTAAATACACGAATGAAGTCCAATCTGGATGCCTTAGTGTTTGACCTTGCCATTATGGGGCAAATAAGGGGGCTGCAAACATGATCTGAGGAGACTTGACCAACAATCTCCAGAGTTTTGGATTCTTTGAAGATTAGAAGCAGTTTTAGAGAATAATAATAGCAGCTACCATTTATTAAGTGCTTACTATCTACCAAGGACTGTGCTAAGTAAGCCCTTTCTTTACATGCCTCACCTCATTTCGTCCTCACAACACTACTCTGCAGTAGTGGTTATCCCCATGAAGATTTTATTCCCTAAATAAGTTGTTATCCCCATTTTACAACTGGAGAAACTGAGGTTCAGAAAAGTGAAGGAATGCCTTCCTTCACTTTAAACACACATCTGTTGGCGTTTAAAACCCAAGCTCTTAACTTCCCAGATTTTCTGCCTCAGACTCCTCCAAGTGTGAACCTTTTCTTCTGTATTAAGTGGGAACAAATCCCATTGCTCCTTCTGCCTAGTTAGAAGCACCATTGGCATGTGGGTTCTGAGCTGCATGGCACAGGGACTGGGGTTACACAGGCAGGCTGTGAGCGATCAGAAGTTCCAGCTTGATGTTTGTGCTGAGACCTTGACATGCCCCCCTGAGGTGGGGGTGTCACTAATCACTTACTTATGACCACTCCTGGAATGGCCTAGGCTGACGGCTAAAGCAAAAACATAGAAAACAAAACAAAACAAAAAACTGACTTAAGATTGACTGGGGTTTCCCTCTTCAGGTTACAGGCACTTTGTTAGGAAAATAAAACCCCTCATTGGAAGCACAGAAGGACTTCACTTCGAGGACTAAACCTGGGTTCTAGCCTGGCTTTTGTTACTAACCAGCTGTGTGACCTTGGTCAAGAGGCTTAACCTTATAAGCCTTTGTGAGTGGGCAGAAAAGTGGGCAAGAACACAGTACACTTAGGAAGGAAATATCCAGATGACATCCAGAGAATGGGAATCTGAGATGTTGTTTAGGTCATTCCCAGGAAAGAGGCTCCAGAGCTGCAGAAGGTAGTGTCCCAGTGTGCTGCAGGGGCTGAGGGCCCACCGAGGAGCAGGCACCACGAGGGAGTGGGGAAACGGGAGAGGAAACCAAGGGCAGAAAAAGCTGCTTTCCTCGTGTGGGATGCCACAAGTAGGCCCATTCCTGGTCCCTGTGGGGAAATCAAGTGGTGGGCATTTAGACACCCACAGCTTCAGGAAGAGTTAACTCTCTGTTCCTTTGGGCCTCCCTGTACCCAACACACTCTTCTATCTCAAAAGTGGTTCTACTTCCTTTCACTTTAATGTCAACCTTCTCAGTAGAAAGTGAACTCCTGGAAGGAAGGAAACTTGACTTTTTGTTTTTTGTTTTTTTTGTTTTTTTTTGCGGTACACGGGCCTCTCACTATTGTGGCCTCTCCCGTTGTGGAGCACAGGCTCCGGACGCGCAGGCTCAGCGGCCATGGCTCACGGGCCCAGCTGCTCCGCGGCATGTGGGATCTTCCCGGACCGGGGCATGAACCCGTGTCCCCTGCATCGGCAGGCGGACTCTCAACCACTGCACCACCAAGGAAGCCCGGAAACTTGACTTTTAAATCTATGTTCCTCAGCCCCTATACTGACTGCCTGGCACAGGGGGTACCATCTAATTGTCTGATAATTGAATGAATTGATGAGTGGATGAATCTTGGGTGAGTAGGAAGAGGTCCAATGTCACAGTACAGAAAACCTTTAAAGCTTATTACAAAAGAGGAGGGACATTCAAGAGGAAACAGAGGGCTTCCTGGGTGGCGCAGTGGTTAAGAATCGCCTGCCAATGCAGGGGATTGGCAGGGACACGGGTTAGAGCCCTGGTCCGGGAAGATCCCACATGCCACGGAACAGCTAAGCCCGTGTGCCACAACTACTGAGCCTGCACTCTAGAGCCCGCAAGCCACAGCTACTGAGCCCATGTGCTACAACTACTGAAGCCCGTGTGCCTAGAGCCCGTGCTCCACAACAAGAGAAGTCACTACAGTGAGAAGCCTGTGCACCGCAACGAAGAGTAGCCCCCGCTCACCACAACCAGAGAAGGCCCGCGCACAGAACGAAGACCTAACACAGTCATAAATAAATAAATAAATAAATAAATAAATAGAAGAAACAGAATCTCAAATGGCTTGAGGGATTCAGGAACAGAAAAGCTAAGAAGAATGAGAACATGAATTCACATAGTCCTTGGGGCCACGGTGACCAGGGAATCCTGGACTGAGTCGACTCTAGGCCATTCTTAGGCCCCTTGGGGAAGATGTAAAGGGAGGTGGCACACAGGGATCAAGTTCATTGTCTCTAGATGGACTGACCATACATCCTGGCTTATGCATATTTTCCTAGAGTAATTATTAATACCTCAGAGTGTCTTGATCCTGGTTTGGATGACAAACTCTCTTTTTTAGGTGGTATTACCCTCCCCCCATCTTTTCTTTTTTCTTTTTTGTCGAGGTATAATTCACATGCCACAAAATTTACCCCTTTAAAGCATACAATTCCGTGGGTTTTTTGTATATTGACAAAGTTGTGCAATTATCACCACTATCTAATTCCATGGTTTTTAGTAAATGGACAAAGTTGTGCAATTATCACCACTATTTAACTCCATGGTTTTTAGTATATTGGCAAAGTTGTGCAGTTATCACCACTATCTAATTCCAGAGCATCTTCATCACCCTAAAAAGAAACCTTGTACCCATCAGCAGTCACTCTCCATTCCCTCCCTCCTCCCAGCCCCTGGAAACTGCTAATCTACTTTCTATCCCTAGAGATTTACCTATTCTTGACATTTCATATATCTGGATTCATATAATATGTGGCCTTTTGGGTCAGGCTTCTTTCACTTAGCATAATGTTTTCAAGGTTCATCTATGTTGTAACCTGAATTAGTACTTCGGAAAACAAATTATTTGGTCACTACTGATAGCTGTTAATATTGTAGCTCTTGCATTGTGGGTGTTGCCTTGGGGCCAAAGGGGAATTGAGATGGAGGAGCCAGACTAAGATTCTCTTACTGGAAAGGCCATTCTGTTGGCTCAAGGCACAGAAACACTGATGGGGGATATGGCCGAGAAGGAGCCTCATTTAGGATTCTAGACTCTTTTAAAAAAAATTAATTAATTAATTTTTTAACATCTTTATTGGAGTATAATTGCTTTACGTAGAAAGTTTGTATTTCCATGAAAGAAGCATAAAGAGACTTTGACTGATTTGGATTAATTTATTAATTTTTTAACATCTTTATTGGAGTATAATTGCTTTACAATGGTGTGTCAGTTTCTGCTTTATAACTAGCATTCTAGACTCTTGAGTTGGCACATTTATTGACTTTAAGCTCCGTGACACTCTGATAGAAGTTAGAACTGGCAACAGTCTGATCTATTGCCAGCTTCTTGGAGAAAAGCAGAACTTAATGAATTAAAAAAATGAACCACAGGCTCTAGGTTTGAGCGTTTGCTCAGCCACTGGTTTTGCATGAGTTCCTCCATGTCTAGTCTCTGTATAGTGATAATAAGGAAAATTCCAAAGCTATTAGATTTTAAGATGCTTCACAGAATCTTCCAGTGTTCTCTGTGCTGTTCTGCAGATGTGTAATGCTAAGATCCACACACTTAGGGAACTAAGTGTGTGGATCTTTTGAAAGGTACATAGCTCCCAACTGTATGTGGTTTTGAGCACTCCAACAAGTTGGGTAGCTTGTGTGCCAAGCAGTTAGGCCAGGATAGTTTGGGTATATCTCACACTGTTTTAATGGCACATTTAATAATGAGAAAATATTATGGATGTTTCTGCAGATACATGTCTACTTGTCTCGTTTTCCCTGATGCGCTGAGTTCTCAGCGCCAGTTTTTATATAGTTCTATCTCTCCTACACTACCCAATACAAAGCCTTACACATATAGGGGCCCCACGTGTACTGGAGGGAAGGGAAGACCAAGCAAGTAATACTTGTTATTGTGTGGAAGTATTTCCTCATCTTTAGGGGGCTAACTAACAATCTGCCAAAGACTCGGGGGCCCCACCTCAGGCAATCAGAAACAGTCATGGGGTACCACCAGACTCCAAACCAGGAGGCCCAGAGCGGAGCAGCAGGGCCTGTGAGTTGGCAGACCTGGGGAGGCTGTCCTTGGGGGAAAACCGAGGAGGGCCGGGCGTGCTAGCCAGGCCTGCTGTGCTGAAAGCAGCAGACGGGTAATTTCCAAATGACCATTTCAAAGGAAGGTTGAATTTCTCCCAGATAAGAGGGAGAGCAGAGAGCATGCCTATATCTCTAACCCCCTGAGCTCACGGCCGTGATAACAGCTGTGGGGTTGGAAACCTAATGCTGATGAAAGAGTTAAAGGGTGGCCGGGGCAGCTATCGGTGACAGCGCTAGGAACTGAGCGCGCTCCTGGAGCGCGGCTGGGGACTGGTGTGACTCCATGAATAGAGGCCACTCTCAGGGAGTTTTTCCTGGAACAGAATGGGGTCAGGGAGCCGCTTGGGGAACAATGGTTGCCACCGACTAGCTGAATTTCTTACAATCACACACCATACCCCCTGATCAAATAGCTCCTTTGTCCGGCTGATATAAAAACATGTCATACAATGATGATTTGGAAGAATGACACGGGTTTGCCTTTCACAGAGATCAGAAGGGCTTGTTGTGCAGCAGGGGGAAAAACATCAGAGTCAAGGAAAACCTGGAGAATAAAAGGAGCAAATGGAAACAGACAGCAACAATAAGAAAGGGCTGGGTGGCTCGAAAGGCAGACAAGGGCTTGGTTACCAGCAGGGAGATGGAGCAGCTGGGCAGCTCCGAGGAAGGGAGAGCCTGCTGGCTGCCCGGTAACCAGATTCACAGCGCCCCCTTGAAACTCTTGAGAAACTCAAGGAATTAATACTACTTGGAGGAAGAGTTAGTCCAAGGTGGTTGGCGTACATAGGGCTGTGTGTACAGAGTAGAGGGAACACCTGAGCGATCACCCTACCTATACCGTTATTTTATTTTACGGATGGGGAAACAGATCTGGGGAAGGATGGGGGCTGAGTCATTTACTTGGATTGTCTAGATTCAGGTCTTGTTTTATAACTGCTTCTCTTATTTCCTTGACTTTGAAGATGGAAATGCAGCAGTGTCCCAAGCACTCTCTGTTCAGAGAGTAGAAGAGAAGAGATGAACTGGGACTCCTGCCTCAACCAGTGATTCCTTATATAATGGAACTCATTCAAGGCAGTGCCTTTCTCTGTGCCTCTGTTTCCCTGTCTGTAAAGTGAGGGCACTCCCAAGTCAGCCAAGCAGCCAGCCAGTCATTAGTTCAGCCATCCTTTGTTAAATGCCTTCTGTGCATCCCACCCTGGATGAGGGCACTACAGAGGGTAGGAAGGGAGAACCTCGTTGAAAGATAAGCCACAGTCACTGGACCCAGTTAGGCAAATGCTATCCAGGTAGACTGTGTGGATACCAAACCTTGCTTCTCAGCTGAGACCTGTAATTCAGGTGGGCAGGTTTCCTGAGACTTTGTTGTTCAAAGAGAGCAGGCTCATATAGCAAGATTCCTGTAGCTCCCAGTCACCAAGTAGGTTTACAAAGAAAATGACAATTGTCAATGTCACTAACATTCGTCTTTAGTGCAGCAAGTGTAAATGGATCTGAAGCCTTTATATTAGATTTCCCTAGAACTATGTGGGGTTAAAAAGCAAAAGTATTTTGTGTTAATCTATTCTCTTTCATTCCCAGATCCTGAAATCCTTTACCAGTAGATAGCCAGTTCTCAATGCTACCCCTGTGGGAAATGTGGCGAGTGCCACTCTCCCCGTTCCCCAGCTGGGAGGCCTGGGTCACAGAAATGTTCTAAGCCCTGCAGTGAGGGATAGAAACCAAGACTGTCACCTTCTCATTCACTGCTCTGACTTTGGACTAAACAAGGCCCTGGAAAGTAAAACTGGAGGTTAAACAAACAGTGCATCTGGTATACATCTGTTATAGGAAAGCAGAAATACTTTTATATTTTTAAAATTTAATTTGTTTAAATAGCTAATACATATCCATGGTTCTTCAAAAAGTTCAAAAGAGTAGGAAGTAAGTGTCCCCCCAACCTCTGTTTCTTTTCTTTTCTTTTTTTTTCCTAAACAAACATTATTGCATTTAAATCATCATAGGAACACTGTTAGAGGATCGGCATTATTATAATATCCACTTTATTTTATTATTATTATTATTTATTTATTACTGGCTGTGTTGGGTCTTTGTTGCTGCCCGAGGGCTTTCTCTAGTTGCGGCAAGCAGGGGCTACTCTTCGTTGCAGTGCGTGGGCTTCTCATTGTGGTGGCTTCTCTTGTTGCGGAGCACAGGCTCTAGGCGCGCGGGCTTCAGTAGTTGTGGCCCATGGGCTTAGTTGCTCCGTGGCATGTGGGATCTTCCCAGACCAGGGCTCGAGCCCGTGTCCCCTCATTGGCAGGCAGATTCTTCACCACTGCGCCACCAGGGAAGTCCCCCAACCTCTGTTTCTATGCACACAATTACCTATACTGGAGAAGACCAGTTACTGGGATCTGATGAGCTTTTGTATGCATTTATAAATATATACATAAAATATTTTTCCTTTCCCACGTTTGATATATAAACTATTCTGCACATACAGGTGATGTTAAAATGAATGTGGAATTCACAGAAACTCAGGGTTGGGAGGACTATACAAACCCAAAGTTTGGCACCAGGTCCTGGAGAGACTGCCCAGCACTCTCAAATTCAGCTGCTGGCTTTCTGTGCTCTGCTTTAGAGAAATTTATGCATAATGCCAGAGGCAGGTGTATGAATTCCTCTGAGCTTCTTAAAGAGAACTCTCCTAAGATGTGTAGTTGTGGTCCCACAATGATTTTTCCACATAAAAAATGGAAAGTTAGCCAGAGTTAAAAAATAGGAGGTCAGAGGTATCCCACTCCACAGCCTCCTCCTTCACATAGGAACTGAGAGCCCTTTGATGTGACTTGTCCCATATAGGTTTTAGAGTTAATATTTTGAGTGCTTATTGTGTGTCAGGCTCTTAAAAAGGGATACGTACTTTTTATACGTTATTTTGTGTAACGCTCATCGCTTTATTATCTCTGCTATACCTCTGAGGCTTAAGTAATAAATGGCAGAGCTAGGAAAACTTGACCTTAAGTCCATGTTCTACCTTCCCACTTATTCCCATGACAGACTTACCTCTTCCTGGTACCTGAAGAGTCAGATCCAAACTCCCCAGCCTGAATCTGAAGACCTTCCACCATCTGTACAATTTCTTTCCTAGGCTTATCTCTTCTCACTCCTTGTCATGCACTGCATGCTTGAGTCACACCAGATCACTTGTGTTACTGGTCCTTGCATTCTTCCAGTCCCTGCACAGGCTGTTCCCTCCACATGGAATCTTTTTCTCTCCTCTCTGCCTGGCAAACTGCCAATGTGATTTTTCTAAAACTCAGTCTGACTGTGTTACTTCATTGTTTAAAACTTCTCTGTGTTTCCTCACCACCTAATGTGATCAAGACGAAATTTCTTAACTTCATACAGAGGATCTCCATGTTCTGGGTCCTACTGACCTCCAGGCTCACCCCTCCCACTTTCATCTCCTACTTAATGCTCCATGCCTGTGATCTACTTACAGTTCCCTGAATATTTTGTGCACTGTCATCTCCACGCCTTTGCATATGCTGTTCTTTTTTCCTAGAACACTCTTCCCACCTTCTCCTTCACTTGGCTAGGTCCTGCTTGGCCTTCTGATCATTTCTTGGGCCATAACTCCTCAGAGGTCCTCACCCTTACCCTTCCAGGATATATGTCTTAAAATATCTTTTTTCTATACTATGAGTTCCTCAAGGTTAGTGACCAAATTAATTTGTGTCTGGTTCCCCAGAGCCTCACATAGGGCCTGGCACCCAGACTGTCTCAAGAAATAAGTGATGAATGAAAGAATTGATGAGTGGATAGATGGATGAGCTAGAATGCAGAGTCCTTGAATGGGACCTAGGTACTCAGTCTGACCTTAGACCCTTCCTTTTCTTGCCAGCTGCTGCCTAATAGTCTTGCAATAGCTCCCATTATTTGGAACCTCTTCACTGCAATGTGACCTTGTTTATGTGAGTTTACCTCTTTGAGACTCAGTTTCCTCAAAAGTAATATGAGAAAGTGGGAGGACATGATCCCTACCGTTCCTTCCAGATCAAATGTTATGTGAATCCATGCTGCTTGCAAAGGAGAAGGAATTTTCCAAGCACTGTGTGCTTGTGTGTGGGGAGAGCACCAATGGTGTCAGTGGGTGCAAGAGATTTTCAGAGACTTCACCTTAACTCTAACTCGGAGGTGGGTAAACTATCGTCCATGGGCCAAATCCCTTTCACTGCCTGTTTTTAGTATGGCCCACAAGCTAAGAATGGCTTTTACATTTTTAAATGATTGGGGAAAAAATCAAAATAAGAATAATATTTCATGACCTGTGAAAATTATATGAGATTCAAATTTCAGCATCCATAAATAAAGTTGTATTGGAATGCAACTATGCTTATTTGCTTACGCATTGTCTATAGCTGCTTTTATACTTCAATGGCAGCACTGAGTAGTTGTGACAGAGACTGTACGGCCCTCAAGTCCTGAAATATTTACCATCTGGCCCCTTACAGAAAACATTTGCCAACCCTTGTTCTGACTCAAGAACCCTCAGTGGCTTCCCACTATCTATAACAGCACTGTCTGATCGAAATGTAATGTGAGCCACATATGTAATTTGAAATTTTCTAGTAGCCATGTTAAAAAGTAAAATAAACATGATTCTAAAAAGTAAGATTAATAATGTATTTTATTTAACCCAATATTTCAAAAATATTATTACAACATGTAATCAATTTAAAATTATTAATGAGGCTTTACATTCTTTCATTCATACTAAGTCTTCAAGATCTGCTGTGCATTTTATACCTACAGCACACCTCCATTTGCAACAGCTGCATTTTAAGTGCTCAGTAGTCACGTATGGCTAGCAGCTACTATATTGGACAGCTCAGGGCTATAAGACCAAGTGCAAACTCTTTGACATGAAGTTCTAGGCCCTTTGGTATTGGGCCTCAGCTTTATTCCTAACTGCTTCCTTAAATGCCAGCCAGACTGATCCATTCTATGCCCCCTGCAATAGGTATAGAATACTTTCCACCTCTACTTCCTTGCTCTCTCCTTTTCTTTTCCTTTCCTTTCTTTTTCTTTTTGGTAACAGCTTTATTCAGATATAATTCACATTCCATACAATCCATCCATTTAAAGTGTGCAGTTCAATGTTTTTAATACATTAAAATTAGATGGAGTTGTGCACCATCACCACAATCAATTTTAGAACATTTTCATCACCCCAGAAAGAAATTCCATACCTTTTAGCAGTCTCCCTCATTCCCCACATCCTCCCCTACCTCTAGGCAACCACTAATCTATTTTTTGTCTCTATGAATTTGCCTATGCTTGACATTTCATAGAAATGGAATCATACAGTATATGGTCTTTTGTCCCTGGCTTCTTTCACTTAGCATAGTGTTTGCAAGGTTCATCCGTGTCATAACATGTAACAGTTCTTTCATTCCTTTTTGTTGCTGAATTATATTCCATTGCTCTTTCCTTCCTGGTATGCCCTCTTCTTCCAATAACTTTGTTTTTACAGACTGAAGCCCAGGGCCTCAGCAAAAACCCGAGAAGGAAAAGAAAAATCTGCCCTTCCTAGTCTACAGTGCTTAAGATCAAACACAGGATCTGTCCAGATCTTTAGAGAAAAAATGAAAATAAAGACATTGTGAAATCATTACATTAATAACAAAATACTTTTTTTTTTTTAACTGAAAAACCACAGCTTGGTTTCCCACAAAGGGAAGAGAACTTCAGCTCAGGGACTTCCCTGGTGGTCCAGTGGGTAGGACTCCACGCTTCCAATGCAGGGGCCCCGGGTTCGATCCCTGTTCAGGGAACTAGATACTGCATGCATGTCATAACTAAGAGTTTGCATGCTGCAACTAAAGATCCCTCATGCCAAAACAAAGATCCTGTGTGCTGCAACTAAGACCCGGCACAGTCAAAATAAATAAATAAATAAATAAATATTAAGAAAAATTAAAAGAAGAACTTCAGCTCAAACTGCTGATGACTCTAGAAGAGGGTGCTACGTACACACACACATTTGTTACACCAGTAAGCTGAACATGGCAACCCAGCCTCAGCTAAGAGACACCACAGTACAGGCCATAAGGCGTCTGACCTCGGTTCCAACTTCCCTCCATCAGACACTCTGGCTGAGCTGACTAGCCTGTTGACAGCTCCACACTCCATACTTTCACAGCAAGAAGAAAACAAACCACAAACCCCTACTAAACTCCAACTCTTGTTCCTTCAGCTCCGAGGCTTATACTCCAGGTGATTCTGACTCCTCCCCCAATCCCTCTTCCTCTTCCTCTGGCTTAACCCCCGTTCCACCATGGTTCCATCTTTTCTCCTCTCCTGATTCCTCCTTTCCTATTGCTCCCCCTTGACGCTTCCCCTTCCTCCTCACTCTCTATCCTTTTTCAGTCTCTTCTTCGCTTTTCCTATCTCCCTCCTGTTCTCAAACTCTTCCCTTCTTTTCCGTATCTTGATTACTCCCTTCTTCCCTCATCTCCCCCCACTGCCATCCTTTTCCTCTTCCCTTGTCTTTTCTCTCAGTGCGTCCCTTGTACAGATGTGGAGCTGGGAGGGCCCTTTGGCTCATCTCGCAGAAGACAGCCAGGGATCTAGCAGTCAGATCTGAGGTTGAAATTTGGCTGTATCAATAACTGTGGCATTATGAGCAAATTACTCAACCTCCCTCATAGGATTAAAGGTATATAAAGTGGCATTCAGTGAGCTCTCAATAATCACGCCTTATCCTTTTCAAGCCCACACTGGAGAAGAGAGTAGGAGACCCTTCTGCACGGGTTCCAGAACTACCAGTCACCTGTGCAATCTTCACACCCTCTCATCTTGCCGCACGCCCACCCCACAGGCGTTCTGCTTCCGGGGCCGCCCTGACACCGCCTCCCCGTCTTTGCTCTCCTCCCAGCCTTCCTACAGCTCTGCTACTCCCCCCTCCTCCTCCCACTTTCTCAACTCTTTTCCGGGCCCCTCTTCAAGGAAGAGCCTTACTGTGCAGGCACCAGGGGCCCTGCGTGACTTTAAGCAGGGCATGCGGCTCCTCAGGGCCCAGAGTGGTCTCAGCGGCAGAACAACCGGTCTCACCCGAGTGCCTTCTGGTTGGTTGGTTCTCTCAGATGGGATTTCCTAGTTCCACTATCCTAGTGTGCAAGCGCACCACAGTCACATGGTCTAGTCCTTTGAGGCTCGGGACTAGTACTTTCTGATGGGGCTGGGCTCAGCTTGAGCTTTAAAATTTCTCCTCCTCTTTGCTAAGTTTTCCATGTTATCTTAGTCGTTAGTACTTGCTAAAGAAACTTCTGAAAGTACATAAAGTGAAAACAGGAAATTTCTTCCAAAACCGTGCTGGCCCTCCGTGATCCTACGGTCTAGGTGGGAATATGAGCTACATATTGTGTTGTTTTAAAAATACTGGAACGCCGCTGTAACACTAACAGAAGGTAGTGATGATAATAGGTGAAATTTAAAAAAAAAATTTATTTATTTATTTATTTATTTATTTATGGCTGCGTTGGGTCTTTGTTGCTGTGCGTGGGCTTTCTCTAGTTGCAGCTAGCAGGGGCTACTCTTCATTGCAGTGCTCAGGCAGTGGCTTCTCTTGTTGCAGAGCATGGGCTCCAGGCACGTGGGCTTCAGCAGTTGTGGCACGTGGGCTCAGTAGTTGTGGCTCGTGGGCTCTAGACCGCAGGCCCAGCAGCTGCGGCGCACAGGCCCAGTTGCTCTGCGGCATGTGGGATCCTCCCGGACCAGGGCTCGAACCTGTGTTCCCTGCATTGCCAGGCAGATTCCCAACTACTGCGCCACCAGGGAAGCCCAATAGGTGAAATTTATCAATATTTTCTATGTATGCTATTTTAAATGCTCTTTATGTTTAATACTGGTATTATCATTATTCCCAATAACAAATGAGACACTGGCTTTACAAAGGCTAAATCATTTGTCCTAGACCTTGCTGTTAGCAAATACGTGGTAGAGCCAGGGTTTGAATCTGAGTTTGAATCCTGAGCTCATGTACAGCTTCTCTTCTGTACTGGCTGGTTTTTACATGCAGTGACTATGCTCCCTCTGTCTTGGGAGACATTAACTCTCCTATTATTTTATGGCCTCTGTGCAACATCCCCGGTTGGTGGACATTTAGGAGATGGGAAATGTCAAGTGAAGACTGGGTTAACTCCTTTGGAAAGGTCCTATCAGGACTGACTGAGAGCCAGCCATCCTCACCTGTTTCCAGAGATGCTAAGGGCTGGACCACAAAGGGGCTGATCCTGAGGATGAGGGGTTTCCCCTGGAAATTAATGACCCTGTAGCCACAGCTGCAAATGTTCAATAATAATAACAGTGACCTTCTATAGGGCATGGTCTAGATGCCAGGCAATTTATAGACACTGTTTCAATCAGTCCTCACAATAACTCTACAAGGTGGGTGAAATGATTTCCCCAAAGCCGGCGTTAGGATTCGAACCTAGGCTTATCTGATGCTGGAAGCTGTGATATTTCCATCTTGCCCTTTGCTTTTCTGCAAAAATGTAACAGTCACTAAGAGTAAGCCTCCGCCATGTGCCAGGTGCTCTGTTGGAACTCTTGCATATATTATTATCTTATTGAATCTGCACAATAATCCCTTCAGAGAGATATGATAGGTATTCATTCCCCTTTTACAGATGAAAAAGCTGAGGTTCAGAAAAGTTGAACCCAAGTTCAAAGTTGTACTCAAGATTACATGGCTAGTAAGAAGGAGAAACAATGTTCACATTCCCATTGACTGATTCCTAAGCTCATGGCCTGTTCGCTGCCCCCTGGCAGGGGGCAAAGTTTTGATTTGGATTAAGGGTTTGGGCCAGAGCTGGTTTAGCCCCCACAGGCCCTTGTTTAGGGAACAGGTAAGAGCAGAGATCTGTTTGAAATGTCTTCAGGACTCCAGGTTCTTCTTCTGACACCTTCTATGGGGTAAATCAGAGAGGAGGCAGCTGTTTCTCTTTCTGTGAGGGGTCATAAGGAAACGCTGTGATGTTTTCATTGTTGCGCTTTAGTCCCTGCATCCTGTGCTTCTAGTCCCTGCTGAGCTTTTGGCTCTCTTGATTTTGTTTAAAAGAAAAATAGCCCATGCCTCAGACTCACAGGGGTGGAAAGGACTTTGAAGGAGAGTTACTAGTACAACCTTCCATTTGATGTTTCTCTGCGCCCCAGATTCTTCCTCTGTCTCTCAGGATTTCACAGGGTCTTGGGAAGGAGAGGTAAAATAATGGAGATGGGAACATAAGAACTGGAATAAATACTTTATGGTCTTGAACACCTTAGATCGGCAATTCTCAAAGTATGCTCTGGGGACCTGTGGGTCCTCCAGGTTCTTTCAGGGGTCCGCAAGGTCAAAATTATTTTCATAATAATACTAAGATTTTATTTGCCTATTTCACTCTTATTCCCTCACCAGTATATGGTGGAATTTTCCAGAATTATGTGATATTGCAACAGATTAAATAAAAAAGCAAATATGAGAATTATGTCTTCTATGAAGCCAGAAATTAAATAGATTTACAAAAATGCAAAACAATTCTACTCCTTTCACTAATTTTTTGGGAAAATATAGTTATTTTTAATAAAAATATGTCATTTATGTTATATGTAATGAGTTTATTATTTAAAACATGAATTAACTATCTATAGAAGTTCTCGATTTCAATTTCTAATATGGTAAATATTGGTAGATATAACCCACATAAACAAAAGCTCTTTGGGATCTTCAACACTTTTCAAGAATGTCAAAGGGTCCTGAGACCAAAAAGGTTGAGAACTGCTGCTTTAGATCATCACTGGAATCACACTGATATTATATTAGGTCTAACTGTGAGTGGAGCAAAAGGTTTTTAGAATCACAATCCTGGCAACTGGAGTTTCTTGTGAGAAGAGCCAGTAATAGCTAGGCCCTCTCACCCCAGCAGGACCCGGAGACAACAGCATGAAAATCTGAACCAGAGTCAGGCTAGGCCCTATAATATCAATTATATCAAAGAGTAAATACATTTGTGGAAACAATTTAAGAAATGGGGTTTTGGGGGGTACTTTTTTCTAACTTTATTGAAGTACACTAACCTGCACATATTTAAAGTGTACAATTTGATCAGTTTTGATATAAGTGTACACCTGTGAAAATATCACCACAATCAAGATTACAAACGTTTCCATCATCCCCAAAAGTTTCTTTGTGCCACTTTGTAATTCAAAGATTACAAAGGATTTCTAATTCAAAGATTACAAAAGATTTGTAATTCTTTGTGCCCCTTCCCTCCACCCCATCCCAGACAATCACTGATGTGCTTTCTATCACTATAGATTAGTTCATATATTCTGTAATTTGATATGCATGGAATCATACAGTAAATACTCTCCCCTGTCCCCGCCCTCAGCTTCTTTCACTCTGCATTGATGATTTTGAGATTCATCCATGTTATTGTGTTGGAGATGAGATTTGAACTCTAGTTCTGCCGCTTATTAAGTGCATTGAGTTTGAGGAAATTACTTAACCTGTCCTTCACAGAGGAAACAATAAATCAAATTTCTGTCTTGCATAGTTGTGAAGATAAAATAAGTCAATATAAGTAAATAAAACAGTTCAGTTCCTGGTACTTACTGGGTACTTGATAAATAGTAGTTATTTTTGAATATATGTCTAGGGTAGGAATTAAGTAGGGTAACTAGCACAGCATGGGGATGGGGGAGAATCTTGTTTAGACTAATTTGATTCATAGCTCAGGTTTAACTATTTGCTAAACGTTTCTCACTTGCACACCAAAACCTCTACACATGCCAAGCTAACCAGGAAATTTTTCTTTAGTGAGGGCTGGGGACATGGAAATTGTAGCTTTGAAAGTCCTGCCAGTTTGGAATCACCCTGTTGGAAAAAAACAAAATCCCACTAGGCTGCTTTGAAATGGAAAAGGTGCATTCTGTCTTCATCTTTGTTGATTCCAGGTCCAACTGGCCAGATTTCCTCAAACTTGGAATGAAAACCCCTTGTCGGGGGATGGGGGTGGACTTCAGAAGGTTCTTTGCTAGAGGAGTGGGAGATTGAGGTTTTCTCTGTGACTCGTTGCAGCTGAGCCTGGGTTGGGACAGAAGTGGTCAAGCTGAGGAGTTTCTCAGAGAATCCAAATGGGTTCCATTGCTTCTTGGCCTTTCTAAGCGCCAAGGGCCAGGGGGACCTGTTACAATCATGTTGTGTTTGCTACTGGCAACTGAAGCTTCTTGTATCCTCCTGCTGCTGGGAGGTAACTGCTTTTTCCTAAGCCTGAAGACACAGTCTGAGAAAAAAAAAAAAAAAAAACAAAGAGGACATGAGAGAAGAGAGGAGGGAGGGTGAGAGCGGGCTGAATTGATCGATGTCTGTTCAGGTCTAGCTGGAAAACACAATGAAGTGAAAAGGCTCCTTGGTTGGTGTGCTTTTCTTTATTTTTTTCCCAGGGTTTGAAGTGGGAGGGAGGGATGGGAAAAAAGAAGGGAAGAGGCGGAGGACTGGCAAGTCCTGAGCAGAAGCAGCACAGAACCCTCAGAGTTGGGGAGGGGAAAGTAACTTGGTGATTCTGGAACCCTCTCGGATCACCCGCTTACTGGTCAATCCCTTCCTTCCACAAGAGACTGTGGCTCAGGACAGTGCTGCCAGTAGGGCATTTTGAATGAAGGAAAACCAAAGTAGCTGAAGCCTGCCCATCCCTGCCCTAGAAAAAAACACCATATAATTTTTCTTCCAGTTGGGGGTGGGGGTGTGTGTTGATGTTGGTTTTATTTTTTCCAGTATAGAATATCTGCAGACTTTTACTGAGTTCTTTGTGCCAAGCACGATCCTAAATACTTTTCAGGCATTGTCTCAATCCTTACAACAAACTTGTGAGGTGCGGGTTGTATTATCCCTATTTTACAGATAAACAGAAGCTTAGAAACGTTAAGTAAAGAATCTAAGGTTGGGCTTCCCTGGTGGTGCAGTGGTTGAGAGTCTGCCTGCCGATGCAGGGGACGTGGGTTCGCGCCCCGGTCCGGGAGGATCCCACATGCCGTGGAGCGGCTGGGCCCGTGAGCCATGGCCACTGAGCCTGTGCGTCCGGAGCCTGTGCTCCACAACGGGAGAGGCCACAACAGTGAGAGGCCCATGTACAGCAAAAAAAAAAAAGAATCTAAGGTCATATAATTAGTAAGCGGCAGAACCAGGCTTCCTCGTCAGGTCTGTCTGAACTCTGAGCCTACATTCTTGAGCACTGCACTGTGCATACATTTAGATATTGTCTCTTAAATAGCTCACAGTTTACTATTTCTCTGGGGGAAGGAGGCTTGGAGCTGGGAAGATGGTAGGTGGATAGTCATGTGTGAAATCTGCTACAGTACAATGTGGGCCATACTTGCAAGTGGAAATAAATGCTTCAGGAGGCCAAAGAAGAGAATACTTATTTCTATAGGCCTGGGATGATGGAGTTAAGGAAATCCTTTTACTTAAAAAAAACTGAAGTATAGTTGATTTACAATATTATATTAGTTTCAGGTGTACAACATAGTGATTCAGTATTTTTGTAGATTATACTCCATTTAAAGTTGTTATAAAGGGACTTCCCTGGTTGGCGCGGTGGTTAAGAATCCTCCTGCCAATGCAGGGGACCTGGGTTTGAGCCCTGGTCCAGGAAGATCCCACACGCCGTGGAGCAACTAAGCCCACGCGCCACAACGACTGAGCCTGTGCTCTAGAGCCTGCAAGCCACAACTACTGAGCCCATGTGCTGCAACTACTGAAGCACATGTGCTCTAGGGCTCATGCTCTGCAACAAGAGAAGCCACTGCAATGAGAAGCCCATGCATCACAGTGTAGCCCCCACTCGCTGCAACTAGAGAAAAGCCCACGCATGGCAACAAAGACACAACGCAGCCAAAAAACATAAAATAAAAAAGGATAAATTTTTTTAAAAAGTTATTATAAAATATTGGCTATATTCCCTGTGCTGTACAATATATCCTTATAGCTAATTTATTTTATACATAGTAGCTGCTGGTTTGTTCTCTATATCTGTGAGTCTGTTTCTATTTTGTTATATTCATTCGTCTTATTTTTTAGAGTCCATATTTAAGTGATAACATACAGTATTTGTCTTTCTCTGCCTGACGTATTTCACTAAGCATAATACCCTCCAGGTCCATCCAAATCACTGAAAGTGGCAAAATTTCATTTTTATGACTGAGTAATATTCCATTTATATATATACCACATCTCTATCCATTTATCTGTTGATGGACACTTAGGTTGTTACCATGTCTTGGCTAAAGTAAATAATGCTGCTATGAACGTTGGGATGCATGTATCTTTTCAAATTAGTGTTTTTGTTTTCTATATACATATTTTTAATGTGTAACTGTTTAAAAGGTTTAAAGCTCAAGCTGCAGTTCTTACTGCCTGGCATGAACTAGGACTGTGACCTTGGTCAAATTACTTACCCTTTCTGAGATTTAAGTTCCTCATCTGTAAAATGAAGCATTTAACAAATGTTTATTGAGAGCTATTTTGTGTCAGGCACTGTCCCAGGCAACAAAGATATATTGGTGAATAAGACAGACAAGGACACTGTACTCACAGAGTTTACATTCCAGTGGGGATAATAATTGTACCTACTTCTTCCCTGATCTGCTTGGCCAGGTCAGTTTCCATAGGACTATGGGCCTGTCCTTTATAACACTTAGCATTGTTGTAAGTTGTTTGATTCTTTCCCCAAAGTCTGTAAACCCCTTGAGGGCAGGCACAATGTCTGATTTCTTGCTTTGTTTTGTTTTCACCTCACCAGTCACTGGTTCATATTAGGCTTTCATTAAATACTTGTTGAATGGATAAATGAAATGAGATCATGCATGTAAAGGACCTGGCATAGTCAGACTCAATGAAATGCTGTCTTCTATTATGACTTGACATTTTGCTTCTTGATTTGAAAACTGACATTAAGCCACATCTACACCTACCTGCTTTTGACATCTAGTACTGTGTAAAGGACTCTGCTGGTTGCCTACTTAACTGATGTTACCCTCTCTCCTTGTTGGCAGACCCTGGATTTTTTTATGATTGTTCACCCTTCCCCCACCTCCAGAACAGTAAGTGGCACAACTAGGATTTGAATCTAAGCAATCGGCTCCACAGCCTGAGCCTTTAACCTTTAAAGAAGTCACATATTTGAAATATTTGAAAATCAAATATTTGATAATTGATAAATAAAGATTTGATAAGTAAATGTTTGAAAATCATAAATCTGACAAGGAGTTAATATCCAAACTGATATAAAGAACTTCTACAATCTCAACAACAAGAAAATGAACAACCTAGTTAAAAACTGGGCAAAGGGCTTGCATAGACATTTCTCTAAAGAAGATATACAACTGACTAATAAGAACATGAAAGATGTTCAACATCACTAATTGTTAGTGAAAAGCAAATCAAAGCCACAATGGGAATCTATCTTGTACCCATTAAGATGGCTACTATTAAAAAACAACACAGAAGGGGCTTCCCTGGTGGCGCAGTGGTTGAGAGTCCTCCTGCCAGTGCAGGGGACGCGGGTTCGTGCCCCGGTCCGGGAGGATCCCACATGCCGCGGAGCAGCTGGGCCCGTGAGCCATGGCCACTGAGCCTGTGCGTCCGGAGCCTGTGCTCCGCAACGGGAGAGGCCACAACAGTGAGAGGCCCGTGTACCGCAAAAAACAACAACAACAAAAAAACACACAAAAAAAACACAGAAAATAACAAGTATTGGTGTGGATGTGGAGAAATTGGAACCCTTGTTCACTGTTGGTGGGAATTTAAAATGGTGCACCCACTATGGAAAATAGCATGGCAGCTCCTTAAAAAAAAAAAAAAAAGGCTGAGCATTTGATCTAGCATTTCCACTTTCCACTTCTGGGTAGATACCCAAAATAATTGAAGATATGATCCTAAGAGGTACTTATATACCCATGTTTGTAGCAGCATTATTTGCAATAGCTAAAAGGTAGAAGCAACACAAGTGTCCTTTGATGAATAAATGGATAAATAAATACAATGGAATATTATCCAGCCTTTAAAAGGAAAGAAACTCTGGACTTCCCTGGTGGCACAGTGGTTAAGAATCTGCCTGGCAATGCAGGGAACACAGGGTGAATCCCTGGTCTGGGAAGATCCCACATGCCATGGAGCAACTAAGCCCATGCACCACAACTACTGAGCCTGCGCTCTAGAGCTCGTGAGCCACAACTACTGAGCCCGTGTGCCACAACTGACAAAGCCTGTACGCCTAGAGCCGGTGCTCTGCAACAAGAGAAGCCACCGCAATGAGAAGCCTGCGCACCGCAATGAGAAGCCTGCGCACTGCAACGAAGAGTAACCCCTACTTGCCGCAACTAAAGAAAGCCTGGGCACAGCAACAAAGACCCAATGCAGCCAAAAATAAATAAATAAATTAATTAAAAATAAATAAATAAAAGGAAAGAAACTCTGATACATGCTACAATATGCATGAAACTGAAGATGTGTTAAGTGAAATAAACCAGATACAAAGGGATAAATATTGTATGATTCCACTTATATGAAGTATCTAGAGTAGTCAGATACATAGAGACAGAAAGTAGAATGATGGTTGCTAGGGGCTGGGGGGGGGCAGTTATTGATTAATAGGCACACATAGGGAGGGAGCCAGGAGGGCAAACCAGGGCAAGCAGCTTGGAGCTGAGAGTGGCAGCCCCAGGGTGAGTATCTAGCGTGGGTGGCCCAACAGTGGTAGCAGCATGAGTGCCCCCAGCCCCCCCACGCCAGAGCTGAGCCCAGCCGAGAAGGCCCATTAGGAAAGGCTCTGGTGAGAAGGGCCCTTGGCTAGGCCCTTGGCTGCCCTCAGTTGTGGTGGAGCCCAGCAGTGGGTGCTGTGGAGAGTGGGGAGCTGTGCTGGCCCCTCTAAAAATATAGGTACAGAGTTTCAGTTTTGTAAAATGAAAAGAGTTCTGTGGATGGATGGTGGTGTTGGTACCACATCAATGTGAATGGACTTAAGGCCATTGAACTATACATTTGAAAATGGTTAAGATACTAAATTTTATGTTATGTGTATTCAATCACAATTTTTTTTTTTGCTAACAAAGCAAGAGACTTTATTGGGAAGGGGTGCCTGGGGGAGAGCAGCAGGGTAAGCGAACCCAGGAGAACTGCTCTGCTACGTGGCTTGCAGTCTCGGGTTTATGGTAATGGGATTAGTTCCTGGGTTGTCTCTGGCTGATCATTCTGACTCAGGGTCCTTCCTGGTGGCACGTGCATCACTCAGCCAAGATGGATTCCAGCGAGAAGGACTCTGGGAGGTTGGTAGGACATATGGACTGGCATCTCCTCTTTCCTTTTGACCTCTCCCAAGTTCTTCTGGTTGGTGGTAGCTTGTTTGTTCTGCGTTCCTTACCAGGACCTCCTGTTCTAAGATAATATTGTCAGTAGCACATAGGGAGGGAGCCAGGAGGGATATTTTCAGTAGCAGTGAGAAGCCTATAGACAGGCATGGGTGAGGTACTAGCAGCATCTGCTACATCTGGTAAAACTCAGTCCAGACTCTGTTACCAAGTCAAACACAATTCTAGCTGAAAATCACCTTAGGAGTATTCTGATTTTAAAAGAGGTTCTCACCCCTATCACAAGAACATAGAGGGCAAAATTATTTAACATTAAGTTACATTCTGTAATGGCAGAGTCTAAGGCAACATACTTAGAGGCAGGAAGCTTTTTCTAGCAAACTTTAAAACACACGTTATAGGCAACCACATACTCTGCCAGTGGGAGCAGGCAGTAGGATTCTCCACAATGTGGGGATTTTGATACAACACCCAGAGCTTATAAATATGTTATTCAAGCAGAATATTTTCCCACTTAGTCTAGAATTTATTTTCTTGCTTCTTGGGCAAATCAAAGACACTTTCAGGGCTCCCCTGGTGGCGCAGTCATTGAGAGTCCTCCTGCTGATGCGGGGGACACGGGTTTCTGCCCTGGTCCGGGAAGATCCCACATGCCGTGGAGAGGCTGGGCCCGTGAGCCATGGCCACTGAACCTGTGCATCCGGAGCCTGTGCTCCGCAACAGGAGAGGCCACAACAGTGAGAGGCCCGCGTACCGCACACACACAAAAAAGACTTACAATGAGTTCAGGAAAAAGCATTCTCCAGGAAGGGAAAGATCCCATCCTTCTAAATGATTAACATCCTTATGAATGACCTGTGGCAGGCACCTGACACTTGAGAGAGCAGAAGGGTTTAAAGTCAGAAGAACTGGATGAAGTGATGCCTCAGTCACTTGCTGGCTGTTGAACCCAGGCACAGCCCAAATCTCCCTGAGTCTTTGTTTCTCACCTCCACTTAGCCCCAGGGCTGTTTTAATGTCATCGGGGCTCCGCCTGTCACTTGGGGCTGGTGCATCTCCTCCCTGGTGTCCGGCCCTCAGCTCTCAATCACAATTTTTAAAAAGTTAAGGATCAATATTTTTTTCAGTTAAAAAAGTGATATGTTAGTGTGAGGATTGTATTTCAACATAGTTGATGTATATATGTGTATATAAGTGAGTGTATACATATATATGTATATAAAGTCACGTATTAAAAATAAAAGAACTTTCTTAACTTCATTATCCCAGGTCTGCAGACCCACCAGGTCTGCAGGTCGTGGCAATCCCATTGGTCTTACTGGTGATTTGAGTACAGGTGGGTATAAGATGAGATTCTGGCCAATGGGATATGAGGATAAGTCCACTGGGTAGGGGTGGGGGGGCTTCTGAGAAGAATTTCCTGATAAAAAAAGACACATGGGAAGATAGGGCCTGTCTTCTTTGGCTAGATCTTATCTTGTCCACCTGAGATGCCTAGAACTGCAACAGCAATCTTGGAATCATGAAGGGTGCTAATGGAGACAGTCGTGATATGCTGAGGATGTCAGAATTGAAAAATGCTTCATCCAAAATGACAGTGTGATGATAACATCATTGAATTCTAAATTAAACAATGCTGGGGCCCTCCTTCCTCCAGACTTATTGTATGAGATTATAAATGATCTTTTTTTTAAAAAAAATATTTATTTATATATTTATTTTTTGAATTGTATTTTATTTTTTTATACAGCAGGTTCTTATTAGTTATCTATTTTATACATATTAGTGTATACATGTCAATCCCAATCTCTCAATTCATCCCACCACCACCCCCGCTCCACTTTCACCCCTTGGTGTCCATACATTTGTTCTCTACATCTGTGTCTCTATTTCTGCCCTGCAAACCGGTTCATCTGTACCATTTTTCTAGGTTCCACATATATGTGTTAATATACGATATTTATTTTTCTCTTTCTGACTTACTTCACTCTGTATGACAGTCTCTAGATCCATCCACGTCTCTACAAATGACACAATTTCGTTCCTTTTTATGGCTGAGTAATATTCCATTGTATATATGTACCACATCCTTATCCATTCATCTGTCAATGGGCATTTAGGTTGCTTCCATGACCTGGCTATTGTAAATAGCCCACTGCAGTGAACATTGGGTGCATGTGTCTTTTTGAATTACAGTATTCTCTGGGTATATGCCCAGTAGTGGGATTGCTGGGTCATATGGTAATTCTATTTTTAGTTTTTTAAGGAACCTCCATAATGTTCTCCATAGTGGCTGTATCAATTTACATTCCCACCAACAGTGCAAGAGGGTTCCCTTTCCTCCACACCCTCTCCAGCATTTGTTGTTTATGGATTTTCTGATGATGCCATTCTAACTGGTGTGAGGTGATACCTCATTGTAGCTTTGATTTACATGTCTCTAATAATCAGTGACGTTGAGCAGCTTTTCATGTGCTTCCTCGCCATCTGTATGTCTTCTTTGGAGAAATGTCTATTTAGGTCTTCTGCCCATCTTTTGATTGGGTTGTTTGTTTTTTTAATATTGAGCTGCATGAGCTGTATATATATTTTGGAGATTAATCCTTTGTCCGTTGATTCATTTGCAAATATTTTCTCCCATTCTGAGGGTTGTCTTTTTGTCTTGTTTGTAGTTTCCTTTGCTGTGCAAAACTTTTAAGTTTCATTAGGTCCCATTTGTTTATTTTTGTTATTTCCATCACTCTAGGAGGTGGATCAAAAAGATCTTGCTGTGATTTATGTCAAAGAGTGTTTGTCCTATGTTTTCCTCTGTTTTATAGTGTCCAGTCTTACATTTAGGTCTTTAATCCATTTTGAGTTTATTTTTGTATATGGTGTTAGGGATTATTCTAATTTCATTCTTTTACATGTAGCTGTCCAGTTTTCCCAGCACCACTTATTGAAGAGACTGTCTTTTCTCCATTGTATATCCTTGCCTCTTTTGTCATAGATTGGTTGGCCATAGGTGCATGGGTTTATCTCTGGGCTTTCTATCCTGTTCCACTGATCTATATTTCTGTTTTTGTGCTAGTACCATATGGTCTTGATTACTGTAGCTTTGTAGTATAGTCTGAAGTCAAGGAGTCTGCTTCCTCCAGCTCCATTTTTTTCCCTCAAGACTGCTTTTGCTATTCAGGGTCTTTTGCATCTCCATAGAAATTTTAAGATTTTTTGTGCTAGTTCTTTAAAAAACGCCTCTGGTAATTTGATAGGGATTGCATTGAATTTGTAGATTGCTTTGGGTAGTATAGTCATTTTCACAATATTGATTCTTCCAATCCAAGAACATGGTATATCTCTCCAACTGTTTGTGTCATCTTTGATTTCTTTCATCAGTGTCTTATAGTTTTCTGAGTACAGTTCTTTTTCCTCCTTAGGTAGGTTTATTCCTAGGTATTTTATTCTTTTTCTGGCAATGGTGAATGGGATTGTTTCCTTAATTTCTTTTTCTGATCTTTTGTTGTTAATGTATAGGAATGCAAGTGATTTCTGTGCATTAATTTTGTATTCTGCAACTTTACCAAATTCATTGATTAGCTCTAGTAGTTTTCTGGTGGCCTCTTTAGGATTCTCTGTGTATAGTATCATGTCATCTGCAAACACTGACAGTTTTACTTCTTCTTTTCCGATTTGTATTCCTTTTCTTTCTTTTTGTTCTCTGATTGCCGTAGCTAGGACTTCCAAAGCTATGTTGAATAATAGTGACGAGAGTAGACATCCTTGTCTTCTTCCTGATCTTAGAAGAAATGCTTTCAGTTTTTCACCATTGAGAATGATGTTTGCTGTGGTTTGTCGTATATGACCTTTATTATGTTGAGTTAGTTTCCCTCTATACCCACTTTCTGGAGAGTTTTTATCATAAGTGGGTGTTGAATTTTGTCAAAAGCTTTTTCTGCATCTATTGAGAATATCATATAGTTTTTATTCTTCAATTAGTTAATATGGTGTATCACACTGATTGATTTGTGTATATTGAAAAATCCTTTCATCCCTGGGATAAATCCCATTTGATCATGGTGTATGATCCTTTTAATGTGCTGTTGGATTCTCTTTGCTAGTATTTTGTTGAGGATTTTTGCATCTATATTCATCAGTGATATTGGTCTGTAATTTTCTTTTTTTGTAGTATCTCTGTCTGGTTTTGGTACCAGAGTGATGGTGGCCTTGTTGAGTGAGTTTGGGAGTGTTCCTTCTGCAATTTTTTGGAAGAGTTTGAGAAGGATGTGTGTTAGCTCTTCTCTAAATGTTTGATAGAATTCACCTGTAAAGCCATCTGGTCCTGGACTTTTGTTTGTTGGAAGATTTTTAATCACAGTTTCAATTTCATTACTTGTGATTGGTCTGTTCATATTTTCTGTTTCTTCCTGGTCTTGGAAGGTTATACCTTTCTTAGAATGTGTCCATTTTTTCCAGGTTGTCCATTTTATTGGCACAGTTTCTTGTAGCAGTCTCTTAGGATGCTTTGTATTTTTGCGGTGTGCGTTGAAATTTCTCCTTTTTCATTTCTAATTTTATTGATTTGAGTCCTCTCCCTTTCTTTCTTGATGAGTCTGGCTAATGGTTTATCAATTTTGTTTATCTTCTCAAAGAACCAGCTTTTAGTTTTATTGATCTTTGCTCTCATTTTCCTTGTTTCTATTTCATTTATTTCTGCTCTGATCTTTATGATTTCTTTCCTTCTACTAACTTTGGGTTTTGTTTGTTCTTCTTTCTCTAGTTCCTTTAGGTGTAAGGTTAGATTGTTTGAGATTTTTCTTGTTTCTTGAGGTAGAATTGTATTGCTATAAATTTCCCTCTTAGAACTGCATTTGCTGTATCCCATAGGTTTTGGATCATCATGTTTTTGTTGTCATTTGTCTCTAGGTATTTTTTGATTTTCTCTTTGATTTTTTCAGTGATGTTTTGGTTATTTAGTAACATATTGTTTAGCCTCCATGTGTTTATGTTTTTTATACTTTTTTCCCTGTAATTGATTTCTAATCTCATAGCATTGTGGTCAGAAAAGATGCTTGATATGATTTCAGTATTCTTAAATTTATCAAGGCTTAATTTGTGACCCAAGATGTGATCTATCCAGGAGAATGTTCCATGTGCACTTGAGAAGAAAGTGTAATCTGCTGTTTTTGGATGGAATGTCCTATAAATATCAATTAAATCTATGTGGTCTCTTGTGTCATTTAAAGCTTGTGTTTCCTTATTAATTTTCTGTCTAGATGATCTGTCCATTGGTGTAAATGAGGTGTTAAAGTCCCCCACTATTATTGTGTTACTGTCGATTTCCTCTTTTATACTGTTAGCAGTTGCCTTATGTATTGAGGTGCTCCTATGTTGGGTGCACATATATTTATAATTGATATATCTTCTTATTGGATTGGTCTCTTGATCATTATGTAGCATCCTTCCTTGTCTCTTTTTTATTTTTGAAGTACACCATCCTCTCACTGTTGTGTCCTCTCCCGTTGTGGAGCACAGGCTCCAGACACGCAGGCTCAGTGGCCATGGCTCACGGGCCCAGCCGCTCCGCGGCATGTGGGATCTTCCCGGACTGGGGCACGAACCCATGTCCCCTGCATGGGCAGGCGGACTCTCAACCACTGCTCCACCAGGGGAGTCCTTTCCTTGTCTCTTGTAACATTCTTTATTTTAAAGTCTATTTTATCTGATATGAGTATTGCTCCTCTAGCTTTCTTTTGATTTCCATTTGCATGGAATATCTTTTTCCATCCCCTCACTTTCAGTCTGTGTGTGTCCCTAGGTCTGAAGTGGGTCTCTTGTAGACAGCCTATATGTGGGTCTTGTTTTTGTATCTGTTCAGTGAGCCTCTGTGTTTTGGTTGGAGCATTTAATCCATTCACGTTTAAGGTAATTATTGATATATATGTTCCTATTACCATTTTAATGTTAATTGTTTTGGGTTTGTTTTGGTAGGTCCTTTTCTTCTCTTGTGTTTCCCACTTAGAGAAGTTCCTTAAGCATTTGTTGTAGAGCTGGTTTGGTGGTGCTGAATTCTCTTAGCTTTTGCTTGTCTGTAAAGCTTTTGATTTCTCCATTGAATCTGAATGAGATCCTTGCTGGGTAGAGTAATCTTGGTTGTAGGTTCTTCCCTTTCATGATAAATATATTGTGCCACTCCCTTCTGGCTTGTAGTTTCTGTGAGAAATCAGCTGTTAACCTTATGGGAGTTCTCTTGTATGTTACTTGTCGTTTTTCCCTTGTTGCTTTCAGTAATTTTTTTTTGTCTTCAATTTTTGTCAATTTGATTACTATGTGTCTCAGTGTGTTTCTTCTTGGGTTTATCCTGCCTGGGACTCTCTGTGCTTCCTGGACTTGGGTGGCTATTTCCTTTCGCATGTTGGGGAAGTTTTCAACTATAATCTCTTCTAATATTTTCTCGGGTCCTTTCTCTCTCTCTCTTTTCCTTCTGGGACCCCTATAATGCGAATGTTGCATTTAATGTCCCAGACGTGTCTTAGGCTGTCTTCATTTCCTTTCATTCTTTTTTCTTTATTCTGTTCCACGGCAGTGAATTCCACCATTCTGTCTTCCAGGTCACTTATTCATTCTTCTGCCTCAGTTATTCTGCTATTGATTCCTTCTAGTGTATTTTTCATTTCAGTTATTGTATTGTTCATCTCTGTTCTGTAATTCTTCTAGGTGTTTCCTCTTTAATTCTTCTAGGTCTTTGTTAAAAATTTCTTGCATCTTCTCGATCTTTGCCTCCATTCTTTTTCTGAGGTCCTGGATCATCTTCACTATCATTATTCTGAATTCTTTTTCTGGAAGATTGCCTATTTTCACTTCACTTAGTTGTTCTTATGGGGTTTTATCTTGTTCCTTCGTCTGGTACATAGTCCTCTGCCTTTTCATTTTGTCTATCTTTCTGTGAATGTGGTTTTCATTCCACAGGCTGCAGAATTGTTCTTCTTCTGCTGCCTGCCCTCTGGTGGATGAGGCTAAGAGGCTTGTGCAGTCTTCCTGATGGGAGGGACTGGTGGTGGGTAGAGCTGGGTGTTGCTCTGGTGGGCAGAGCTCAGTAAAACTTTAATCTGCTGATGGGTGGGGCTGGGTTCCCTCCCTTTTGGTTGTTTAGCCTGAGGTGACCCAGCACTGGAGCCTACTCAGCTCTTTTGTGGGGCTAATTGCGGACTCTGGGAGGGCTCATGCCAAGGAGTACATCCCAGAAATTTTGCTGCCAGTGTCCTTGTCCCCTTGGTAAGCCACAGCCACCCCCGGCCTCTGCAGGAGACCCTCCAACACTAGCAGGTAGTTGTGGTTCAGTCTTCTGTGGGGTCACTGCTCCTTCCCTTTGGTTCCGATGAGCACACTACTTTGTGTGTGCCCTCCAAGAGTGGAGTCTCTGTTTCCCCTAGTCCTTTCAAAGTCCTGCAATCAAATCCTGCTAGCCTTCAAAGTCTGATTCTCTAGGAATTCCTCCTCCCATTGCCAGACCCCCAGGTTGGGAAGCCTGATGTGGGACTCAGAACCTTCACTCCAGTGGGTGGACTTCTGTGGTATAATTGTTCTCCAGTTTGTGAGTCACCCAGCCAGCAGTTATGGGATTTGATTTTATTGTGATTGTGCCCTTCCTACCATCTCATTGAGGCTTCTCCTTTGTCTTTGGATGTGGGGTATCTTTTTTGGTGAGTTCCAGTGTCTTCCTGTCAGTGACTGTTCAGCAGTTAGTTGTGATTCTGGTGCTCTCACAAGAGAGAGTGATCACACGATCTTCTACTCCAGCATCTTGAACCAATCCAATATTTATTTATTTATTTTTGGCTGTGTCAGGTCTTAGTTGGGTCATGTGGTATCTTTCATTGCAGCGCCCAGTCTTCTCCCTAGTTGTGGCTTGCAGGTTTTATAGTTGTGGTGCGCGGGCTCAGTTGCACCTCAGCATGTGGGATCTTAGTTCCCCGACCAGGGATCAAACCCGCATCCCCTGCATTGGAAGGTGGACTCTTTTTTTTTTTTTTGCGGTACGAGGGCCTCTCACTGTTGTGGCCTCTCCCGTTGCGGAGCCCAGGCTCCAGACGCACAGGCTCAGCGGCCATGGCTCACGGGCCTAGCCACTCAGTGGCATGTGGGATCCTCCCGGACCGGGGCACGATCCCGTGTCCCCTGCATCGGCAGGCGGACTCTCAAGCACTGCGCCACCAGAGAAGCTCTGGAAGGTGGATTCTTAACCACTGGACCACCAGGGAAGTCCCATAAATGTACCTTATTGTTCAAGTCATCTTGAGTTGAGTTTTCTGTAACTTGTGGTCAAAGGCATCCTAATGGATGCAGAGTATCATAAAATCAGGCCTAGGGTTCTTTGGCCCTCGGAGTGCTTTTCCTTTGCGCAGCCTTCCCCAAGTCAGGATAAATCTCATTTTCTTCTCCCAAGGAAGCACTGTTTGACAGCAAAAAGTCTTTGTTGTGAGACTGGGAGTTTGTGCCAGTTATGGAGGTGCACCGCCCAGATCTTCCTTCAAGGAGGAACTTACCACGTGGCTGCTCTTTGGAGCTGAAACCGTGCTCTTCACAGCGCTGGCTAATGGCTGAGCATAGCAGGGGTGCGAGGCCTGGCATCTTCTGCCCAGTGTAGGACTCCTCTAACCAGCAGTCTTTCCTCTAGAGCCTTTTC
>NW_006798383.1:2183530-2194800 GCF_000442215.2 Lipotes vexillifer | reverse complement strand
CGCTCTTCCCCCTTCTCCCTTGCCCCCCACCCCATACTGCTCGCACACCTCACTGTCTCAGCATCTGCTTCCCAGAGGACCCAACTGGCACAGAGTGGAAGATCACTAATGACTCCATCTGAAGGACTTGTCCAGCCTGGTCTGAAAATAGAAGATCTACTTTCTCCTCCTTGTCATTCTATATCTTTTTAAACATATTCCTAATATCTTGAGCATCAGATCAGTAGACACTCAATTATTTAGCAATGAAGTGTCTCTTAATGCCAGCTCAGCTGTGTACTGGAGGCCTTGAGTTCCTTGTCTCAGGCAAGATAACCCTCAGGGAAGTCCCAAGAGATGGGTATAAGTATCCTTATTTAACAGATGAGGAAACTGAGTCCTGAAATGTTAGGTGGTATCCAAGGTCACATCATCAAGAAGTGGCAGATCTCATTTTATTCAGAGTTGGTCGTTACCCCCTCAGAGAGCCCTGCCTTCCTGTCTACCTCCATTGTTCTCTACTCCTCTGCACCACTTTACCGCTCTCTGAAATTACTGTTGCGTTTAGTGTCTGTCTCTCTGAAAGGGAACCTTTCCAGGGCAGCCGTCCTATCTTTTTTTTAAATAAATTTAATTTATTTTTGGCTGCACTGGGTCTTCGTTGCTGCGCACAGGCTTTCTCTAGCTGTAGTGAGCAGGGGCCACTCTTTATTGCGGTGTGCGGACTTCTCACTGTGGAGGCTCCTCTTGTTGCAGAGCATGGGCTCTAGGCGTGTGGGCTTCAGTAGTTGAGGCACGCAGGCTTAGTAGTTGTGGCTTGCAGGCTCCAGAGCTCAGGCTCAGTAGTTGTGGCGCACAGGCTTAGTTGCTCCATGGCATGTGGGATCTTCCCAGACCAGGGCTCAAACCTAGGTCCCCTGCATTGGCAGGTGGATTCTTAACCACTGTGCTACCAGAGAAGCCCACGGTCCTGTCTTATTTACTGCTGTAACCCCAAAATCTAGAACAATATCTGACACTGAGCAGTATTCAACTAGTCACTGAACGGATTAATAAAGGTAACTAAGCTCATTTTTTTTTTTTTTTTTTTTCTGTGACAAAATGAATGTTTGTTGTTTTAAGCCACTAAGTCATGGGGTAACTTGTTAGGGCAGTGATAGATAGAAACATTGTGCTCGGGCTTCCCTGGTGGCGCAGTGGTTGAGAGTCCACCTGCCGATGCAGGGGACACGGGTTCGTGCCCTGGTCTGGGAAGATCCCACACGCCGCGGAGCAGCTAGGCCCGTGAGCCATGGCTGCTGAGCCTGCGCATCTGGAGCCTGTGCTCCGCAACGGGAGAGGCCACAGCAGTGAGAGGCCTGCGTACCGCAAAAAAAAAAGAAAAAAAAAAGAAAAAAAACATTGTGCAGGGGGGCTTCCCTGGTGGCGCAGTGGTTGAGAGTCCGCCTGCTGATGCAGGGTACACGGGTTCGTGCCCCGGTTCTGGAAGATCCCACATGCCGCGGAGCAGCTAGGCCCGTGAGCCATGGCCGCTGAGCCTGCGCGTCCGGAGCCTGTGCTCCGCGACGGGAGAGGCCACAACAGTGAGAGGCCCGCGTACCACCCCCACTCCAAAAAAAAAAACCTAGACATTGTGCAGGTATTATCTACTGAACATCTTAAATAATCAAACCTTTTCTGCCAGCCATTGGGAAAACTCCTAGACTTGGAGTTGAAAGGATCCCCGGGTCAGCTGAGCCTCTGGGCCTTCAGTCAAGGTAACCAAGCCCCAGCATGAGCTCATCCAGGTGGGCAGGTCTCAGACCAAGGTTTAATGCTGTGTGCATTCACACACCAAAACTATAGAAAGTCTAAGTTGTGCTGTGGACTTCTGTGAGGTCGGTCCACCCCAAGAGCTTGGGCTGCTCCAGACTCAGATGGAAGGAGGCAGCACCACTAGATACCAGAGGAGGGGTCTGAAGGGGTTTGTTTTCATTAATTTTTCTTCTTAAACTTGCCGTTGAAGTAGGGCACCCAGTCCAGAATCAGCCCCAGTCAGTGGCCCACATCAGCCCCATGGTACCTGCCATGGGAATCCAGTTTCTGGCCAGCTTCTGGCAGTGTGGGCCCAGGAGTCTGCTTAGCCTCACGGTGCCAGCGTCCCAGCTCAGGGTGACCCTAGCCCCAGGGCCACCTGCTGAAACTAAACTCATCTTTAAGGCATGTTTATATTCATTGTTGTAATAATAATCTGCCACATTTGAACATCACTCCACAGTTTACAAAGTGTTTCCACGGTCATCTCATGTGGTCTTCATAGAAATCTCTGAGGTAGAACTGACACTGTTCCTTCTTCTTTAGGGTCTTCTCACACTTGCTGGTCCTTCTGCCTGGAATGCTTCCTCCACCCCCATTATTTGCCTGCATCACTCTCTGCCTCCTTCTTTGTCACTTCCTAAGAAGGCTGGCTGTGATCCTGCAGCCCAGCTTAGGAACCTGGTGTTACACACTCTCTTCACACAATGGTAGTTAAATAATTACGTAATTACTTTATGACTGGCTCCCTCACTAGCTGAGGCTCCATGAGGACAGGGCCTTGTCGTACCTGTATATGTCACATACCACTGTGCCTGACACACTGTGGTGCTCATTATACATGTATATGTGTGTGTGTATGAATATCTATGTATATATACGTATATGTATAAAATGAATGATTTTCACTTGATAGACGAGGAAATCAAAAGCCTATAGTCTAAACCACTGTGGGAAGCTGTTTTGTTTGTTACCCACAGTAAGAAATGTATTATTCATCATGACCCCAGGAAACATGCATCCACACACACATACGACAGGGGTTAACTTATTGTGAACTAAGCACTGATATTTTCTATTCTATTCAACTTGACTTCATTAAAAAATATTTAGTTCTAATCTATTTCATTTATTTCATGACCAATTCATGTGTGAACAACCTTGGCCTAAGTGACTTGCTCAAGGTCATCTTACTAGTATAGTGGTGGGATTGGGAGAATAATCAAGTATTTCCCATCTATGACTCTCTAGTGGGTTTCTTGCCCTAAGACAAAACTATCACAAAAGTCTTGTGTCAGTTTTGGTAACCAAAGAACAAATTTGTTCTTTTGCTTTTCAGTCGCAGTTAAGGCAAGGCTGGTCTCACCATCTGTAGGCATTTCAATTTGGTTTGTCCAGACACCTTGGTTCTCTGCAATGCAGCTGTCCAGAAGGCTCTTCCTAGAAGCTCCAAAGGGAAAGATTTAGCCCTAATGGGTGACACACCCAGACTTGCTGGAATTCTCATCCAAATTACACCAAACATGAACATATGGACAAAGGCGCATGGCATATTAAATGATTTACTGGGGTCAAAGATCAAGTCAATGGCAGACATCCTCAGGGTCTGCTAGGCTAAGACACAGGGAAGCCCCTGCTAGGCAGGGCCATCAGCCTGGACCTGGTCAGCCATCAGCCAGTTAATCTACAACGGCACCTTCTTTTCCTACCAGAGGGAGGTTTGAGTTGAACTCCTGGGAGATCTGCCTTCTTGGAAGTTAGATTTCTCTGCTTCAGAGTCTAATTTAGCTGGTATTGGACTCAGAAAACCTAGAGAAAGCTGAAACTTGTTTATTTGTTCTTTTATTCCTGGATTTATAACTTGACCTAATATACTGTATGTCTGTACATGTGTTGATCTCAAAAAATGTTTGAGCTTGCCTGCTTCTCAGGCCATGTTGGCAGGCAGCTGTTAAAGCCATCAGTGATGTTTGCTTCCAGTTACAAAAGAAAACATTCTCTATTTGGGGCTATGTTGTTGTTTTTTTCTTTCCTGATTTAAAAGGGGGAAATATGTTTCCCAGTAGAGATGTGGGCCACCCCCCCATCCCCTTCTAGGGCTAAGAATGACTAAGAAACCTTTTTGGCACACCTGGTTCATCATCTTTCTCATATTCAAAGTCTTTTTCTCTCCCTGTGGAAGTATTCTTAGGGGATTTGTTTTAAAATTATTTGAGCAACTGGGCAGGTTTTCTCCCTTCCCTGAAGATACCAGTTTATGGTTCAACATCTCCTTTAAACTCTGGTGTGTTTTTAGCTCAGAAAGAGCCAGGTTGTATCCCATTATCAGGTGCACTGATGGAATAACTGCTGATGGGACCAAGAAAACATGAGTAATTCTAACCTCTGCCCAGAACCTTTGAAGGAATGCATAAACCCTGACCTTGCTTTGGTGCTTTGGAGAGACCATCTGGGGAAAACTTCATTTCCCAAAATATATATGAAATTGAGAGTTCCTCTGGCTGGGAAGTAGGAAAAACCATATGGCAAATGTGGGGTTTGCATATGCAAATATTTGTTTCCGAGAAAATGATTTAAACGTGGTAAGTACACTCTTGAAGGACTGACCTGTACCCTGGGGAAAAGCACGGGAGGAGGCAGAGGTGGAGAAGAGTGAGGGATAGAGAAGCCAGACGTCAGCTGGGAAGCAGTACACAGGGCAGGATGACTTGCTGGAAGTTGGAGGTGCCTTTGGAAGTGTCAGACCAAAGTTCAGTAACCAGTTGGAGGCAAGAGAGGCAGGGAAGTTTGAAAATGAGGAATGGGAGCCTGTAGGGAAGATGTGGCTGCCTAAATGAAAGAGGCTTGGAGGAAAAAAAAAAAAAAAAAAAGACTTGACAAATAGTACCTCAGAGGAATCCAGGGATGGTTAGGATCCCTCAAAGGACAGCTTTGACTCAAAATTGAAGATGTGATCTGGGCCACTACATGAAAGGTCTCAGTAATCCCAGGATTTCTGACTACAGGACATAGTCAAGGTGAAATTGCTAAGCCACCAAGCTAATGTGCTAATCACCTGAACTGAATGACTCTAAGAAACAAGACTTATAAATGGTATCTTTTTTTAAAATTTCAGATCCCAATTGTTCATTCCCGGTATATAGGAAAGCAATTGGTTTTTGTAGACTGACTTTCTAAGATGGAATCTCTCTCCATTTATTTAGATCTTCTTTCATTTCTTTCATCAGTGCTCTGTAGTTTTCTACATATAGATCCTGTACATGTTTTGTTAGATTTTATACCTAAGTATTTATATTTTTTGGTGCTATTGTAAATGGTATTTAAAATATTTTTCAGATCCCAATTGTTCATTGCTGGTCTCTAGGAAAGCATAAGAAACTAGACTTTTATCTTAACTGCCGTTTTGAGCTTGTACCCAAAGCCACTCTTAGTGAGGGAAAGCTGGGGCAGGATGGGTCAGTAATCACAGCTGTCCCCCTCCCCATCTTTCCCTCCTTCCTCACTTTGTAAATATTTGTTTATTTCATTTGACCGAGTTGATGTTATGCCAAAGAACTTCTAGGGAGGGGTGGGTACTGTTGAGAAATAAGGGAAAACGTGTAACTCTTTGGAGGAGAGATTTTTGAGGTCTTAGTGTTTGAGACCGAATGGTGGGTGTGGGAAAATTAGAGGTATCAGCAACATGAAAAGGGAGAGAGGGCTTCACCAGACGACGTGGGTAAAAATGAAGTCATATTATGCCTGGCGTTATATGTAACAATCTACCAAAATAGTATGTGAATTGAGATCAAACTCCCGTTTTTGGCTCAGAGTAATTAGAGTATCATTAAGTCATTGCTGTGTTAACATTTATGCTAATGTTGGTTTCAGAAAACAACGAGATTGCAAACATGAACAGTCTGTGTGACTCGGGGCTCGTTGCTGATTTGATGCTTGTTGGTTGTGACAAAGTGGGGCTTTCAGTGGAAACTGGGTTGAGAAAAATTAGAAGATTGTAGGGAGGGAAAAATTAGGAATTTGGGATTAGCAGATACAAATGACTATACATAAAATAGATAAACAACGAAGTCCTCCTGTACAGCACAGGGAAGTATATTCAATATCTTGTAATAACGTATAATGAAAAAGAATAGATAGATATTATATATATAAAACTGAATCACTTTGCTGTACACCAGAAACTAACATAACATTGTAAATCAACTATACCTCGATAAAAAAAATTTTTTTTTAAATGAGAAGATTCTATCTCCAACCTTTTTATCCCCCAGTGCCTGGCAAGGTGCCTGGGAAGTAATTCTCGATACATGTATATTGAACAAATCTGGAAGCAACTCAGCAAATTTAACTTTAATGCCCATGTGTCCAAGGTGGGGGCAGGCTAGAGATGAGTTTAAGCAACTGTTATTAACATAATCGAGGGTAACAGTTAAATCAAGATTCATGTGGCTTTCAGGGATTTTTACTGACAACAGGTAAGACCGACACTCTGGACAGAAGGCAATAGCTCACTCAGTGACTGAGGTAGCTGAAGACATGGCTCTGCTTTGATGTCTGTGGACTCACACCTTCCCTAAATCTGCAGAATGTCTGCTGAGCTGTCACAGAATGAAATGTGTAGCTAAGGAGATATGTTGGTATGCTGGAGGACCGTGTAGTGATAGGATGACCCTTAGAATCTCTTCTAATTAGGATCACCTATGGTTCCCTTGAGTGGAAGCCCTTGAGCCTTGAGGGGTGGTGCAGAAGGACAACTAAGAGGTAGCAAGTGCAGTGGGGGAACCACTTCTTTTTTTAAGAATTAATTAATTAATTTACTTGGCTGCGTCGGGTCTCAGTTGAGGCACATGGGATCTTTGTTGTGGCTCGCGCCATCTTTTGTTGCGTCGCGAGGGCTCTCTAATTGAGGCGTGTGGGCTCAGTAGCGGCGGCGTGGGCTTAGTTGCCACATGACATGTGGGATCTTATTTCTACCAGGGATCGAACCCACCTTCCCTGCATTGAAAGGCAGATTCTTAACCTCTGAACCACCAGGGAAGTCCCAAGGGGGAACCATTTCTAAGAGGGCTGCTCTGAGTTGTGATTACTTGGTGTATAAGGGAAAGGACGTCTTCCCACCAAAGGCCCAGCTTCCGTTCTGAGTCCCAGGGAAATAATTTACGCAAAGTTTTGACCTAGAACATTTCCCCAAGAACTGGCATATTATGTGCATGTCTTTCACGCCTCTGAAAACACTAAATAAGTTTCTTTAGGTGGTTACCATACCCAAGAACACCACCATTTTCTTCTTAGGCAAGGACCTAAAATTCAATAATAATATTACTTCACAGAGGGACAAATGTCCATTAACAGTTAAATAAGGAGGTAGGTTTTATTGTGTGAGGAGAAGCGCATAAGCTTTGCAATCAGTCGAGTTGTTTTCAGTTCTGCCATACGCTAGCTTTGTGGCCTTTGACAAATCACTTGACCTCTCTGAGTCTCTGAGAAATAGGGATGATAATAACAATAATATCCATTTCGTTGACCTTATAGGTTGTTGTAAGCAGTAAAGTACTATACATTAATTATGATTATTATTGGGGCAAAATTGGTATCAGGACTCCCTGAAAATTGTCCCAGGAGAGAGTCCATTTAGAAGGATTGGCCTGCCGAATGAATAGTCTAGTCAAGGAGTGCTAAGAGTTTTCATGGGAGGGCTTGAAACATGAATTTGCTTTGATGGGTGGGTGGGATTCGGATTCAAGAGAACTTTTCCAGAAAGAGAACAGGTGGGAGCAAATGCTCAGAGGCCAGGATAAACAAGATATTCATGTCACCTATAAACACTCACCTCACGCTCTGCATTGCAGCTTCTTTTACGTGCTGTTGTCTAGTTTAACATATACATAGTAACACAGTGAATTAGGCTTTGTCATCCCTATTTTACAGATGATGAAACTGAGCCTCAGTAAGATTGTTTTGCCCAAGGTCACCTAATAAAGCAATGGCAGAGCTAGGGCTCAAATCCAGATTATCTGGACCAAATCCAAAAGTCCTTCCACAGTATACGCTGCTTGTTTGGAATATAGCAAATAGTTTCAGTTTGGGTGGAATGGAAGATTTCATGCTGGGCACTAAGGATGGAAAGAGGTCAGGGTAAACCAGAATATTGAGGCGAGGCAAAGGGGTTTGTATACAGACCACAAAGCCTAGGGTGGCAAAGGTCTGTGAGCAAGCGAGCAACATAACTAAAGATTGTCCAGGATTTCCAAGTTCAAGGCTCTCTGGAGGCATAGGCTGTACCAACTAATAATTAGGCAGTTCAGAACGGAGACAGCTACCCCCTTGTCATTTATTCCTGAATGATTCCTCCTCTTGAACTTATTTTCTCAATTGTGTTATTCCTGAGTACTCTTAAATACTGCAGTTTCCACCCCACAGATAGCATCATATTTCAGTAATGAGCAAAGTGAAAAAGATTCAGCTTGGTCCTGGATCCAGTAGTGAACTACAGTGAGGAAAGTGCTCACACAAAGACTATTATAGGACCCTGAGTACCACTGAATCAAGCCTTCCTGTAAGAGGCTTCTACATTCTTTTCCTAAGCTGAAGGTTTCAGTGTAGGTCAATGGTGAAAGACGAATTGCTGGAGGGCTAACAGACAATGCCCACTCCTTACATTGTGTGAGGGAATTTCTCCACTGATTAAGTAGTAGTTTGCTTGGGGTCTTAAGTGTGTAGCTGCAGTAGCAATTCTTTCTGTCCTTCAATCCCTCCTTTTTAACTGAATTTTAAAATCAATGCTGATCTTCAAAGCTTTAACAAATGTATATGCCCTATGACCCAGCAGTATCACTGTTAGGAATTTATCAGCAAATTCAACAATGTGAATATGGAGTGCTCTTTATAATGCCAAAACATTGGAAACACCTGTTTCCAACAATAGGGAATTGGTTGAGTAAATTGTGGTACATCTTATTCAGTGGAATGCTATGCAGCCATTAAAATGATAATTGTTGAAGAATATTTAATGACAGAAAATGTCAACTCCCATGGCACATCAAAATTCTTAGGTAGAATTGATATAATATGATCCCTTGGATATGCAACCACATTAGCTCTGTCACCACCTGACCTTCAACTCCTAACTTTACACCTGGGATGCTGGAGATGTTGGAATTCATGAGCAAATCAGCAATTCCCAGCATCTTCTACGTAGTGCTATGTCATCTTTAACCAAAGGTGCCACTAACTGTGTGTAAAATAAGTAAAGTTCTTGAATTTGCTAAAACGAGTTACATCACAAAGGCTCTCCAGTTAAAAAATAAAATAAAAAAGGAGAAAGGAAAAAACTCCCCTCCCTCTAGCCTCCCCTCAAGCCTCTAATCTCATCTACGAAAAAGAACTGTACTTTACTGTCCACAAAACAGCCTGTTTTCAAAGTGAGAGGAGAATTGTTCCGTGAGGACAGCCATCAGTAACTGCGGTTCATGAATTCCTGCTTGTTTATAGAAAGCAGGGGCTAAGGATAGACACTTTGAAACCACCTGTGAAAGAATTAAAGACCAAGGGGGGCAAAACCCCCATCACAAACAGAATCTCACTGATCAAGTGTGAAAGAAAAGGAAGAAAGAAAAAGCCAAGTAGATCTTTGCAGGCAACCACTAGATGGACATAGAATTCAAAAACATTCTTTAGTGAGATCAAGGATGGCAGGCTTTGAAGCCTGGAGGGCTGGCGAGTCTCAGGAACAGCCTGGCCGTGGCAATCCACACCGAAGCATCCACAGTCTTGCACTTGCTGGAGTAAAGCATTTAAATTGGAACAATGTCAAATTTCACAGCTATCTTATGTCCAGTGACCTTACGGGACCCCAAAGGAAAGACAGATAAAAAATGATTGTTCTCAACAAGTTCCTGAAAGCGAAGAAGTCACGCAGGCAACCGCAAGAAACAAATTCAAAACGAAAATGTCCACAAACTATTGCATGCAGGGCAGCAAGCAAACAACACTTATTTATTTATTCATCTATTGATTCTTTTTACCGAGAACTCAGCGCTGTGTTCTTACTCTTTACAGAACACACACAAAGATAAATTCCACCTCCACAGTACATTAGTTTATGAGGATGTTATTGTGGGAGAGGAAGAGGTCACAGCCATCCTGAATTATTTAATCAATTTGAAACAGGTATTATTGTTATAAAGAAAGTGAGACATTGTATCAGACCAAAAAAACCCTACAAGCAATGCATGTCTTTTAGAACAGAATTTCAGTGACACTTCACATGCCTTAACTGCGTGTAAGTGAATCATCTTAATTTTTTAAAGAGAAATTGTAAAAGAAATAAACATTACAGATGTAGCTAAAATTCCCTTTCATCACGGCCCCCAAACCTCCTACCTTCCTTCCCAGAGGCAGCCACTACCATGAGTTTGAGGTATATAATTCTGTTCCAATTTTTTACTTTTACATGCATGTATATGGTCCCTAAAGAATTATGACATTGTATTTTGTGTTAGATTTTTTTCATAAATGGTATCATACTGTATATACTGCTCTGAATTGATTTTGCTTATTACACTTAACTTCATGTTTTTTCTGCCTGTCCAGATAATTGCTTCATTTCTTTTTTGAACTTAATGTTTTAAAGGAAGAAGACGTTTATTCATACCAGAACAGTTACACGTACCTATATGTTTCTGTCTGACTCTGATTGGGACTCTAAGGTCAGGAGGACTTCTTGGAAGAAGGGAGGCCTACATTCAGTTTCTGAAAGAGGTGAAAAAAATGCTAAGTGACAAAGAATGT
Source organism: Lipotes vexillifer (assembly GCF_000442215.2). Classification (NCBI taxonomy): domain Eukaryota; kingdom Metazoa; phylum Chordata; class Mammalia; order Artiodactyla; family Lipotidae; genus Lipotes; species Lipotes vexillifer. The sequence continues at coordinate 2,184,237 of NW_006798383.1, read as the reverse complement.
CATAGGGCATTTCAGAGAGACCCCTTAAAATAATGTCCTAAACTAGGAATTGTGAGGTTTGCTGTATGATCTTTCCTTCACTATTTAGAATATAGGTTCTATGGCTTTTTCTTTTTTACATTTTGGTTAGGTGAAGGTTTCGACTGTGAAGGCTATGTTTAAAAAGGAATGTATACTTCAAGTCGAGATTCACTAAAACCGAACAACTTCAGAAATTCTATAGAACGCTAGCATTTAAGTCCAACAGGTGGACACACAAACCAATTACAGATGAAATAATCTTTGATCAATGGAGTTGCTGGTGTGTGCTGAATAAAATACATTCAAAACGTATTTGTGGTGTGAGATAAAGATATAGAGGTCGCAAGTAAGTGCCGCTTATGTTAGTAGTTTTAATTTTACCTTGTCAGCGCCCCGTGTACAAAACTTGAGAAAGCGAGACTTTGATTTGTTCAAGTTTCCTTAAGGAGGGGCCACAGAATCCTTGAAGCATGATTTGAAAAAGATGGATAAGATATTCCACCCAAAATTCAACATCACCTTTAATCTTGCCCTCTCCTCCTCTAATCCCTAGGTAATGTTTTGTGCTTCTTTTGCAGGAAAGCAATTTTGTTAATCACTTTAGCACCAATTCTTGCATCCCTGGCAATACTCAGAACTGCTTCCATCCAAGTCTTTGATGTGGGAAAGAAACACACACACTCTTT
>NW_006798383.1:2179921-2183517 GCF_000442215.2 Lipotes vexillifer | reverse complement strand
CACTCTTTCGCATGTAATCTGAAAACAATTCACCTCTTGCCAATGAATGCACAGCACTCCACTTTAATAGAGAGCAAGTTCTGTGGAGGTTTCTAATCCTTTCTGCCAAAGAAGAGAAGAGAGAGAATCACTCAGGTAGCCCAACCTCATTCAGGAGTTAAAATCACTTGGAATGTTTTGTGGTGTGTGGGCTTTTTAAAAATATCACTTGCTGAAGATTACTGCTCTCAGGGGAAATCAAAACAACTCAAGATCAAAATAAATAAATGAAAAATAAAAAATAAAGATTCCCCATTCCCAACACAAACAGGATATTCTTCTCAACTCAGATAACTCTTGATCTAAGTGTATTACAAGAAACCTGCTTTAATCCCTCAAAGCAATGGTGTTATAGATAAGTAGCAGTAACATAGGTGGCTTAAATTCCAGAAATGTACAAAAGATTCGGTTGGAAATAAAACTAAAAAAGAAAAAAAGCTCAATTCTTCATTGCTGTGACTTGAAGAGGTAAATTTAGGGCAGTAAAAATGCAAAGAATGACCCCTAAAAAAGAAATAGCTATAAAAGTCTAGAATTGTCTTAATGGTCTCGTAGGCTGCTTACAGTGTGTGTCTTAATGTGTGTGTTAGGGATGTGTTTGTGTAAGCATTTTAAGAAGGAGAAATTGTTTTACTGATTTCTGGATCTAATGGGGTTCATTTGAAAATCTCTTTATACATTTTCTATGATATTACAACATTCTGAAGCTTTGTTTCACAAATGACTTTTATAATTTTTTAATTTCCAGCATTTTATCTCTGTTTAGTCTTTTTTCCTAACATATCCCTGCTTACTTAAATGCAGTGAGAAGGACTTTATTCTTTTTCCGTCAGTAATTGTCATATTTTCACAATCTGCATGTTAATTTTGATCTACCTTCTGACATCCTAGTTAACATATTGCTTATTCCCCTCACCCCCTTCTTCATTGTAGTGCCACTGCAAGGTAGTGGCAATTTCTTTCATTCTTCCCGAAATATGCTTGAAAATACTCTTTTACCTTTTTTTTAGAGATAATGCTTGTTATTCAATAGGTAATACAAATAGTTAATAGTTTAAACTTCAAAAGGTATAAAATAGTGTGTAGTAAAAAAAAAAACCCTGTCCCTTACCCACCCATTTCTCCTCCTTAGAAGCAAACACTGGTACTAGGTTTTGTGTATTTCTCCAGAGAGATTTGGCACACAAAAAGTCAAAGCAGGCAAATACAGTTTCCCACTGTCCCCCCCGCATGGCAATATATTATCCACACTCTGCGTTTTGCTTTTTTCACTTAATGTATATTAGAGATCCTTCTGTAACAATGCATCTGATCTGATCTCCCTCATTCTTTTTCACAGCTGTTTACTATTCTATTCTATGGATATCCCATGATGTATTTAAACAGTTTGGAATACATTTGTTCCAAACATTTCTATTCTCTGTCTATTCTATTCTTGTTTCTTCTCAGGTTGTTTCTAGGACTCTATCATGGGTACTGCTGAATAAGTAACATGGATTTTAATTGTAACATGGAAGCCTCTTGAAAAAATTTAAAATTTTTATTTTCTAAAATCTTTGAAACTTAAAAAAATTACCCAAAGGAATATGGGTTTATAGTTTTCAAAAATCTGACATTATAGAAGTTGGGTGATGCCAAGACTTTTAGTTACTTCCTCTTCATCTCATCATGGATCCCATCCACTTCAACATTTAAAATTCCATTGTTCATTGATTTCCCTATGTGGGTTAACATAGGATACTGAATTAAGAACTTCCTTCTAATAACTGATATTAATTTGAATTCTCTTAACCTACAAAATATTAAATATTGCTTTATACACCTTTAACTGAACACCAATTCAACAGGCTATCTCATACATGACTAAGGACTCAAATCAGGGAAACTGGAACTTCGGTTGACCTCAACTCTTGGGAGAGCTGGGCAAGCTGTGGGGCCCGATCATAGTGATTCCTCTCATTCTGTTGCATGGTCTGAGTGGTAGAGATCTTGAAAAATAGATTTTTAAAAATTGAAGTATAGTTGATTTACAGTGTTGTGTTTCTGGTATACAGCAAAGTGATTTATATATATATATATATATATATATATATATATATATATATATTCATATTCTTCTCCATTATGTTTTATTGAATAATCCATATCCATTATGGATATTGAATATAGTTCCCTGTGCTATACAGTAGGACCTTGTTGTTTACCTTTTTTATATATAGTAGTTTGTATCTGCTAATCCCAAACTCCTAATTTATCCCTCCCTCCCCCTTTCCCCTTTGGTAACCATAAGTTTGTCTTCTATGTCTGTGAGTCTGTTTCTGTTTTGTAAGTAAGTTCATTTGTATCATTTTTTTAGATTCCACATATAAGGGATATCATATGATATTTTTCTTTGTCTGACTTACTTCACTTAGTATGATAATCTCTAGGTCCATCCATGTTGCTACAAATAGCATTCTTTCATTCTTTTTGATGGCTGAGTAGTATTCCACTGTGTATGTATGTATACACACACACACACACACCCCACATCCTCTTCATCCCTTCATCTGTCAGTGGACATTTAGGTTGCTTTCATGTCTAAATAGTGCTGCTATGAACATTGGGGTTCATGTATCTTTTCGAATTAAGAGTTTTCTCCAGATAGATGTCCAGAAGTGGGATTGCTGGATCATATGGCAACTCTGTTTTTAGTTTTTTAAGGAAGCTCCATACTGTTTTCCATAATGGCTGCACCAATTTTTTACATTCCCACCAACAATGTAGAGGGTTCCCTTTTCTCCACACCCTTTCCAGCATTTATTATTTGTAGACATTTTTCTTTTGGCCGTACCACGGCTGGTGGGATTTTAGTTCCCTGACCAGGGATTGAACCCAGGCCCTTGGCAGTGAAAGTGTGGAGTCCTAACCACTGGACCGCCAGGGAATTCCCTATTTGTAAACTTTTTAACGATGGCCATTCTGACTGGTGTGAGGTGGTACCTCATTACAGTTTTGATTTGCATTGCGAGATTATAGATTAAGCCTCCTGAGACTGGTCATGCTTGAGGAAGGCATGAGCACCTGGGCAAAAGTTCCTTTCTACTTCTTGTTGGCTCCATAGCACCTGGAGGTCCATGCCCTGGCTCCATAGCACCTGGAGCACCTGGAGGTCCATGCCCTGGCCAAGTGGGGATTTGAACTCCTCGCTCTGTATCGCCAAGGCTGATATCTGTGCAATTACTGTTTGGTTCTACTTTCAGACTGACTTCAGTTTCGGGTTTTTCATCTGTCCATTTCACTCCTAATTCATGAGCTTCTATCGCAGATGTGAAGTTTAATTCCTCTTTGCTCACTCTTTTACTGGGAGACGCTGCTAGCGGAAAGCCTGTCATCTGTTGTGAAGGGGAGCTGGTGTTGACTTGAGGCAACAGGGTTGGTGGTCCAGTGGCCATTTTCCTGTGTTAGGAGCAGGTGGTCTCGCTAAACTCCATGTGTTTGGAAACCTCTCTGACCGGTGATTGTGCTGCTAAAGAAGAGCTCAAGCTGTACTCCTTTTTCAGGTCAATCTGCTGAAC
>NW_006798383.1:2162199-2178769 GCF_000442215.2 Lipotes vexillifer | reverse complement strand
CTGCTGAACCTGGGAAGATCCCCAGGGGCTAGCTTAGACTTCTTCCTGCTTTTCTCTCCATGGTAGGTTTTAAATGTAGGGGATTTTTCTCATTCACCTTTCCATTTGGGTTTGAAACAGCTGCCATAAGAAAGGGGGAAAAGCACATTATATAGAGTGTATAATTCTTTAGAAGCAGTGACATAGGTTCTCAAAGGATAACAGTTAAATATGGGTCTAAAAGTCATAATTCTCTTTACTTAGTATGTGTGTGTGTGTGTGTATACGCTTTTTAAAACTAAAGTAAAAATCCCCCAATTAAATAAGATCTATCTTTATTCCATTCACTTCCAAACTTTTGTTTATATTTAACAACTGAACACAACCCACCATCAGTTCAAAATAATGTAACTGAATGATATTCCAGAAAAGTTGTCTTTTGTGTTTTTCACATTTTTAGCAGGACCCCAAACCTAGGACAAGATAAATAAATTATATACTGTGGTTTCAGTCAGTGTAATGAATGTCTCAAATGAAAAAATTTACCTGAAGTTAGGCATTCTTTAATAGTAATATAGAACAGAAATAAGAATTTTATATTTGACACTGTACTTTCTTCCAAAAGAACAGAAGATGCTTAAGAGAATTTTTTTTCCCTAGAACTTATCATTCTTTTCTTGAAAAAGAACTCATATTTGTATATATTTTATCTCAGTGGTAACTTTATTTTTATGTATGTATTTAAAGAAATCCCCAGATAATCATGAAAATTTCACAAGATTTTGTAGTTCCCTTCATTTTCAAATTTTATATCTTCCGTCATCTGTTGCCAAATGACTCAGTGTCCTGACAGAGATGAGAAAAATCACAAATTCTGATATCCCATGAATTATCTTAGATCCTAATGCTGATGGCGTGCTCTACATTTTGTTCAAAATCTCTTTGAACACCACCTATTGACATAAAAAGTTTATCTCATACTAATGATAACGTTACTTAACTGGCAAATCTAGAAATCTGCTTTTTTATCCCTACAGTTACATTTTATATTTCTGTCTTGCCCACCCCCTTACCTTACTTGCCATATGGTCCTTAAATTTTGTGTACATATGTGTATAACATATACATAAATTGGTGCTTGGAAATGTCTGTTTCTCACAGTTATAAAGTTAGGACAGTATCTTAGAATGACATCTTACCCTTTGGAAAATGAATCTTTCTAGTATAACTGTAAATTTGGATAACTGGAAATCTTAAGTAGCAGTTTAATTTTTGTTGGAGATGATTTATGGGACATCATTTTTACTTCTGCATTTGGGATGACAGGATAGGGTTTCATAATATTGCAAATCTCTGTAACTTGGTAAACACACTGCCTTCATGTGCATTACAAGTTTTGCAAAGATTTTCTGTAAAGTCACAGAAGGCTAAAATAAACTTGTAAAAAAACCTTTATTTTGTATAATATATTTAGATTTACAGAAAAATTGTGAAGCCCAAACAGAGAGTTCTTATACGCTACCATTATCAACATTTTACATCAGTATTGTGCATTTGTAATGATTAATGGACTAACCAGGTTTCCTTAGTTTTTACCTAGTGTCCTTTCTCTTTTCTGCTCTAGGATACCACATTACATTTATTTGTCATGTCCCTTTTGGTTCCTCTTGGCTGTGACAATTTCTCAGACTTTCCTTGTTTCTGAGGATCTTGACATTTTTGAGGAGGACTGGTCAGGTAATTTTGTAGACCATCCTTCAATTTGGATTTGTCTGATGTTTTTCTCATTAGACTGGGATTATGGCTTTTGGGGAGGATGACCACAGAGGTAAAGTACCATTTTCATCACAGTATATCAAGGGTACCTACTATCAATGTGACTTACCACTGTTGATGTTGAACAGGTGTTGATCGCCTGGCTGAAATAGTGTTTGTCAGCCTTCTCCACTGTAAAGTTACTCTTTCCTCCTCTTTCCATATTGTATTCTTTGGAAGGAAGTCACCACATGCAGTCCTCTTAGGAATGTGCATGTGTGTGTTGGTGGGGGCGGTAGTTATGCTCCACCTCCTTGAAGGTGAAGTATAACAAATTATTTGGAATTCTTCTGTGTGGGAGATTTGTAAAATGAACTTTAAAAAATATTAAAATTAATTAGCTTAATTAAATTATATCAAATTAAATTATTTCTTACATTTAGGTGTAAACACCTCTTAGGTATTTTCTTTTTTTTTTTTTAATTTTAACATCTTTATTGGAGTATAATTGCTTTACAATGGTATGTTAGTTTCAGCTTCACAACAAAATGAATCAGTTATATATATACATATGTTCCCATATCTCTTCCCGCTTGCATCTCCCTCCCTCCCACCCTTCCTATCCCACCCCTCCAGGCGGTCACAAATCACCGAGCTTATCTCCCTGTGCTATGTGGCTGCTTCCCACTAGCTATCTACCTTACATTTGGTAGTGTATATATGTCCATGCCTCTCTTCTCGCTTTGTCAGTTTACCCTTCCCCCTCCCCATATCCTCAAGTCTATTCTCTAGTAAGTCTGTGTCTTTATTCCTGTTTCACCCCTAGGTTCTTCATGACATTTTTTTTCTTAAATTCGGTATTTGTCTCTCTCTTTCTGACTTACTTCACTCTGTATGACAGACTCTAGGTCTATCCACCTCATTACAAATAGCTCAATTTCGTTTCTTTTTATGGCTGAGTAATATTCCATTGTATATATGTGCCACATCTTCTTTATCCATTCATCCGATGATGGACACTTAGGTTGTTTCCATCTCCGGGCTATTGTAAATAGAGCTGCAATGAACATTTTGGTACATGACTCTTTTTGAATTACGTTTTTCTCAGGGTATATGCCTAGTAGTGGGATTGCTGGGTCATATGGTAGTTCTGTTTGTAGTTTTTTAAGGAACCTCCATACTGTTCTCCACAGTGGCTGTATCAAAAGAAAAAACTGATTATGGGGACTTCCCTAGTGATCCAATGGTTAAGACTCCATGCTCCCAATGCGGGGGGCCCGGGTTCGATCCCTGGTCAGGGAACTAGATGCCGCATGTCGCAACTAAGAGTCCGCATGCTGCAACTAAAGCTCCCGCATGCTGCAATTAAGGATCCTGCACACTGTAGTGAAGATCCTGCACGTGGCAACAAAGATCCTGTGTGCCACAACTAAGACCCGGCGTGGCTAAATAAATAAATATTTTTTTAAAAAAAGAACTTAAAAAAAACCTGATTGTCTATAAATGGTACAGACGAACCAGTTTGCAAGGCAGAAACAGAGACACAGATGTAGAGATCAAACGTGAGGACACCAAGGGGGGAAAGCGGGTGGTGGTGGGATGAATTGGGAGATTGGGATTGACATATATGCATTAATATGTATAAAATAGATAACTAATAAGAACCTGCTGTATAAAAAAATAAATTCAAAAAAAAGAAAAGAAAGAAAAACTGATTATCTATGTAATATATGCTCATTGCAGAACATTTAGAAAATGCAGAAAAGTGTAAAGCAACAGCAGAAAGAACTTCCCGTAAATCCACCTCTCATCAGCATCCATTTCTAGCATCTGGATGTATTTCCTTCTAGTCTTTTCTGCATAAAGTACTATTTTTAAACAGTACTTTAAATTATTTCATATGAAATTAAAATATTTTATCTTTGAATAGGACAAAGAGAGTGGATTCATAGAAAAACAGAGCAGATCTTGGGTGTGTTTCTAACAGGATTTCAGAATATAAACTACCAACCTGGTAATTTCTGAAAACAACACTTTAGACTTGATCCTTCTATTTATGAGAGCCTCAAATGTTTTTGTATTCATTGTTAGGCCTCTTAGTTCTTCTTTCTAATACTCTACTTTGTTCATTATTTTACTATTGCATGATACACATTTTAATGGAATAAATAAAGTTTGAAGAAACTTAGGTGGCTAGTTAAAAACTCTGGCAATGATCTAGGCTTCATATCTCCAACATTCTTGTTGCATGGTGTGTTTGGATGCATGACAACTCTATTCTTCTTTTTGAGCGACTTTATTGATTTTGTAAAGGTGATACATGCTTCTTATTAAAAAAAAATCAAGCAATACAGTAAAGTACAAAGTAAAATCCCAAAATTCCGTTACCTAGAAATAACCACTATTAACATCATTCTACGAAGTCTCACTTTGAATATATATAGGTAGGGACAAATTTACAAAAAAGGCTCATAATACATACCATACACACACTGTTACTTAAATTTAACATAAGAAATTGAAGCTGAAGCAAAATGAAGGAATTACTAAACTTTAGTTATATATTCTTTTGTAAGATATATTAGTTCCTAAAAATCCTTTTAAAGTCTTGCAAAAAGATTATGAAAAGCATTAAGAGGCTGTAGGTTCTACATGGTTAACCCTTAAAAAGTAACTGAGACATGCAGGATCTACTTTAATTGTTTAGAAGCAGCTTTTATTTAGATATCAGACCTGCCTGATGGTCAGAAGTAAAGTATATTACTAGGTGTGTCTATATTAGTTGTAAGGGATCCTAGAGGACCTTGAATTCAATGCCTTATTCCTATTCCATTTTCTGCTGTGTATGGTGAAGGCACAGTTCAGAGTACAGGCTTTGGTGTTAGACTGTCTAGATTTGATACCTGCTCTGTCATTTAGGAAACGTGACCATAGGCCTCAGTTTCATCTTCTGCAAAAAATGGGTTAATAGTATCTTCCTTATGTGGTTGTTGATATGAATAAGTGAGACAATACATGAAAGGCTCTTATGATAGTTCCTGCAATATAGTAAGTGCTCAATAAATGTAAGCTATTATTATTATAAAGAAATAATGGTGAGTGTCTGAGCCAACATATGACATTGAAAATTGTCATTCATAAAATAATCTCACTCTCTCTCATTCACATCAGAATAATTCCCCTACTAAATCTGCCTTCAAAGTTAAAGGCTGGGGCCCTGAGGACTTACCTAAGGGGCATGTGGGTGCAGGAGTACTGGATGTGGGAACAGGCTCCCGTCTGAGACTGTCACCTATGTTTATAAGAATGGACGGAACACACAATTCTAGCCTTTTCACAATCTTAAACATATATTATACATTTCCTATAACAATAATCACTACTATGCATGTCAGTTACATGGACATACACAAAGAACTTTATTTCTGTACTTAAAAATTCTCTCTAAAAGTAAACTAATATTAGTATTTCTAAATTCCCAGGGTGAAATTCATATTGTCTCATACAACATAGAGAATATAGGCAATATTTTATAATAACTATTTTTTTGAAAGTTTTTTTAAAAATTTAATTTATTTTTGGCTGCGTTGGGTCCTCCTTGCTGCGCACAATTTTTCTCTAGTTGCGGCGAGCGGGGGCTACTCTTGGTTGCGGTGCGCAGGCTTCTCACTGTGGTGGCTTCTCTTGTTGGGGAGCCCGGGCTCCAGGGTCATGGGCTTCAGTAGTTGTGGCATGTGGGCTTAGTTGCTCTGCGGCATGTGGGATCTTCCTGGACCAGGGCTCGAACCTGTGTTCCCTGCACTGGCAGGCAGATTCTTAACCACTGTGCCACCAGGGAAGTTCTATAATAACTTTAAGTGGAATATAATCTATAAAAATATTGAATCATTACGCTGTACATCTAAAACTAATATTGTAAATCAACTATACTTCAATGAAAAAAAAGAAAAAAATTAGGGGCTTCGCTGGTGGCACAGTGGTTGAGAGTCCGCCTGCCGATGCAGGGGACGCGGGTTCGTGCCCTGGTCCGGGAGGGTCCCACGTGCCACGGAGCAGCTGGGCCCGTGAGCCATGGTCGCTGAGCCTGCGCGTCCGGAGCCTGTGCTCCGCAACGGGAGAGGCCCCAACAGTGAGAGGCCCGCGTACCACAAAAAAGAAAAAAATTCATATTGAGTCTTATGTTTTAAAATATTATGAATTCCATGTTTTTGGCATTCTAAGTTAAAAGTAGTCCAATGTTTTCAGTTTACTTATTAGTATGCAAGTTTTAAAAATTTAAAATAAAATGCCTTATAAAAACAAGGTACATTTCACCCCCTCCCATATTATTTCACTATGATTGGTTCCTGGATTTGAACTTCAAGGGAGTTGATGACTTTTCTGAAAGATGTTCTGAAGTCCAGTGTACTCTTTCTATTTTCTTTTCTGGCTATTAACATATCTATTTTCTTTGATAATAAAACACTACTCAGGTTCCCCATGAAGGTATGCATTTACTTTTGTTACAAACCATCTTTTCAGCCCCAGCTGATTTTTTAAACTTTTTTTTTTTGGCTATTCCATGAGGCTTGTGGGATCTTAGTTCCCCCAACCAGGGATCAAACCCAGCCCTTGGCAGTGAAAGCATGGAGTCCTAACCACTGGACCGCCAGGGAATTCCCATCCAGCTGATTTTTTAAAATAACCTGTCTCCAAAAAGAACTTTAAAAGTGCTTTTTGCGATGTAGTTTTTTCCAAATTTGGTTTAAACCCCACATTGGATTTGTTTTGTTTTGTTTTGTGGGGGAGGGAAGGTTGATGAAAAATTCTAGCTGCTTCTCTGAGCTGAGACTAAACTAGGTTGTTTTTTTTTTTTTTAAGCTCAGGAATTTAGGGATACACATCACCACCAAATAACAGAATATATGCCAATTTTCCATTTTGGCTTTGCCTTTCTGCCTAGTGAGTACTTTGGCTTATTTTGTAAATCAGTAAACCATAAATTCTAGCTTAAACAGTTCACTTGATCTCTAGTTTGGGTGTGAAAGAGGGTGATTTGATAATTTTAAATGATGGTTTAATTTCTCCAACAATGAGGGCAACATGGGGTAAAGAATAAGTTGCATTTGTGTGATTGTGGATTTTAATACTGACTTGATTTATGTTGGGTTAATTAAATAATTTTCTGTGCTTTCAAGTCTTCCACTAAAAACTAGGTACAGTGTGGATGAACTACTGAGTTTTACTCTGTGTAAAGGAACAGTTAAAAAATAGTCAGTAAGAAATTACAAACGTGTTTAACACAAATATGAACACAAAATGTAGGAACCATATGCTATAGTCATCTCTCTCTTCCTTTCAGAGTGGCTCATAGTACACAACTGTAGCAAAATCAGTAAGTGTTGAATTGATGATATTACCTCAATACTCAGCATTCCTACCTCAACAGCTTTCTAACAGTATGAAATCAGTAGATTTCTTTATAATGATTTCTAAGAAATGGTCTAAATTCTTTAGTTGTACTGAAATGTGTCAAATATTGCTTTTAATAAGTAAACCACTGGCTGGGGTTTGGAAATCTTTTTCTACACAAAGCCTTTGTTGTACCTTTTTTTTTTTCTTCCTTTTGTAGGGTATTTTTTGTAAAAGGATTTGACCTGTAACTATTATTGAGAATTTTCTTAGAGGAGTTCAAAGCATTTTACAGGGATCATCTCATTTATCCCTCGAAAGTAAGGCAGAGGCATTATCTCCACTACAGACTGAGAACACTAAAAGGCCAAGATAGGTGGGGTTTTTTGTTGTTGTTTTGCTAAGATCAAAAAGTAATTCTAGGGCAAAGCCAGATTCCGGTCTGACCTTGTTACATGATGCTTCTGCAGTGACATAATGCAATGTCGTTGCTCTCCTAAGTCTCTCCTTGCCTATGCTAGGTGTTGAATAATTTCCAGAGTCGATTTCTCATTCATTCTTGCTTCTGAAAATGGATCTTAAGATGTAAATACAAAATAAAACCCTCATATCCTTACTGTTAGGATTTGGGGTACAGGATACAGACAGGGATAGGCATATTCCTCCCCCACTTCCCAGTCTTATTGCCTCCCCCAATGCTGTCCAGTAGAAAAAATAATGTGGGCCACAAATTCAAGTCACATGTATAATTTTAACCTTTCTAGCAGTTACATTAAAGTATATTTAGGCCAATGTATCAAAAATCTTATCACTTCAACATGTAATTAATATAAAACTATTAATAAGATAGTTCACATTCTTTTTCTTTTATAAGTCTTCAAAATCTGGTGGGTTTTTCACACAGCACACCTCGATTTGGACTAGTCACATTTCCAATGCCCCAAAGCCACGTGTGACTAGAGGGGCCTGTGCAGGACAGCATGTCTAGACTTCAGTAGATTCTTCTAAGCTCTAGCTTCAAATTGGTGGCCTTGTGAATGCAATGGGTGGTGTGGGAAAGGGCTCCTGCATGACCTTGGAGAATCCACTTGCCCTTGCGTGGTGACTAATAGCTTTAGCATTTGCTGATACATGACTGGGGAGTTATGGATTCAGGATCTAGAGGACTGCAACCTCCCAAAACATCTAAAATGCCAGCTCATTGCTAGGACTGTGGTTTACACCCCGTGTGAGAACCCGGCCTACTTCTAGGGATGCAGTTCGTGGGGCCCTGGTACGTGGCCTGTGGAAAGGTAGCATCAGCCGAAGTAGAGGAGGGCTACCGGAGGGGGAAGGCCATCCAAGTGTGTGCTTCTTGAGGGCAGGGGCTAGAACTAAGCGCTTCTTGAATGCGGAAGCTCCTCTTGCCGCCTTAGCCAGGTGCTCGGCAGGCCTTGCATGCTAGATGAACGCAAGCTGCGTTTTCTGCACACTCTCCGGGCGGCCCGGGGCATGGGAGGGGGCATATCCCCGGTCTCGGCCCGCACCCCAAAGCCGTTCCACGGCCGCGGGTGTGAGGGGCGGGCCCAGGCCTCGGCCCGCGCCGCCCCATGTGACCCGGTCCGACATGGTGTCGCCTCCTCCTGGGGCGGCGGCGGCGGTGGCGGCGGCTCGGGCTTGGCTCCGCGTCGGGCCGGCTCCGCGGCCGCTCATGGGCAGCCAGGGCGGCTTAGGGCCCCCCGGTAACGGCGGGCCTGGCGAGGGCGAGAGCGGGGAGACGAGGAAACCGCAGGAAGGGAGAGCCGCGAGGGGAAAGCGGAGGAAAGGGAAGGGGAAAGGGAAAGCAGGAGCTGGGCAAGGCGGAAGAGGAAGCGGGGCGGAAGGGAAGCCGCAGCCGCCACAGGCGAAGGAGGCAGCGGGGCTGGGGGCCGAGGCGGGAGAGAGGGCAGGCCTGGGAAAGGTAGGAGAGGGAGGCGGAAGCATAGAGGAAGGGGCGAGAAGGATCGTCAGTGGAGATGAGGGGAGCGCAGGGGCGCGGAAGGAGGCCAAAGGAAGATATGATGGGAAGAAGGAGGAGTGGGGGGTCAGAACTGGACAGCGGGAGGAGGCCAGGCCGGCGAGAGCACAGGGACGAGGGTGTCAGGCTTGGGGCCGCCTCGCTGGGACAGGGGCGGCCATGGCGGCGGCGCCTGAGGAAGAGGCGGGAGCCCGGGAGCCTGCCGGCCGCCCCGCCGCGGGGCCCGCGCTCCTGCGCCTGCCGGAGGAGCTGCTGCTGCTCATCTGTTCCTACCTGGACATGCAGGCCCTCGGCCGCCTGGCTCAGGTGTGCCGCTGGCTGCGGCGCTTCACCAACTGCGACCTGCTCTGGCGCCGGATAGCCCGGGCCTCGCTCAACTCCGGCTTCACGCGTCTCGGCACCGACCTGTAAGCGCCCGCTCGCCCACCCGCTCCCCGCCCCGGGCCGGCCCTCGTCCCGGGAAAGGGCGGGGCGCCGCGGCCTGGTCGGCCTGGGGCTGTGTCGCACCCCGAATTCCGAGGCCCGAACCCGGCCTCCGCCGATCCCTCCCCGAGCACCCTGCTCCTCTCAGAGGCCCCCATCCGAGGAGGCCTCCCAACAGCATCCCTCAGTCAGCACCCTCCCTGTGGGCGGCTCCTCACAATTAGCCATCTTAAGTACTCCCGTCAGCTTTTAATTGTGGCTTTTGGCAGACGTCGACCGCCTGGGTTCCTCAGCTCCAGAGGAGCCCGGCTGGTCTGTGGCTTTAGAGGCCTCCACCCGTCCAGGTGTAGGACCCATATCCACTATGTGGCCTTTCAGGACGTTTTTGTGGACATTCACCCTCTCACCCCCTTCCAAGGGTTGTTAGGCTTCAGGGTGTGGATGAAATCGAATACGGAGGAAAGGGTTCACATCCCAAAAGAAGGCCCTTGGTCCAAGTGTCAACCATAGTTTATGACTTGATGGAGGCAGAAGGACACAAAAAAGGGTGCCTGCTTATGGCAGGGGGTTGGATGAGTACAGTATAGATTGTACACGAAGGCATGGTATTGTAATTTGGCCTGTACTTGGTAGGATCTGAGACCTGTGAATGAAAAACTTAACCATGTAATAAGCAGTTAATAGGGAGAGGGAAAAATAATGTGGAATTGGGGGAGTAAAAGCTTTCAGATTGCACCCAACTCCATCCAATTTGGGTTAAAAAAGAAAAAAGGTAGTTCTGATACAGTATAGCAACATTAAAGAAAGTTGGTTTAAAACATAAAAAGCTATAATACCACCACCTCTAGATAACTATTCAGTTTTAAAAATTACTTTTCATTTGCACACTTTTTCCTTCTCTTAGTTGCTATCCTACTGATCCTAACAGAATAGGTACATAATAAATGTTTGTGGGCTATACCATGAAATTAAAGACATTCCTCTAATATTAGACTTTCAGGTTGTATGCAGCTTTTTGCTATCATAGAAAACAAGGAAATGAATAATTTAATGCACTTTTTGGTAACAGCTTTATTGAGATATGTCACGTACCGTATAATACATAAGTCTTTTTGAATTGGTTCCTTAGGATAAATTCTCAATATTGGCATTACTGGATCAAAGGTTATGGTTTGTAAAAAGGTGTTGTACCAAGTTACAGTGACAATAGCAACAGATTATTAAGCTAATTTCATGTAAGAATTTAAAAAATCTTTGCTATGTTAGTGGACATATAATGGTATCTCAGAATTTTGTTATTTTGCATTTTCCTTTACCACTGACTGGCATAAAGGTTTTCCCCTGTGTTTGTTTCACCCGTGAGATTGTCTTTTCCTAGCCTTTGCACATTTATTATCGGGGTCCTGAAGTTACTGTTATAAAGGATTCCAGTCCTTGTGGGTCATAGATATTAGGCTCTAGTATGTCATCTTGGATGCAAATATTATATTTTTCCCAGTTTGTTCTTTTTACTTCACTGTTTTTAGCCTATAGAAGTTTTACATTTAAATATATCAGAATCTGTTAGTTTTTATGTGATTTTTAAATCTTCCCCACCCCTGCAAACTGAGAAATTTATGATTTCTCCACAGACCTGATAAGTCTTCTCTGATATTCTGTTGGTCTTCCTAAAATTTGATTTTTTAAAAATAGTTAACACTTCCATTAATATCACTTTTGTTTTGGTATAAGGGGTGAGTTCAACCTTCTTTTTTTCTGAACAGCTACCTAGTTACCACTACACTTTTTGTTAAATAATTCTTGTCTTTCCCTTTAGAAAGACAAAAAAATTTTGTTTTAGAAAGCTTACTTTGCCAGATATTAAGTTTATATAGCTATATGTATATACAGTCACACATACATACATATTATATATGTATATATATTGGGTCTATATCTGAACTCTCCATTTTGTTCCATGATGTATTTTTCCATTTCCATTCTGTTTTAAATATTGCTGCCTTTTGACAGTCTAATATCTGTTAGGTTTAGATTATCCTTGTTGGATTTGTATGGGTGTGACGTCTTCACTCAACACCCCAGCAAAAAAAAAAAAAATTCTGTGCCTTTTCAAAAGTTTCTGTGGTTTTCACTATAAAGTTTTTAGATGTCTGTTGTTACACTTATTCCTAAGTATTCCTAAATATGCTATTCATTTTGTTTTTATTGTGAATGCAATCTCTTTTTCAGTATGTTTTTCAGCTGGGTATTATTAATGATGTCCAGG
Source organism: Lipotes vexillifer (assembly GCF_000442215.2). Taxonomy (NCBI): domain Eukaryota; kingdom Metazoa; phylum Chordata; class Mammalia; order Artiodactyla; family Lipotidae; genus Lipotes; species Lipotes vexillifer. Next base: position 2,166,959 of record NW_006798383.1, on the reverse strand, counting down.
ATTGCTACAATTTTTTGGAAATTTTGAACCTGATAATTTTGTTTAACTTTTATTATTTCTAGTATGATTTTGTTGTTGATGATAATGATTCTTTGGGATTTGGGGGGCATGCAAGTCTTATTACCTTCATTTTTTGTAAGAAAAACTCTTTCAAAGAACATGTCAGTTGACCTAGAAGAGAAGTTGTCTAAAATGCCCAGAACCCAAGTCAGCCATGGCAAAATTTGGCTTTCTTGTGTGTAGAGATTGAATGAACAAATGAAAGAATTTGTTTGTTTTCCTTTCCTTTTCAAATGCTCTAAGAGATAATGTGAATGAGTGTGCATTCTGTAAGCAATAATAACAAAATGAAAATCAGTTTATAGTATAAAGTGCTTTGAGACTGCCAAGTGATTTGGCTTTATTATTTATTAGCCATGTGTGTTTTGATTTCTTGCCTATGTCCTAGGATGTGGTATCTCCAGCTTTCTAGGGAAGTTGTTTTACCACAGCACTTGATAAAGAGCAGGGTCACTGCTCGTGTTTTCTGAGTCGAGGGGAAAAGCTATGCATGTTACAGCAGGTAGAGAGAATCTTTACCAGTGTGGTCTGTTTTTGGACAGCTGCAGAGATGTGATAAGCCACCAAGAGAGGTGGTTGTCATCCCTGGAGGGAGATGGCATGTACCCCAGCCCTCTTAGGGCATCAGGGAGCTTGGGCCCAAAGTTCAATGAAGGTACGGCTGCTTGGATAGTGGCAGGGCTGTAGTTCATATTTTGGGCTAATTAACTGCACACTGGACAGTAGGATAAGTTTTTATAAGCAAAACACAAAACTGCATTTTATCAGAAGCCACACAACTTCACTGCCCCGGAGTTTTATCATCTGTAAACAATGGGAATAACATATCCAGTAAAATGAGACTTAAATGTTGTGATGTGTAAGTGATAGCACAGTATTCAGCACATAGTAGGCACTCAATAAATTGGTGTAAAATGGAACGTTTTAATTGCTTGGCTTCTCCTCTAGTCAGTCTATATAGCAAAAGTGAAGATGGTTTGACTTGGAGATGCTGCCTAAAGACAGGAGGTGGGGACACACACACACACACACACACACACACACACACACACACACCTTAGTTTCCCTCGCCTGTCCTGAATGTTTTTGGCAACATGACAGCAGAACCTGTGAGCTTTAGGGTCTGTACTCCCTGCCGAAGAGCCTCATGAATTCTCGGAAACACAAAGTTAGATTTACTGACCTTCCGGCCCAGGGCAAGTCCCATTCAGTTTGGCTGTTCCTAACTGATCATAGCTTTGTTGAGTAAGATGAACTGCTTTGGTTCCTTGTGATTTGTTAATGGTCTATACTTGTGCTTGAAGGCATTTTGGCCACTTTAAAACCACAAACAAATAATTTGCTTCCCTTTAGGCCTCCTGCCCAAACAGTGAGCACTGGTAGGTATCCTGAACTTCTTTTTTAAGTGGACACAAAGAGAGCTTGAGTCAGTCATCTGGTTTAAAATCAGTTTTAGTTGAAAGTTTTATGAAGCCTGGGGGAATAGAAATATCTTTAATATAAAAATAAAGGAAATGTTTCATATAGCAATCTTTTAAGTTTTTCCTGAACAGTAGGGGCAAAACTAAGCTAGTTCAGTCTTCAAGAACAAAACAGTGACATTTAACTCCGTCACTTTATAATGTAGGCTAAATGCAAGAAGTTAGAAAGTATGAGAGGTGGAAGAGCAAAGGTGCTATTTGTAAATTCTGATACTGTAAAATTAACAAGAGCAAAGAATGGAAAGAAAAAAGTATATCCATGTATGTAAATCTATTTTTTAAAATACTTTTGCAGTCTTGATCTTCTCCTAAATTAAGTCCTGTATGTTTTCAAACTTGAATTTTATTTTAAATATCCTTTGAGCATTACCTGGGTGCTCTCTTGCATTTGCCTGTGATAGATTTGCCTAGAATTAACAATAGGTGTTTAGGGAGTCAGGCTCTGAGGTGTTTGCCCTGGCATGTACATTCATTCCTCAGCCAGGGTCTAGTAGGCTTGGAGCTCTTTGAGGCCAGGGGAATGGGGTATCTATTTCAGTGATGATTAACGTCCAGAGTGGTGAGATGGACACAGATAAGCAGAGTGTGTTTGTTTGTTTTAAAATGATTGCACCTAAGAGCATTTTTTTGACCCAGAAAGCATAAAGTTTCCTAACTCTGAACAGAGAAGACATTGCTCACTGGTTACTTTTAGGGCCTAAACAGTGATTTTCAGAAAACAATTAGCAACTTAAAGTAGCTTTGGCTCTCTCCTTCACCTTTCTGCCTTACCTAGGAAGCAGTCACTTACTTGTTCTCTGGTTCATTGAAAGGTTTCTTATATGGATGTATTTATCTTCAACTGTTTTGGAAAGGCCTTATTTTTAATGGTTTTGTGAGTTAATAAAAGTGAGTTCAGTTTACATGTTTAAAATAAATGAAACAATACATCTGTGGAATCAGGAAATGGTCTAGTACAGTCAGTACCTCCAAATGCAAACTGGAGGAATGCAAGAGGCCTTTTCCTCCAAGACTGTGAGAATATGGAAGCAGCTTATATCCTTTCCAGTCTTGTAAAACTTGAATAATAGGGGATGAATTTCCTAGCTTTCAAGGCAGAATCATGGAGAAATCCAAAGTCCTCATAATCTACAAGATAAACAATTTATTTTGAATGAAATCTCTGAAAATACTTCAATACTCTCAGTTTTCTTAGTTTCAGTTTTCTGTGTCTAGCCGTTTCACCTTAGGTAGAGATTGTGCTTGAGCTGCTTGAAATCAAACTGGCAGTGAGGTTACTGATGAAGCATACACATTTTTTTAAAAATTATTTTTGAGTGTTTTACATAGAAAAGAATTACCTTTGTGTGACAACTTAACCTTAACTCTGGATTGACTCTGGCATTGGATTAGTTTCTGGTCCTTACTCATAACCATGGAATAGGGAGACTTTTAGGTAGACTCTTCTTGAGGCCAGGCTCCAATAAATTTTGAAAATTTAAGACGAGATTGACTGTTTGGAAAAATGAGGAAAAAGTTGAGTTTTGAATTTCCAGTGAAAATTGACATGCCCCCCCACTCTGATCTACAGAAACAGATTTTTGATAAACTCCAGAATATATCTCAGGTGTGTGTGTCAACCATCCGATGAGGTTGAGAATCCAAAGATTTGGTTTATCCTTGAGGAAAGTCCTTTCTATTCAGTAATCTTGCCCAGATTTGAACAGCTTTCAGATGGAACTCCAGGTGTAATCAGTAGAAGCAAGATGGTTGTGCTAATTAAGAATATGTTTATGAATATTGAATCATGTAAAGGCTTGAACTGTATCTAAAACTGACTATGAGACTATCTGGAGAAAGAATTTATCTCTTGTTAGAGGTTTGGCTCCTTTGTTTCAACTTTGAGTTAGTTCTTCGTTATATCCAAATTGTCCACATTGCCCTCCCTGGGAGTCTGGGCCACCCAATGGGCCTTTGTGCCTGCCCCTCTTTAGCCGACAATTAATTGCCAGTACATTCTTTCTTCTTCTCCTTCTTTTTTGGTGTTTGACATGAGCTCAAATTGTTGAGAAAGGTGACAACTGTGAAATGAAGACAGGGCTTGAAGACACCTTAAAAAATACATGCAAAGGCCACTAAATGACAAGAGCAGACTGCCAGGCTCTTTCAAAACATCACCACGTCTGTTGACTTTCCATTCCTTGTTCGCAGCACAAAATTGGAGGTCAAAGAATCATAGGAGTTAGAGATGGAAAAGACATTTGGGGTCAGCCAGTTCATGCCTCCGCCTCCTCCTGCCCCTGATTCCAAATCTTTCCTTACATTATATTTTCTCCCCCAGCCCTTGTACAATTTTCACAGTCTTCACTCGACCCCGGCTGTCACCTTTGGGGAATGATGCTGGAGGCTCTGTCCAGTTTCTCCTGGGCAAAGAGAGATATTGCCTGTGCCCCCAATTGACATTTGTGAACTTCTTTGTTGGTGGTCTCAGCTGAGAGGCTGAAGGCTAACTGGAAGTCTCTCTGCTGCCTGGCAAGGGGGTTTTCTAGACAGAACTGAGGTGCATTTAGTGTATGATGATGTTGGGGAAGGGGAAAAGGGCCAGGGTACAGTGCAACCAGTGCAATTTGTTCCTAGAGTTTTCTCTAGGAAGGCTTTTGACCTGAAAGGAGGGTGTGTGTGTGTGTGTGTGTGTGTGCGCTTGCGTGCGCATGCACACACACACACACACACACACACACACACACACACACACACATGAGGAATGTGGCATTGGGGAGGTGGACAGAGACAAGGAAGTTACCTTGAATAGGCGTTTGATAAGAACCCTAACTTGGATATTGGTGGGTTAAACAAACAAATAAAAAATGCTAGTCCTGTGAAGTAGTAGATGATTGTTTTAAGAAGTGCATATGTTAGGGGGGCTTCCCTGGTGGCCCAGTGGTTACGAATCCACCTGCCAGTGCAGGGGACACGGGTTCAAGCCCTGGTCTGGGAAGATCGCACATGCCGCGGAGCAGCTAAGCCTGTGCGCCACAACTACTGAGCCTGTGTTCTAGAGCCCACAAGCCACAACTACTGAGCCTGCGTGCCATAACTACTGAAGCCCTCGTGCCTAAACCGGTGCTCCTCAACAAGAGGAGCCACTGAAATGAGAAGCCCAAGCACCGCAACAAAGAGTAGCCCCCACTCGCTGCAACTAGAGAAAGCCTGTGCACAGCAGCAAAGACCCAACGCAGC
>NW_006798383.1:2123657-2161494 GCF_000442215.2 Lipotes vexillifer | reverse complement strand
CAAAAAAAAAAAAAAAAAAAAAGTCTGCGTGCTGCAACTAAGGTCTGGTGCAGCCAAAATAAATAAATAAAATAAATAAATATTAAAAAAAAAAAGAAGTGCATGTTAGGGAAGAAATAGGTATTAGAAGTTTCAGCTTAGAGTCAAGTTGAGGAGAACAGAAAGGCTGGAGGCAAGTATTTTGGTCTAGGGGACACTGTTGCTTTTGGGGTCTCCCCTTTAAGAAAGTAGAAAAAGAACTGTCTTATGTTCACTGGCTACATGGTTTGGCAGGGGGAATGGTCATTTTTAGAGGCAGCTTTGGAAGGTTACCCCCAGCTCCCCTTGTTCCAGCAGCTGTTGGGAGCAGTCCGAAGGGGGTATTATATTTCTTCTGGTAACTCTGCCAAGAATGAGAGGAAATCCACAACCTGTGGGCTTTTGGGGGGGATGGGGATGGGGTGGCAGGTGATGGGACAGGGAAATTAAATTGTTTTATAGTAAATATGTTGAGATACTTTTCCTGGAAAGCTGTTCCACTGAAAGGAATGATATTTCCCCTGCTCACTAGCTCCGTAATTGGTTCTTTCTCTGTGGAGAAAGGGAAATAGTCCTCTTCCAGTACCTCTTTTTCTTTCTTCCCTGTAGATCCAGCTTTGATCTCCTATGTTTCTTAGAATTTCCTTTAGAAATTCCACACTGAAAAGGTGAGTCAAGATTCAGATCCAGGTGGTGTGTGTGATTAAAAGGGGCCTCCCTCCAGAAGTGAGTTACTAAAGGGGAACCTCTCATTCATCCCTTATCTTCGCTGCGGTTTGACTTTATCATAATGGCCTAGAAACTGGAGATTTCTGGAGAAACTGGAGTAAAAACTTTCTGGGTGGCGTCTGGTTCATGTTCTCTCCATCTCTTCATCCAGGCTGGAAGGACACCAGGGATTTTTGAAGCCTGGCCACTTGGGCTGAGAACCTGTTTTGGTGATTAATTTGAAACACAGTTGCAAGATTAAAAACAATAAAAACAACCCTGAGAAGCAGAGCAGTATAATTATTCCTCACATTTCAGATGGAGAGCCCAGGGAAAAGTCATTTTGAAGGTATGAGAACAAAATCCACTTCTGAGTCTGTGGTAGTGCCTGATTCATGACTCAGAAGATAGCCTGTTCACAAAAAACAGTGGCATCTTTCTTGCTGTTGTTTATTGTCAGAAAGTGCTGCATCAGCCTTTCTGAAAGCTGTATTGTGGGATTCTTGAAAAACTGATTCTGTGATTAAATGAGTGTGGGAAATGCTGTGTTCCACATCCCCTCTATTGGGGATTCACAATGCCCATTGGTAAATTAAAGGCTCAGAGAAGTCCTGTGCTAGAGAGACCTGTTTAATTTTGTTTCAGTATTGTCCAAAATGTTTTGACCGTAAAATTCTTTTTTCTCCTGCTTAATATCTCCTTAACCTCTTGCAGAATACACACACTGGTCAAGTGCCCTGCAAATATAGAACTTGACCAATAGCAGGAGGAAATGAATGTGAACATGGCCCTAAATCCTAAGCTCACATAAAGAATCAGCGTTATGCCCATTGCTTCAGAAACTGCTTTGGACAGCTTTGACATGTGGGTGACACATTAAGATACTTCATCTGCTCAGATTCCTTCCCTTGAGCCTCTCTAGCATAAGAATTTGGAGGGCTTGGTTGAATTTCTGAAGATGTGGTATACTGTACATTTTTAGGAAGGGCCTTTGGAGCTTGAAGGTAGTGTGTCTAGGCTCCTGAAAATCTGTAGGTATTGTTGAAAGTGTGACTTGCCAAAGGGGGAACTGTATTTCTGATAGATACCTAAGCAGTATCTATCAGAATACCTATTATGCTAGGACCATGGTTCTTACCTTTGTGTCTAAGACATATTTTTGTATGATGTTACAACTTTTGATAGTACATTAAAGGATTAAAAGATGAATGTCTTTTTTTAAAAAAAGCAGGTTTCAGAAAGTTGAAAAACCTGTCCATTTACTTGTTCACTGTTTGGTATGTTACTGTTTGAGTAGAACTGTTTACTGCCCTGACCTTGTTCTCTTATATCTTTTGAGGTAAAGTGTATATATGTTCCTCTGAACGTGCAATCTTTCTCTTTTTCTCAGCAAGTTGTGTCATGAGCCATATTGTGGCTCCGTGGTTTGTCTGACAGATAGCTTCATAAAAATGTGGATCTTTGGTTGAATGAAAATAAAGTCTATAAATCATTAAAAATTTTATGGCACACTTATTCAGGGTTCCTGGTATATCACTGCTCTGCAGCATACTGGTTGAGATACACTTTTAGAAGTAATAAGAGTTTTAAGACTCAATCCTGTGGAATTTATGACTGTATTGGACAAACAAGACATACAGCTGTGAAAAGCTAACAGTGCCTCAGTTTATGGTAGGTTCACGTGAGAGAGAGAAGAATATTTGGAGGAGTCAGGGAAGTAGAGGCTTAAACTGGATTTTGAAGAAAAATGGGTGAATTTGACTAGTGCCCAAAGGGGGAAGCATGCATTTGTCAGGGACAAAGGTAGGCTGGTTCTGGCAATATAGGAGAAGGTATGGGGATAGGAATGAATATAAAAGAGAGATGGCTTCGCTGGAGTTCAGTTGCAGAGTGTGGAGCCATGGGAGGTGAGGTTGAATTGAGTAAAGGGAGCTGACATTTGGAGGCCTTTCAAGTGAGATGTGGGTCTGCTCCATGCTCTCCTTGCCTTTGGTCCTGTCCTCATGATGGGCGTGTTCCCTGTAATCTCACTTCTCCTTGGATGTTGAGGCTGTTCCCTATTCCCTGGCCAGAAGGATAGGCAGTTTAACACAATATATGATTTTTCACTGATTTATTTTGAACCTTAATTATAGACCTCTGCTTCTGAGGCCATTGGAGGGTTTAGTCTAACATGCATATAAATGAAGAGTTAGAAGCTTCTTGTCTTGGGCTGTTTAAAAACTTGTACATACATTAGAGCCAAATTTTTAGTATAGCAGAGCTGGTAGCAGAGCTGGTGGGCACAGCCAATATGGGGGGGAATCTGCTTTCTGGTGAGCAAGAAGATCAAAGAAATCGAGACAGTGTTGAGTTAAAACTCCAAGCCCCCAAGTATCATTTTGCATAGCCCTGTCTCCCGTTCTTAGCCCACTTCCCCTTGAGATGGCCTTGTTCTACACTTGTGGACAGACACCCTCCTTTACTGAATAGGCAGCAGTTATGCTTATGGAAATCATGTCAGTCACGCAGGTTGGCAGCATTGGCGGTATCAAGGGGAATCAAACTTCAAGATGGGGCAAAGAGGGAAATTGATGTGTGATCCAGGAGGTTTCTGATCTCAGAGACTGTGCAGGTAAATACCTCTCTAATATACTCACACTTCCCCTCCTTCATCCCCCAGCCATTTTTCTTCAAATTCGGTTTATTTATTTGCTTTTGGTTTGGGGTGTGAGTGAGGAGAGGTGAAATGAAAGGGGACTCTAGATAACTTCCTAGATTAATTTCTGTCCCTCTGGACTCACTGTTGCCAAGATTTTAAGGGGCCTGATAGCTTACCGTGGGTGCATGTTGTGTTGTTTTTGTTTAAAATAGGTCATGCACCCAGGAATGCAGTCAAACTATAATGGTGACTAAGTGCCGGAAAGCTGAGAGGGAGGGGGGCCAAGTGGAAAAATGAGCCTGAGGCAAGAGAAAGAGGGCTGGGAAAATGGAAGTACCACCAGGCCCACAGGCCAGGTTAGAGATTCCTCCATGCATTAATAGCTGTGCCAGAGGTTTATTTACAGGGCACTAATCATTTTGGGGGGGAGCACCCCCACTTTATACCAGTAACTGTTGAAGAAACAGCCAAGCTGAGAGCATTTCAAGGATGGGAGCAAGAGTCCTTATTGAATTCCCAGGGGCATCTGCTCCTGTCTTCTCAGGCACTTTAGACTTGTTCTGCCGACTCCCTTTGACTAGGTTGTGCTAGGTCCCTACAAGGAGGGAGGGATACCTGTCTTCAGAGAGAGGAGTTTTTTTATTCCTTCTGATTTTTCAAGTGTTGAAGCCAATAAGAATATAGATATGATTTGGCCACCAGCTAGGGAAACTAACCATCAGAAAGAACTGAACAAACAAAAGGGATTAAAAAAAAAAAAGCTGAGTTGTTAAGCTGCTTTTAACAAAGTGTAACTGTTTCTCAAGTGAAAGCCAAATGGAATGTTTTTAAAAAGTTGAAATTTGATTTGAAAGACCAGAGCCAAGTATTTTGATTATGGTGTTGGTTGTGGGAGAGGTTGCCTGCACCTGCTGCTTGGTAGCAGCATCTAAAGTTCAACTTTGAAAGTTTCTTGCTTCTGTGATCAGGCCCTCAGGGCAGTGCTTTGACCCTTAGTAAAGTGTCACCAAATGGCAGTTAAGTGACCAGGGAGATGAGAGAAGTATTGTCCTTATCCCAATTCAGGAAATACATTGATTCTTTCTCCCTTGTTTCCTTCCTGCTATGATCCAGAATATTCAATTTTGGTTTTACCTCCACCTACTAACTTAGACCTAACTCAAGAGGAGAGGTTAACTATGAACAATCTCCTCTTTTATATCTGGGAGGGACTTGTAGATAAGATTTGATAGTGGGTCTAATCTTTTTCACTAAGAGTTCAATTCTTTTGGTCCATCCTGTTGACTGCCTTTTATGATCCTCTGTTTTTTAACCATCTAGTAGTGTAGGTCGCTCTCTAGAAATGTGAAACTGGGGACCACATTCACCCAGTGGAATAATTCAATAATACATTTTAGCTTCAACGTGTGTGTACCCAAATCCTAATCACTCAGCCTGAAAGAGGGCTAATATTTGACATTAGAAGAACAGTTTCCAAGAGTTATAATTAAATTAGAAGAAAAAGAAATGATTATTAGATTAGCTTTAGTGATGTCACTATTCATCGATATAAACTACTACTACTACTACTATATTTATATTTATGTAAAAATAATTAACCTTTTTCAAGTGATTTATAACTTATCCTTATTTTGTTTTAGTTGTCACCTTAAAACACCATAATTGTGTGAAATACTATCCTTATTTCATAGGTGCGGATATGGACAATTAGAGAAGCTAGGTAACCAGGGTTATATCATTAGTAAGAGGTGGAACTGGGGCCCAGATCCGTTTCCTATGTCTGCATTCTGTGCTTTTCTCACAACTTCATTTAATCTGTTATTTAAATGAAAGTAAATTAAAAGGTTAAAGGTAAATGAAAAGACCAAAGTATCAGCAATTATGTGATACATATTTAAAAAAATACTTCCTAAATTCCATCCGTTTACCTCTTCTGAGCTATTTATGGAGACATAATTTTATGTAGTATCACCTCACCTTTACCTTTATAAATTTGACTTTGTTTTAAAATTACCACTACTTGTTACAGTAATTTCCAAAATGTTTTGCAGTGCTCACATTTGTCGTTTCTAATAGCAATATGTTCCATTGTGTTAGTATACCGTTTTCCCCCACAGACAGATATTTGGGCTATTTCTAGATTTTAGCTCTAATATACAGCTGCAACTGTAAATATCTTTGTAAAAATATATTTTTCTTTTGAATTATTTCTTTGTGATACAGTGTTGGGAATGCTGAGTCAGAAGCTATCATTTAACTTCTTTTCTTGACAGAATGCCTTTCTGAAAGGCTATACCAGAGTGTTACTAGCAATATATAAACAAACCCAAATCCTTTCATCAAACCAAAGCTAGTATGTGGTTCTTCCACTTAACAGATGTGAGGTGATACTTTATATTAATTGTTTTAATGTGCATGTTTGTAAACTATTACTGTTTCGGGATGTTTCCCCAGTGTTTATCATGGGAACTCTGTGTGACTGTTCTTTTTTTTTTTTTTAATAAATTTATTTATTTATTTTTGGCTGAGTTGGGTCTTTGTTGCTGCTCGCGTGCTTTCTCTAGTTGCGGCTCTTCGTTGTGGTGCCTGGGCTTCTCATTGCAGTGGCTTCTCTTGTGGCAGAGCACAGGCTCTAGCTGTGCAGGCTTCAGTAGTTGTGGCTTGCGGGCTCTAGAGCGCAGCCTCAGTAGTTGTGGCGCACAGGCTTAGTTGCTCCACGGCACGTGGGATCTTCCCGGACCAGGGCTCAAACCCGTGTCCCCTGCATTGGCAGGTGGATTCTTAGCCACTGTGCCACCAGGGAAGCCCCTGTGTGACTGTTCTTATCTGCTATTTGATATGGATGACAGAGTGTTATCCTGATAGATTTTTATCAGTCCCCTAAAAGTTTTAGGGATAAAACCCATAGCATTAATTGTTAATTTTCCCCTGCTCTGTTGCTTCCTTTTTAATCTCTTTTTTTCTTCTATGCAGTATTTAAAATTTAAATACTTTAAAGCCTTTTAGTTAAAAAAACTATTTTAAATGTACTCTTTTATTTTGGGGGAATTTATTTTACCTATTGTGATATGAAATGAAAATTTTTTGCTCTATTGATATCCAGTTTTATCAAAAGCATTATTATTATTTTAATGAGTATTTTTATCTTTACCAAAATATTACATTGTAGAAAAATTGGGAAATACATTAAAACACAAAGAAGAAAGTTAAAACACCCAAAGTTGGCTATCCACAGTTAACTATTTTAGAGTCTGGAAATCTTCTAGTGTTCTTTCTAGGCATGCATATTTTTCTTCCCTCCCTTCTTTCTAATAAAGCTAGAACATGTAATACAAACCCAACAGCACTAATTAAGTAGTGATTTCTTTCCTTACTTTGAGATTTTACTTTGTATCTTTTAGAATCTTGAAAGCAGGACTTGCTTGCTGTCTTTTAGTAAAGGGTAGGAAATGTGAAGATATAGTAGATACTGGAAGAAATGTTTGTTTCTCTCCTTTTCTCGGTAGACATGACAAGTTATTACTCTGTGTCCCAAGCAGTGTACCTTGTATTGTCCAGTGGAGCAAGTCAAGGAGACACAGGGGTGATGTGGGGGCCTGAAATGGATTGTTCAAATTCTTGCCCACAGTTTCAAGATTCCGTCCAAATGTGCACTTTCACAAGGGACTTGAGCTCTTCTCCCTACCCCCTACCACTCCAACCCACCCCAGAACTATGCCATTCTTGTTGCTGCTGAGCTTCCTCATCTCTTACTGCTCCAACTTTCTTCATCCAGAAAGTACTACTGACACTTCCCCTTCAACACTTTTTGAATGAAAAATTTAAAACATATAGAAAAGTTGAATGAATTGTATAATGAACACTCATACACCCGCCACCTAGATTGTACAGTGAACATTTTACTATGTTTGCCTTATCATGCATTTAAAGTGAGTTGCAGATGTCAGTACACTTCACCTCTAAACAGTTTTGTGTGCGTGCATATCACTGACTAGAGTATATTGGTTTATAGTTCTTTTTTTTTAAGAAAAATTTATATACAGTGAAATGGTCAAATTTTAAGTTTATCATTTGATACGTTTTTGACAAATGCATACACACTTGCATGACCCAAATTCCTTCGAGATTTAGATATAAAGTGTAACCCCAGAAAGCTTCTACATATTCTTTCCCAGTCAATTCCCATCTCCACCCTGGTGGTCAACACTGTTCTGATTTTTTCACCATTCATTAGTTATTCTTCGAATCAAACTTCACATAAATGGAATCATACAATATGAACTGTTTTGTGTAAGGTTTCTTTCATTCAGAATGTTTTTGAGATTCACCCACATCATTGTGTGTATCAATAATTCTTTCCTTTTAATTGCTGAGTAGTATTCCATTGTATGAATATGCACCGAAGTGTGTTTATCCATTCTCCTTTTGATGGATGCCTGTGCTGTTTACAACTTTTGGCTATTATGACTAAAGTTCCTATGAATAGTCTTGAGTAAGCCTTTTGTGGACATATGCTTTCATTTCTCTTGGGTAATTGCTAGGTCATAGAATAGGTATATGTTTGGATTTATAATAAACTGCCAGACCTTTTCCTAAAATGGCTTTACCATTTTCATCTCTCACAAGAATGTAGGAGAGTTCCTTATAAACACACACACACACACACACACACACACACACACACACACACACGGAGGATTTCTTCATATTTTGGGGCTTGTGTATTCATTTTGATGAGCAGAAAATTTTAATTTTGATAAAATCGAATTTATTGGATTTTTCTTTTATGTTATTGCTTTCTGTGTCTTAAACTGTTGTCTACTTCCTGAGCCACAGAGATATTTTAATATTTTCTCTTCTAACAGCTTTATAGTTTTAGATTTTATGTTTAAATCTGTGATCTATTTTGAATTAATTTTTCTGTATGGTGTGTGGTAGGGATTTTTTTTTCCACATGGCTAACCAGTGGTCCCAGTACTCTTTGTCATCCCTTCTCTGTTAGATAGCTTTGGCATCACTATGGACACTCTAAAGGACAGGCTGTTCTCCTTGGCTTTCTTGATTATCCTAGTGTGGAGGGAGAAGAGTTATTTCTTACTTGTCTCCTAACCCATTCACTTCTATTCACATATTTTCTGGATGTTCCGAGTCCTGACTTGTAAAAAAGCCCAGGGAATTTTCTCTGGTTGGCAATGAGTTGTAGTGATTGGATTATCTGCTCTGTCTGGACACAGGATGGCCAGTGTACCAGTGAAGGAACGGGTGAAGGTATCTCAGAACTGGAGGTTGGGGCGCTGCCAAGAGGGGATTCTGCTGAAGTGGAAATGCAGGTAAGTAGCCTCTTGACTCTTTCAAAGCTACCTGGGACATTAAAGAATGCTGGGAAATGAAAATCTAGTCCTACCTGGAGTATAAATGTGCCTGTCTTGGGTGATGGGGCACTGGTGATCCTTTAAATGCCACAAAAGGGGCATCGGAGGGACAACTTTTTTTCACATTTAAAAAAAGATTATAAAAAATGTAATTTATTTTAACAGATCCCATGTTTTTATGATTATAAAAATAATAAATGTTTATTGTAGAAATTTGAAAACAGAAGAGCTTAAAGAAGAAAATAAAACTTACCTATAATCTTACCACTCAGAGGTAACCTCTGTTAATGCACCTCATCAAAAGAAATAAATGAAGCCAATATTTCAACTCATCTTGTTTTACAATTTTTTAAAAAAATTTCCTACTCTAGAGAGTTACACCTTCACTCTTGGCTTCCTGTAGCCCTCTCCCCTACTTTTATTAAAAAGCAAAATAGGATCTGAAGGTTTGGATATGTATGTTACAGGAGGTAGAGCTTGGAAAAAAATGGCAGGAAATTTAGATAATGGCTTTGGCACTGCTAATGCCACAAATTTTATACTTCATTGATGCTGAATTATTTCATAGTTATTATTTGACTCCCTACCAAAAAAGTGCTCTTTGTTGATTGGTTGGAATGGATAGGGAACATCATGATTCCACATTCCAGCGGTCCTGGACCTGTGCCGATAGGTTCAGGCAGCCTTCTTCATCTGATGACCTTTTTCTCTTGCTTGTATACAATTTCTGCTGTTTTCACTGACACGGGTTACTGCAAATTATGGGTGGTGATGATGGTAAAGCAACTACAGGGGAGAAAGATGGATTTGTATGACAAAGGGCTTTACCATCTGCTTCCCACTTTTGCCTTTTATTACCAGAAAGAAGAGTTTATTTCTCTAACAAGGTTTTGTTCCTGACGTCTATTCGGGCTGGTTTCAAGCAATTTGGCAAATAAATACACAAAATGGTTACCAGACTGCCCTGCGATTCTCCACTGTTCACCTGGCATGAACCTGGTTTCTTGTCCTGGGCAAATGGCTGTTTACCAGATGGCTCTAAACACATGAATTCCAAACCCCTCTGTTTGCTGCCCACTTGGGTGTGCCACAAACTCGTGCAAGGGGATGTTGAAGAGGAATGTGCATAATGAATGAGAGTGCAGGCATCTGCACACACTCTACACATGTTCCATATAATATTTGCACACACTTGTAAAAACCTCATGTGCAGAAACTAGTTACTACAAAGTCCAAGCTGCATTTAATGGTCCATCTTTGCAGAACTTTTCCACATTCCCATGACACTTGTATTAAGGAGTCTGGGGAAGAAACACAGCCCATTTTGCTCAGACAGGCTTGGCAGTGGGAGATGGTGTCTCTATAAATGGGGATGAATCATCTGTCCCTATGCTTTGCTTGGGACCTGGTAGCTCTAGGACCCCTATGTGGTGTAGGACAGGCTGCTGGGATGTACCTTGTGCAAGGGGCTTAGTCCCCACCAGAGAGCATGGTGTCTGGCAGAGTCTTCTTTCTTCTTAAGGCTCACTCTGTGCCATGGGACTGGCCTGTGGTTTCTAACCTTTTTTCCTCCTGCCAGTTTGTAGAGGGAATCTTTAACTATTTGTATATTTCTTTTATCAGCTGCCTGTGAGAGCCAACTATTTCTCTGTAGTCTCTGAACTGTAGTAGACTGCTCTGGAGCTATGTTTTTCCATTGCCACACTTACCCTCTAATACAGAAATGTAGGTATCCTCTGTGAGGATCTAGGAATTTAATCAGTACATTAGCATCCTTTCCTAAATGGCTTTATTCCTTTCACTTAAAAATGGCCCTTTTGGGCTTTGCTGGTGGCGCAGTGGTTAGGAATCTGCCTGCCAATGCAGGGGACACGGGTTCAAGCCCTGGCCCAGGAAGATCCCACATGCTGCACCACAACTACTGAGCCTGAGCTCTAGACCCTGCAAGCCACAACTACTGAAGCCTGCGTGCCTAGAGCCTGTGCTCTGCAACAAGAGAAGCCATGACAATGAGAAGCCCGTGCACTGCAACGAGGAGTAGCCCCCACTCACTGCAACTGGAGAAAGCCTGTGCACAGCAACGAAGACCCAACACAGCCAAAAAAAAAAAAAAGGCCCTTTTGCTCTAGTAGGACAAGGGAATGGGGCTTCCCTGGGCTCACTCTTTTCTTTTCTCTATCACACCCTAACTGATCTACTGGGAAAGAGGTGTGTATGGAGGTCCTGGAACCTTGAAACTTATCACTTAAACATCAGATCAGTGAGGACACAGAATGAAAAAATTACTTCATCTGGGTGGAAGGTTTCTTTTTGCCCTTCCCCACCCCTCAATCATGGCATTTTCGTTGCTCTGCCTACCCACAAGAAGTATAGGTAGCCAGTAATTCAAGCCTTAAGCATTCTCTATTTATTTATTTGTCTATTTATTTATTTATTTAGGCTGCACCACGGGCAACTTGCAGGATAGTTCCCTGACCAGGGATTAAACCCAGGGCCATGGCAGTGAAAGCTCTGAGTCCTAACCACTGGACCACCAGGGAAATCCCAAGCATTCTCCATTTAAAAGTGACATTTAATTGGTCTTTTATTCTGACTTTCTTTTAGAAAGTCCAAAGAAGATTAGGTCACCACAAAGCTCAATCACTCTAGTTTTCTAAAGGTAGCCTAAGGGTAGGTAGTTTTGAAGGAGGGGAGTGAGGTATAGACTTAACCTTGCGGGTTATTGCTAAGTTGGGGATTGGTCAGCCTCTCCAAAGTTTGAAGTTGAATTTTCATGCTATATCTTCTTTTTTTTTTTTTTTGAGGAGGTTTCTTCTTTTTTTAAAAAAATTAATTAATTAATTTTTGGCTTCTTTGCTGCGCGTGGGCTTTCTCTAGTTGCAGTGAGCGGGGGCTACTCTTCGTTGTGGTGCATGGGCTTCTCATTGCAGTGGCTTCTCTTATTTCAGAGCACGGGCTCTAGGTGCGTGGGCTTCAGTAGTAGTGGCACGCGGGCTCAGTAGTTGTGGCTTGTGGGCTCTAGAGTGCAGGCTCAGTAGTTGTGGCGCACAGGCTTAGCGGCTCTGCGGCACATGGGATCTTCCCAGACCAGGGCTCGAACCCGTGTCCCGTGCATTGGCAGGCGGATTCTTAACCACTGCCCCACCAAGGAAGTCCCTTCATGCTATATCTTGATGATCCTTAAATTTTGTTTTCCATCTCTGCAGTCAGATGCCCTGGATGCAGCTAGAGGGTGATTCTCTGTACATATCCCAGGCTAATTTCATCCTGGCCTATCAGTTCCGCCCAGATGGTGCCAGCTTGAACCGGAGGCCCCTGGGAGTCTTTGCTGGGCATGATGAGGACGTTTGCCACTTCGTGCTGGCCAACTCGCATATTATCAGTGCAGGAGGGTAAGTGCTGCAGGCTTCTCCTTCCTTCCTCCTCCTCAGTATTCTTCAGAGACCTTCTGCCTGCCTCTGACTTTTCTGTCTCAACTCCGAAGGGATGAGTAGGGAGACTAGAAGAAGGGGTAATGTTATTTTCCATTTAAAGCAGGTACTTCATAGGGTTATAGCTGGAGAAGGAAAACAGGAAGAGCCTTTAATGAAAAGTGAAACTGGTTTTGACACTCCCAAGTGGGAAATTTGTTTTGTCTCTCAGCTCTGTTCAGCCCCAAGTATACTGAAGAAGTAAAAGTATCTAGAAACTCAGCACCTTATTGGGCTGAATTGTCTAAAGCTTAGCAAATTCGGAAGTCATTGGAGACTCCGGCTGTTTCTGTAGACTTGTTCTTTTCCTACAGAGAGAATAACTGGCTCTCGGGGGTTGGCTTCTTATTTCCCTTGTAGAGATGGGAAGATTGGCATTCATAAGATTCATAGCACCTTCACTGTCAAGTACTCAGCCCATGAACAGGAGGTGAACTGTGTGGATTGCAAAGGGGGCATCATTGTGAGTGGCTCCAGAGACAGGACGGCCAAGGTGAGGTGGTCTCCCCCTTACATACTGTTATTTCCTACTGTCTATAGGGAGTGGGGTGGGAGAGGGTGGATAGGACCTTGAGTCTCAGGATTGGCTGAGGGCACTGAGTTGGGGCAGTGGGGGAAACGACACAATAAAGAACTCACTTATGTGCCTCTGGCATGCAGTTGGCCATGCCAGGCTATGTCCCTGCCAGCTGGCCTGGGAAAGGAGTGGACAGTGGCTGGGAAGCTTGCCACTCACTTGAAATGTGGCGTGAACTCAAAAACAGAGGGCCTGGCCAGGTTTTCCTCCCTGAGCTGAGTTTCCTCAAGTTTGTGGGTTGAGTTCTAACCCCAATATTTTATTTTAAAATCTCCCTCATTTTGCTTACTCTCTGTTTGAGAAGGTTAATTTTTTACCACCTTGTTTATAAGCAATCGGGCTGATAATTAAAATGTGTTTTTACTGCTTCTCTGGAGAGTGATGTGGTCAGTATGCAGTGGAAAGACGACTAGAGGAGGGCATTGTTTGTTGTGTCATTGCCAAGTTGCCTGGTCTAAAGTCAGACATCTGCCAAGGCCCAACAGAATGAGACTGATAAAGTAGTGTAACCCCTGCTTTATGGACTCAGCTCCTCCACGTCTGGGTCAAATAGGCTTTCACCCATGAGGCAGAGAAGAACTTTCTCCATCCCTGTGTCCAGTAGCCCTTGCCAGGACCCACACATGCCTGATCCTTTGAGACTGCTGTGGGAACTTTGCTGATAATTCAGCTGATGGTGCAGGAAGCTCGATAGGTTCTTGTGTGTTTCCCAGCATCTGGAGACTCCACAGTGCTAATAGGAGCAAAATGCTTGACCATGTCAGCAAATGGGACTCTAGGACACATAGGGAGGGGACTCAGGAGAGAGAAGTTGCAATCTTTACTATTCTGGCTCCATGTTCACTCTAGTGATTACACCTTCATGTGAAAATGTTGCTAATTTATGTAAAAAGAAGGACTAAATATGTTCCTTTGTATTTATGGAAGTTTCTCCTCCCTTTGCTAATTTTTTCCTTACACTTTGTATTTTGTCAGAGAGACGTGTGCATCAGCACAGGGAGCCTGAGAAAAATTCAGAAAACCTTCTTTTTTTTTTTTAATTTAAAACAACAGAAGTTTATTACCTCCCAGTTCTGGAGGCCAGAAGTCTAAAATCAAGGTTTCTTCTTTTTAATTAATTTTTATTGGAGTATAGTTGCTTTACAATATTGTGTTAAGTTTCTGCTATACAGCAAAGTGAATCAGCTATACGTATACACATATCCCCTCTTTTTTAGATTTCCTACCCATTTAGGTCACCACAGAGCACTGGGTAGAGTTCCCTGTGCTATATAGTAGGTTCTCATTAGTTATCTATTTTATACATAGTAGTGTATATGTGTCAATCCCAATCTCCCAATTCATCTCTGAACCAACATGGAAACTGAATTTCCTATCTCTTGCTTCCGAATCCCCCACCCCATACTTCAGGTTTCTGATTGGTCACTGTCTCTGTACCATTCCTTGTAAAGAGACCAACCTTAACTTGCTATACTGCTCAGAAGTCAGTTTGCACAGAAACCTTTTGTGCATGTGGGACCTAGATATTCTCATCTCATTCTAGCATTTTCTTGTCACAGCTTCAAGCTTCCCCGTGAAGCCTTCAGTGACATCTCTTCTATCCATTTCTCTGTGGTATGACACCCAGAGCAGTGTACAGCTAAGCTTTATGACCACAGGTAGCAATTCAGGGCTATAGACTGCTTACAGTTGAAGATTGACAGCAATTTTATTTAGGATATTGGGTTAGTTTCATGTTTTAAGTACAATTATTTACTGGTTTAGAGTTTTTAAGCATTAAAATTGGTACTTTCTAATTCTAAAATTGTCACTGCAGTAGATCCTGTTCCTTTTGAGGATTTCTTTTTAGTCAGTGACTGAATTCTCCCCGCTGGTTCTTCAACTCCAGGAAGCTAGTCAGCTGTTCTGCGATTTCCCAGTGACCTCCAGGCCAGCTCTTCTGCTTCTGTTCTCTCCTTCTGTTGTTGTCTTTGCATTTAGCCGTCTTCATCTTCCTGGACCGTTTTCACATTACCCACATTTAGTCTTTTATAACTGACTTTCCATTTCTTTTTGGTGGCATCTGTAATCCTCCAGCTGCTTGTACAGGTTTCTAATACCTGAACCTACATAAGAACTTAGTCATGTTTGTCTGTAAACATCTATAGCCTGTTTTTTGGGAGTCCCCCAAAATGGACTATGTTTTAGGAAAGAGATTTATTGGGGTGAAGGGAAACAAAACATTTTCTTTGCAAAACTTCTGAGCTAGGGACTGCCCAGAGAGCTTCCTTCCCCTGCCCTCAATCCTAGTTTCAGATTTACTGTGACTTAGCTTGGATTGCCCCTCTGGGCTTTGGTAAGGCTGGCCCCATCCTGAGATGTGATAGGATGGTAGCTTACATTCTTGCTGGGCCTGGGCCAGGTCTGATCATTCCTTCATTTTTTTCCGTTTTCTTTATTCTTTCTTTCATTCTGATAAGTGCTTACTGTATGCGAGGCTTCAAAGGGGAAGAAGATACAGCCTTTCCTTAAGGGGAGTTGAGACTGCCTGCACTAGCTATGAAACTGTGAAGCTGGTTGAAAGTGGACAGGACTATGAAGTTTAAGGCTCTAGGGAAAGGGCCAGAAAGTTTGGAGGGTGGAGAGATCACATTTGACTTGGAAGGGGAGATTTTATGAAGGAGGGAACATTTGAACTGTTTTTTTTTTTTTTCTTTTAGGTGTTTTTCAGTGCATAGGTTTGCTTTTTTTGTTTTATAATAACATAGAATGTAACCAGGCACTGTGCCAATAAGCACTTTACATTTATTCATTTCCTCATTCTATCCTTTATGGTAATTTTTCCCCACATAATTATGGTCATAATATATCTATTTTTTAAATGAATTTTTATTGGAGTATAGTTGATTTACAGTGTTGTGTTAGTTCCTGCTGTACAGCAAAGTGAATCAGCTATACATATACATATATCCACTCTTTTTTAGATTCTCTTCCCATATAGGTCATTACAGAGTATTGAGTTCCCTGTGCTATACAGTAGGTTCTTATTAGTTATTTATTTTATATATAGTAGTGTGTATATGTCAATCTTAATCTCTTAATTTATCCCTCTCCTGCCTTCCCCCTTGGTAACCATAAGTTTGTTTTTTATATCTGTGACTCTATTTCTGTTTTGTAGAGAGGTTCATTTGTACCATTTTTTTAGATTCCACATACAAGGAATATCATATTTGTCTTTCTCTGTCTGACTTACTTCACTCAGTATGACAATCTCTAGGTCCATCCACGTTGCTGCAAATGGCATTATTTTGTTCTTTTTTATGGCTGAGTAATATTCCATTGTATATATATACCACATCTTTATCAATTCCTCCGTGAATGGATATTTAGGTTGCTTCCATATCCTGGCTATTGTAAATAGTGCTACAATGAACATTGGGGTACATGTATCTTTTAGAATTATGGTTTTCTCTGGATATATGCCCCAGGAGTGGGATTGCTGGATCATATGGTAGTTCCATTTTTAGTTTTCTAAGGAACCTCCATACTGTTCTGCATAGTGGCTGTACCAATTTACATTCCCACCAGCAGTGTAGGAGAGTTCCCTTTTCTCCACACCCCTTCCAGCATTTATTGTTTGTAGATATTTTTGGTGATGGTCATTCTGACCTGTGTGAGGTGATATCTCATTGTAGTTTTGATTTGCATTCATAATATATCTTATATACCCAATATACCCTGCTGTGTCTACTTTATTTTATAAGGTTTTCCATTATTATTGCAAATTACTTGTGTCATCTTTAATGGCTTCACAATGGACTTACCATAATTTAGTTACTATTTTTCCTATTGGTGGATGTTTGTATCTATTTCTTTCCTATAGTAATAAGGACCACCATTATTGATGCCTAATGTCTGCCAAATACTGTGCTTCTGTGCCGGGTGCTTTACACTTATCTTCATTTTTCCACACTACAACCCTAAAAGATAGGCATTATTTCCCATTTTATACATGAAGAAACTGAGGCTAACAAGTTATAAAATATCCCTAACATCAGAGATAAATAAGTAGCAACTAGGGTTCAAACCCAGATTTGTCTAATCCTAAAGCCCATGTATGCTCTTTCTGCTATTACAGGCTGCAGGGAATATTTTTCATTTAGGTTTTTCTTCATTTTAGGATTATTTTCTTAGGATAGAGTCTCAGCAATAGAATTACTGAGTCAAAGGCTTTGGTTATTTTAAGGATCTTGATACATATTGCCAGCTGCTTTTGTGTGTGTGTATGTGTGTGTGTGTGTGTGTGTGTGTGTGTGTGTGTGTGTGTGTGTGTGTGTGTGTGTGTGGTACGCGGGCCTCTCACTGCTGTGGCCTCTCCAGTTGTGGAGCACAGGCTCCAGACGCACAGGCCCAGCGGCCATGGCTCACAGGCCCAGCTGTTCCGCGGCATGTGGGATCCTCCCGGACCGGGGCACGAACCCGTGTCCCCTGCACCGACAGGCGGACTCTCAACCACTGTGCCACCAGGGAAGCCCGCCAACTGCTTTTTAAAAGGACTGTGTAAATGCCTACTCCCACTGAGTTATATCTTCTCCAGGGTTGGGTCTGTTTTGAATTTGATCACTGAGGGTTAAGATGTGATCAGCATACTCATGTTTTGGTGGATGGTGTGCTACTACTGTTGCGGGTCAGGAGGGCCACTTTCCCCAGATTGTGCTTGGGAAATTGGCAGCATGCTTCCAGAGCCACCCCTGGAGACCAGGAACCTTGTTCTGTGGTTTTCACAGTCTAGGGATCCACCAGCCTGTTCAGTGGAGGACACTAGTGAATTCAGGCCTAGGGCTGCCCCCAGAGATTTTGTAATCAGAGTCTCTAGTCACCCACACCAAACAAGAACCTGCCTCCTAGGTAGTTTGCATCAGGGAAAAGACAAACTTCTCTTCCAAGCCAAGGCTGTCTGAAAGAGGACCTTAGATGCATCTAGTTACTACTAAAGTGACCTAATCCAAAAGAATGAGCCAGAATCCTGGCATTCCAGGAAAGTTGTGGTGTTTACCTTTGTTTTCTGCTCTTCCTTATTCAGGATCTTCTTGTTAAATTTATTTTCTTTTCCCGGTGTTGGGAAAAGTAACTCACACCCTTCTCCCCCTATCATAGACACACAAAATCTAAGAAGCACTTTCTCCTTTTATAGAGAAGAGATATCATGTGATCCTAAGAAGTCAGGACCACCCCCACTCCATCACCTACCCCTTAAACTCAAGGAATGTTTCCTGAAAGTTCTTCCATCTAAGGTCCTGTCTGACTTTTTTGTGTTCCCCTTATAGCACTGCAGGGACCTTGAGAGGTCACTGATCCATCTGGCCTCCTCGGGATCCCTCCTTGGCTGCTGTCTGGGGATAGCCCTGTACATTTGAGGTTTCCTCTCTGTTTGGTTAGAGGCTTAGTCCCCTGTGTGTGTCATCTGGGGTAGGGTGAGGTGAGGGGGCCTTGTGCTTAATGGGAGATTTCTAAATGCACTGACCGCTGAGAGGGCTCTGTGAGTGTTGATTAGAGTTAAGCCCAGAGTGGCTGCTAATGTACATTCCTGACTGATAGGGACCAGATAATGTGCTCCAAGCAATATTTTTAACCAGTAGGAGATATGGAAGCTTAAAAGAGTTAAGCTTTTCTGCTACTTTTGGTGACACTAGGTGCTAAATTCCCTGCTGACATGAATAGCACTGGATTCTGGGCATTATCAACAAACAAACAACAACACACCACCTTCCCACTTTGAAGTCCTCTTCTTCCATTTTTCCTTCCCTTGGATCTTTCTTTTTACTCCTCTCTCTCTAATTCTAATCTAATTCTATCTCTGTCCTCTCATACTGAGCCTTGATCTTCCTCCCTCTCCGTACCTCCCCAAAGTAAAATCTTGGTGAGAGATAGGAAAAGGAAAACCCACAAACACGGGGAGGTTACTGAGAGAGGCAAGCCTCACCTGCTCACGCTTCTCAGTCAGGTCTCAGCTGAGGAACGTGGAACTTCTGATTCCCTGGTATACAATTGGCTGCTGCGTAAGGGCTCTCAGGTGGACGTGAAAGTGTGGTTAGGACTGGGAGCCAGCGTCTGTTTGGGCGGTAGGCAAGGCAGAAGCTGGAGAGGTCCCTCTGCTGCTACCCTGAGCTCTGTGTGTACAGGATAGAAAGGATTCTCCATTTCCCCACCCACCCTAGGAACAGTGACTCCACCTGGTGCATTTTCCAACCCTCATCCCGATCCCAGGCAACGCCAACGAGAGCATCTCCTCTCCTGTTTCCAGGTATGGCCTTTGGCCTCAGGCCGGCTGGGGCAGTGCTTACACACCATCCAGACTGAAGACCGAGTCTGGTCCATTGCTATCAGCCCATTGCACAGGTAAGGGAGATGTTTTGGTGTATGGTTTTATCCCATGTAATAATGCTTTTATTTTATGAGGTCAGGTGGGCGTCATCAGGAGAGGCTTGGGGCCCATGTCCAGTTGGGCCCTCGTGCAAAGTCATGTATGTGGAGTAGATTTGTTGACAATTATAGCAGAAGTGCCAATTTTGATGACGGCTTTACCCTACCCTTTGGTCTGACTGGTGTTTCTCTAGTTTTGCCTGTGACTGAATGAGCCTTGCATCCTGAATTCTGCTTTCTAGGCTCTCTTGAACCGAGGCAGGGCCTCTCTCCCCACCAGCAGAGTACATGGACACCCTCTCTGCACCTGCTCTGTCAGGGTGTTTAGTGTCTTCTCCCACTTCCTTCACCCCTCACTCCCCACCAAATGATCAATGGGAAAAGCTGTAGGGCTGCTACCCTCCAACATCGGGTTTAAGTCAGTCACTTGTTTTATGAGAGAGTTGATCCCCCCTCTTGGCTCAGCCCCCTTCAGCCTTTTTCTCCTCACCCCAAGGAGCCTGCACCCCTCCTCCTGCCCCTTCCACAACTTTCTTTCAAATTTTTTTCCTCCTAAAGAATTAGAGCCGATTAGCCACGTCATTAATTCTTCAATTTGACGGCTGATATAGCAGGACCTGAAACACATTGCTGACCTCAGAGAATGGAGACCCCGTTCCTTAGCATATTGACGATGGGAGAAGTTAATTAAAATTCCACAGAGCGGAGGTGTCGGCTAACCTATAAACCTGTCGCTGTTCAGAACAAATCATTCTAGCAATCCTAGGAAAAAGGGAAGGAAAGACCAGCAGGGAGTAGAGAGGCCTAAGTGTGTGGGAGCAGAGGGTGGAAAATGGAGCCATTGAGCTCTGGCCCCTCCTCAGTTTCTTCCTAATGCTGCCCCCTTTAAAGCCAGTTAGCCAAGCCTGGGTGTCTGTGGGCTGGATATGTGTAAGGGTGGGAGGTGACAGGTAGGCTTGGTGGTTACCTGAGGACTCCCGCTGACTTCAGGAGACTGGGGTGGCCTGGGGTGAGGTCGGTGGTGGAGGGATGCTCTTAAGGCTGGAGATGGTCCATGTGCTTCCTGCACATGGAATGAGGCTAAAGACACATACAGGCTCTTGCAGCATCCCCATCTTCATATTCCTCTACTCTAGCCACCTCCTCTGGAATGTGTTAGGCTACCTGTTAACAGAATAGAGCGTGGCAGCTGTTGAAGATGTTGTCAATAAAAGGTTGAGGACAGTGTCTGCCTTCGTCACTGAGAAGCAGTTTAGGTCACAATAAACTGACTTTGGGGCTTTTTTGGCCACAACTTGGAAGCTGGCTTTGAGGAAGGCCCTAGGTTCCTAATATTACTAGCACTGCTCTATAACTACTACTGTTACCAGCAGCTAACATTTATTAGTCATATGTTCTATGCCAGACCCTCTGCTAAGTCCTTGATATGCCCCATCTTTGGTGAAAACCTAGGTCTCATGTTTTCTTTTTTTTTTTTTAAATCTTTTTTTTTTTTTAGATGTTGGGAGTAGGAGTTTATTAATTAATTAATTTATTTTTGCTGTGTTGGGTCTTCGTTTCTATGTGAGGGCTTTCCCTAGTTGTGGCAAGCGGGGGCCACTCTTCATTGCGGTGCGCGGACCTCTCACTATCGCGGCCTCTCTTGTTGCGGAGCACAAGCTCCAGACGTGCAGGCTCAGTAGTTGTGGCTCACGGGCCTAGTTGCTCCGCGGCATGTGGGATCCTCCCAGAACCCGTGTCCTCTGCATTAGCAGGCAGATTCTCAACCACTGCGCCACCAGGGAAGCCCCTCATGTTTTCTTAACATTCTCCTTAAATGTCTTCTTGGTGTACTTTCTTGCCCCTGGGATGACTCTTTCACTCACTGTTGGCTGGCTGTTTAGCTCCATGACCCACAGTTATTTGAGATGACCTTTTCCCCAAGTCCACAAGTGGTGTCTTGGACTGTCTTAAAAACGTAGTTTGTACTTGGGATTCTGTCATTACACTAAATGACCAGCGTATATGTTGGTGTTCTCTCTGCTGCTTTTTCTCTTACCCCCAAAATATATTGGGATAAGAATCTTTTCATCTTATTAGATCCATTTCTTCTCACTGTGTCAATGAATTTGAACCTTTCAGTAAAATGAACCATTTTCCCAATCTTGGAAGACACTGCCTCCTAGCTGTAGGGTCTGTTCTGGGAAACTGGAGTTCTGCTTTGCCACCAACCAGCAGGGTGGCCTCGGGTAAGTCCTCGGAGCCATGGTTTCCTCATCTGTTATATATGAATACCATTTCTTTCATAGTCCTTACTAGGTTATTGTAAAGATGATCTGAAATAATGAATATGAAAATACTCTACAAAGCTAAAAAGGCTAGAATCTTGTGTCAGCCAGAATCTCTCCCAGCTGGTGAAGCATTTGTTTAGCTGCTTTAGCTGCTCTCACATCTCCACCCTTCCCTGGGGCTTCTCCTGTCCCTCGTGGAGTTACACTGCTCTTTTGCATTCTTCTTGAGGTGGGGACTCAGCAGGAGTCTCTTTCCTTTCCTTTTCCCTTGTGGTTTTCCTGCCCTCCATGGCTGCCTCTGTTCCCTTCCCTGCCACCTTTCTTGTTGAGTGTGGTCGTCAGCGTCACTAATGTGATGTGGCCGTGAACCCCTTGTGAAAAACACGAGAGTGGGTGGCCAGCAGCTGTCCTCCAAGGAGCCTGGACAGTTGGGAGACCCGGCACATCTCAGTCTCTATATTCTATTTAAAATAATTTGTCAGAGCTATTCATCGTATTTATCTTTGATGCTGGGACTTATCTGCCTTCTTTTCATATGTGTGTACTTAGAAACTTGTAGTATGAAACATGATACCTCAAGCCCTAGGCTTAACTTGAGGTGTTCATGACTGGGAGAAAGCAGGTATTCTGTCCTGTGTCCAAATGTCACCTCTTCTTCCTTTCTTGACCTTGAGTTCTTGGTTTGTAAACACTCTTGGAGGATAATATTTAATACCAGTCATGTGCTTAGAGCCATGTTTAGGTACTCAAAAAACGGAAGGAAAACCAGTAGGCTCCATGGGAAGGTGGCAGGCAAGGACCTTTCCCTCTACCTCCTATGTGCCCTCCAACCCATCTCTGGCCCCAACACTAATAACTCTGCTTTTAGGATTTATGACTTATAGATGCAGCCTTCCTCCTGTAGAGGAGGCCCAACTGGGAGCTGTTTGATGAGTGAAAGGACTGGTTGAGTTGGAACTGGATTGAGATGCTGGAGGTGGAAGGGCACACGTCTGGGTGTGATTGTGGGTCCTAACTGGTCTCAGGATACGATCTCCTGAGGTCACATAGAGTTCTGAGCACTTTTCCATAAGTATCACAGAAAAGCAGAATTTTTAAAACATGCAGTACATTGTATTGCCATTAAAAGATTATTTCTAGCTGAATAAAGTTAGTAAATACTCAGAGTAAGGAAATGAACTGTTAAAGACTCGATCTCATCCCTTCTATTTTTCATCTCTTTTTTTCTCACTCCCTTTCCTCTGTGCTCCCTGTGTATTGACTGAACACTTGCTGTGGGGTAGCTCTCCTGAGGATCTTATTCAGTGGTGGGGGAAAGATGGGGGCACAACTGTAGTGGTTGCCAGATGATACTAAGTGCCTGAAATTAGTCTGTCTCTGGTTGAGGAAGGGAGAGGGTCATTCCCCTGCTGGCAGATGGAGAAATTGAGGCTCAGAGAAGGGCACATGTGGGATGGGACAGAAGAGGCTCAGGTCTCCAGCTTATTGCCACATGCTGTGGTGCAGAGGGAGGGCCACGAGGCAGGCCTTTACATCACTGCAATGCCTTCATCCACCAGAATCTTGGACAGTAGCTGTGGCCCTTGAAAGCTTCTGTGGGGATCTGGGAACATTCTCTTTCTGGAGGCCAGAGTTGAGATAGCGAGGGGGAGGGGAGGAAGGCAGTATGTAATCAAGGCCTGGGCTCACTCGTGTAGCTGTGAATGCTTACACCATCCCAGGATGCCAGTGCACATAGATCTTTGGTTTGCAGGGCCCTTCCAAGCTGGCTGGGGGGTGCCTTGATGGTGAAATGAGTCTGGAGCCCCATTGCCCTGTTTGCCTTGGAGGGGAAGAGAGAGGAGCCCACAGCGCCTCCTTCCTCTGCAGGCACCATATTTATTGCCCTCCAAGAAAAAGGAGGTGCTCAAAAGAATCCTTTCCCCATCTCCGAGCAACACTTGCTATCATGTGAGTGAGTGTGGTCTGGAAGGCTTCCCAGGACCCTTGGGTTTTAATCCCTTCTCTCTTGTTTTTGTCCTTAGGGAAACATATGAGTGGTATAGGTGTAGAAACTTTTCTTAGCTGTGTTATTAAATATACAATGTAATTTAGTGTAATTTTGCTCACTGTGGTGGCCTGTTTGTTTTGCGGGGGATTAGTCCAAGTCTGCCTGTAATGTACCGATTCAAATTTGTAAAGTGAGTTGTGGCCTCTGGGGGGTTTTGATGGAGGAGCTGCCCCTTCTTGCTTCATTTCTTCCAGAGGTGAGGGAGAGTCTGGAAGGAAAGCCATCACTGTGTACTGTTTGGTAAGGGGGTGGATTTCTGGGGAGAGTGGGTGTTCCCAGTGACTACAGGGTTTACTGTGTGTTGTGTGTGTGGCAGACACATTCAGCAGCCTTTTGAAATACGCCCTTCTTTAGTGAAAGGTAATTGCATCTGGAGTTTTCTGTGACAGAGAGGTTTGAAAGATTGGAAAAAAGGAGGCAGCCAACTTTTAGTTTAGATTCTTTTGGTTCCCAGTGGTTCAGGAACTCTTTGGCCCTGGGCTTCCTAACTCACTCAGTGGTTTTAGGGGAAGACAAATCAAAAGTAAATGTTGTGCCTCCGAGTTTTGCTTTCTCTAGTTGGTGATACAGAGCTGGTTCCTGAAGGGGATCCCTAGCCTTGATAACCTGAAGAAAGGCTCTGATGGGTGACTTTGTCATGCTTCACATTGTAGCTGTCATCCTGATGGTTTGGCCCACAGCTATCAAGATCTGTCTCTTCTCCCTTCCCAGGGTCAGGGGCTTGTCTAGGGAAAGGACACCTTCTCTAGGCGAGGAGTGGCTCAGTGTCCCCTGTTGCCAGGCTGAAGACCACACTAGAGGGAGTCTCCTGCGTGTGGTGGCCCTAGATGAGAGAGTCTGAGGTACAAAGACAGCATGGAAGGACCAGAGGCTGGCATGGCCGGAAGGGGCTGCATGATGCCTGGAGAAAGAAGGAAGCTCTGCATGATGCTAAGTGGGCCCACTGGTCCAGCCTAAAATGACCTAAGATTGGAAAGAGATCAGTGTAGAGATACAACTGAATCAGAGTCTGGTTCTGCTGAATCTCAGGGCAGCGCCCGCCACCCTAGAGTTCATTGCTGGTGCTAAGCCAAGCCTCTCCGGCTGACATATCGATCAGTAGCAAGGACGAAATGCCACAGGGGTGGGTTTCACTTCCTCAAGACCCTGGATTTCTGCCACTATCCAGGGCATGTTGGGCACAGGGAAGCTCACGTACTGGGCTGCTGGCCTGAGACCTGCAACCCAACCAGCTCTGGCTGGCCCAGACCCCATCTGTGGGAGCGACTCCTTCCCTGGCCAGGAAGGTTGGCTAGTTGGGAAGAACTGACTTAAATAAAGCACTACAACTAGAAGCAGAGAGTGCTGCTGCGGAAGGTGGGATGCTGTGGATATAGAGTCCATGCCTCAAGACCGTGCCCCTGCTACAGGGATACATTTCCATCCCTCAGCCTCTGTTTAAATTCTTTCTTTCTCCGCTCTGTCTCTGTTTCTGTATCTCTCCTTGCATCCCTATCTCTCTTTCTCTCTCCAGATACTCCTTAAGCATTACAGTGTGCTAGACCTTGGGGAAACAACAGTGAACTAGACAGCATAGTCTGATGGAGAGACAGACGAAACTTAGCAAATATGGTATGCTAAGTTCTCAGATGGGGAGCAGACACATGGGAGGGATCAGGGTCTTCCTCCTCTTCCTTCTGCCTGCACCTCCCAGCTCCAGTCCCTACCTGCACCGCTATTTCTTCTACCCTTCCCACATCAGGAAGAGAGAAGGTAATTTTCCTGCCTTAGCTGCAGCTGACTTTTCTGGGTTGTGTGTGCAATGTGCCTGTGTTTTTCCACCTTTGATCAGTGTTCTGCCAACAGATAATTTAGCAATCACATCCCAAGGTGGAAGCATGGAGTTAATGTTAAAATTAGTTGTTGGTTTTTTTTTTTTTTACACTCTTTAAACTTCAGTGGGTGATGAGGCAGAGAGGGAGGCAGGAGGGTGAAGGGGAGCCATAAATTCTGTGGCTGGTGTAGCTATTCTCTGAGCAGCCGGGAAGCCTCTGATGTCTCCACAGCACTTTCATTAACATTTAAATTAAGGGTTTGTTTTCCAGTCTGTTTTATAGGCAGGGACCTTTCATGGCCTGTCACATACAGCATCCCCCCCACCCACCCCCCACAAGCAAGTGTGTAATTGTAGCCACTGCTCTATCTAACTCTGGGTTGCAGCCGGGAGTTCAAAGGGAATTCCTGGAGATGGAGCTCTGGAGGTACAAGGTGTAACAGTCAGGATGTGGGTGTTCCTCCTCAAATGAAGGTGCTGTGTAGGAGCTCTTTCTCCTCTTATCTGACCTGTGCTTTTCTCTGCTCTTTCAAGGGACACACACTTCAATCTGACTCGGACCCCTCCCACCCTTCCTTCCCTGGGGCATGAGGCAGGTGGAAAAGGGTGCGTCCATCTGAGTGGTTTCTCCTTATATCACAAGTTAGTGCCTGGGGGACAGAGCGTCTAAGATACAGATCTTCATGCTTATCTTCCTCCTTTTGATTTTTTTTTTTTTTTTTTGGTCTCAAGAATACTTTCTCCTACTCTAGTAGACTTAGAGAAGCAACAATATAAAAGAAATTGCCATCTGAGAAGAATTTGTAATAGGGTCCATTGGTCCTAAAGAGTGCATTCTAGCATGGACAGACATGTGTAATGCGCCATACATAGTCACTAGCTCTATGTGTACAGGTGTTTGAAATAGCTTACTGATGTAGATCATTTGAGGAAACTGTTCTCCAAGGTCTTGGCATTCAGAGGAAGCTCTCCTGCACCCTCACAGAGTGAATTTATGTCTAAGTTTCCTTCACACAGGCGTATTGGCAGCATTTGGGGGTGTTTTGAAAAGAAATCCCTGCTCTGGTCTCCCTCCTTCCTGTCAGCATCCAGTGGATCTGCAGCTGACGAGAATGTGTCCCAAACACTCACAGAGCATCTCATTAGTTCATAACCTCTGAGGGCTTAGTTCACTCACTGCTGCTCTTGAGCTAGATTTTCTCTCTAGACAGTGGTGAGAGGGGCATTGAGGCCTTTCTCTCTTTCTTTCTGTTCAGAGGCTGAGAATTTTCCTTCTCATGGAGCCCTGGCTTCACTCCTTGAGTCACCATATCTTTCCACCTTCTGCGCTAACTCAAACCGCCTGTGACTTATCTGCGGGATTAAAGATGGCTAAGCGTCTGGCCTGCCTGTTCCAAGTAGCGTAGTCAACAGGTGGACACCCTCATGCCCTGGAGTCTTGCCCGAGGGAGTGAGGGAGGTGCTGGGGTGACCCCTGTGCAGGTGCTGCTGGGCTCAGATTGCAGCCTGGTGTCCAGGCCCCTCCTGGTGGTGATTAATCTGGGACACGGGCCGGCAGAGGCCCAGTCCGGGCAGCTTTGGTCCCTCACTGTGAAGACCTTTGGCTCATCGGAGACTGAACTGATCTCTGTAGCCTGCTTCGGCTTGAGTTTGATCTGTCAAGGCTAAAGAGGAACCTGATGGTGGGGCGGAAACTTCTAGCCCTGCCTGACTTATGGCACTGATCCGTTCCAGTGGTCTTGTCATGATAACACTCGTATGTTTAAGATTTCCCCACCTGTTAGCTGCAGCACTCAGATCGGTCAAAAGAGGGATCTTCATGAAATATCTGTGCTTTTAGTTTTTTGAGCCAAGAGCTCACTCTTGTAAGTAGACTGGGGGCTGGAGAGGGCTTTGTACTGGGCCCGAGTGAAAAAGGCAGTGTGTGGCTGGATTCGTAGCATAATGTGTTTTTGTATACTGGGGGGTCATGTCAGAGGTGGAAGGATCACCCCATCCTCCTGTCATTAGGTGGCTCTCAGGCCATTTGGGGCAGATTTTAGTACATCAGTTTGGAGTCAAGACTTAAGTTCCTTGTTTTCCTTTTCATTTCAAGTGAAATGTTTTGAAATGGTGTCTTCTCCTCCCCACCACCTTTCCATCTACCAGAGTCCTGGTCCCTGGGACCTCCAGGTGGCAGTGCACAGAGTCAGCTGTATTTCTTCCCCTCTCTGAGTTCAGGACAGTCACATGTGGCTCAGCTTGGTCATGGCCTTAAGACCTAAGAACAGGAATTCTCCTGTCCATGACAGTTACCCTGCATCCATGAGTGTCGTGAGTTTCATTATTGTAGTAGTTCCTTTTGGGGGGTTAGCAGCCTGAGATCCAAGAACTGGAACATTTTCCTCACACCATCAGGGAAGACAGTAGACATCCCTGTATACCACTAGCGGTGACAGATGTTGACACCATTGGTATGGAAAACTGCGTGTAAAGATTCTATGAGAGACTTCCCTGGTGGCGAAATTTTTTTGAAGTTTCAGATTGTGAACTTTTGGGGGCAGGGGTTTTATTTCCTGTTTTGTATAAGTTATGAGCCTTGTACTACAGACAAACCGCTGTGCCTCTGGGGTGCTCTGTTAAGCTGACTACCCAAAATCCTTCCCCTCTTTCCCAGCTGGTTCTTGCTCCTTTTTCTGTCCAGGGCATTTTCATAGGGGGTAGTTTGTGACACTGTCCGTAATGCCCTGTCAGATCGGCTTGGCTCAGGCAGAAGGTGCTGGCAAGGGAGGGGGGGGGAGGGGGAGGGCTAGCGGGAGGAGGGAAGGGAGTATATGCATGCAGAATCCCTGGTAACTGCAAAGGGAGTATTAGTCCAAGAGCTGCTGGCCCAGGAAATTGCTTTCTGCGGAAGCTTTACTTTTTCATAGTTTGCAATGCAAATTTAAAACATGAATGGGGCACAGAAAAGTATAGGAGGGGCAGGTGGGGTGCCAGTTGGTATGTGATAACATCCAGAATCTTCAGCAGGGCCTTAATTTGCAAAAGAGGATTTCAAGTATTGAGAGAGAAACTTTTAGGAGATTAAAATAACTATAACTCATATTTTGTTGCGATTCCCTCCTCCACCATACACACTTTTTCTATGTTATTGTGTTCAGACTGGTCTCTAGCCATGCTCAGTGTGCACTGCTGTCTCCTTCTCTGCACCTTCCTACAGCAAAGCCATAATCCAGCTTCTCGAACAGTGGCCATGGTGTTCATGGTGTAGTATTTTGGTTTTCGCAGCAGGCTGGAGACAGCAGCCCTATCTAAAGCTGGTGCACTTTAGACAATGTGCACACTGGCCCTGGGGGCTAAAGAGCACACCTCCCGAAGGCAGGAGCATACCTGCTTTGAGAAGGCATTAAGGCCAAGGCCCTTTATCTTCTGCTTTCTCTGATTCTCTTAATACCATGGGCAGGCTTGGTGAAGCAGAATATGGGGTCACCAGGCCTTGTTCTTGATTTTCCATGCTTTGTCTACCCCACCTAGAGAGGTGTGGCTTTTGGCTTCAGGCTGGAGACACTTATGTCTATGTTGCTTCTGGAAGCTTCAGTGGTGATGGAGATGAGGATAGGCAGGGGATGGGCATCACTCATTATGCTGGCATAGCAAGTGGTCAGGTGTGAAGCTTCATACTGGCTTCTTTCTAGGAGCTGAGCTAGACAGGAAGACACAAAGAGAGGCCAGAAGGCAGTGTGGAGGATGAGCTTTCCAAGTATAAATATTCGCCAGTCGTAGAGGCCACCGTGCAACGGTGGGGGTTACTTCTCCTCCTTTGTGTGTGGCTTGTTGCACATGTGACATGTGCTGGCTGGACAGAGAGGGAAGGAAAGCTGAGATGTGCAAGGTAAAGTGAAATGGACCCCTTTCTGCTTGAGGCCACCATAAGTGTCCATTCCTCCTTTCTTTGTTGACTGGGGAATTTTGAGAGAGATTAGCTTGAGTCTTGCCCTGGATCATTTCTGTGGTGCCTGATCAAAACTCTGTGGAGTCTCAGGAGCACAGTTTCCATATAGGACGCTGTCTAGATTCACTCAGCCGTCACTTAGCACATGCTCCTCACCCTGAACTCACTGCACCGTGGCCTTCAGGGGCTACAGAGAGGGCCTAGCTCAGAGCATGTGACCCACTGTCTCTTGCTCCTGAGGGCTCTACTCTTGCAGAATTCTTCTTTTTCTCCTGTTATTCTCCTGTTTCTGCTTTGTTGCAGTGGTAGCATTAGTTGTCCTGGCCAAAGCTGGGCCTCTTTCCTCCTGGGCCTGAATGAGAAAAGACCAAGTGAGTGATTGGAGTGGGTCCTATGGTAAGTGACCCAAGACGAGGGTCAGCTGGGTATGAAGGTGAGGTTCGTAACATCTGGCAGAGAGAGAGGGACACATGAGTTAATGTGTTTGAAGCACTCTACTTTCCTGGCCAACTTGAGTCTCACTAGCATCCACGGTAAGCTGTGGTTGAGAATAAAAACAAAAAGTTAACACAAAAAATAAAGATTATTCAAAGGATTCTTCACTTGTTAGAGGTTTGTGGCCAGGAAAATCCTTCTTTGCAGGCTGGTAATGGTAAGTCTAAGAATAAGGAGAGGAAAAGTTAGTTTTAAAATTACATTAGTTTGGCAGTGAGTATCAAAATAAAAATGTAAAAACCTTTCGACACATAAATTCCTCTTCTAGAAATTTATCCTAAGGCAATAATCAGACAAGTATGCAAGATGTATACATAAAGACTTATATTAAGAACACATAAATATCCATTAGTAGGAGTCTAGTTAAATATTTTACATTCACCCAATAGAATACTATATAGCCATTGAAAGGATGATATAGATGTACATATTTATTGACCCCCAAAGATGTCATAACATAGTGTTGAATGAAAAAAGGTCACAAAGCAGTATGATAGTTATTTGACTATCTTTTCAGTTATTTCTTATGTGGTAGATTTCTGCTGACATTTACTTTCTTTTTACTTTCTTGTATTTAAGTTTTTTTATAATGAGCCTATTTTTATTACTAGAAAAAACATAAATTACATTTAAATGTCTATTTCAATATCAGGTAACTGTAGAGACAACCCTTCCTTTTCCCCTTACAGTTATTTAAATTAAGGATACATGGACCTACATTTATTTATTATTATTATTATTATTATTATTTTTTTTTTTCTTGCGTTATGCGGGCCTCTCACTGTTGTGGCCTCTCCCATTTGCGGAGCACAGGCTCCGGACGCGCAGGCTCAGCGGCCACGGCTCACGGGCCCAGCCGCTCCGCGGCATGTGGGATCGTCCCGAAACGGGGCACGAACCCGCGTCTCCTGCATCGGCAGGCGGACTCTCAAGCACTGCGCCACCAGGGAAGCCCTATTTATTATTTTATTTATTATTTTAAACAGTTTCATTGAAGTATAATTTACATAATATAAAGTTCACCCACTTTAAGTGTACAATTCCACGAGTTTTAGCAAATTTACAGTGTTGTGCAACCATCACCATGATTCAGTTTAGAATATTTCCATCACCCTGAAAAGGTCCTTCCTTACATTTGCTTTTGCAGCATTAAACATGGTTTCATACTTGGGACCTTTTGTGGGAAAAGAAATGTTAAAATACTGAAATTTTTTTAAAAAGGCAAGGCAAACTCAGAACTAATTTTCTATGTAATGCATATCTCTGAGTGCCAGCCTTGTAGATGTATCAAGAATACTGCTGTGTGCAAGGATGCATGGGGAATATGAAGCACAAGAGACAGTTTTTACCATCCAGGGGCTTGTATTCCAGTTGGGAAAATAATGCATGTACTCAGACAACACTGTATATACGCAGTGTGAGTGCCATCAACTGTCAAGGTTATCGATAGGAAATCAGAGGAAAGCAAGTAGCCTTTTTGTTAAATAAGGAGAGCTTCCTGGATGACATGGAATTTGAAGTGGGACTTAAAAGATGGTTCTATTTAAATTGCAGACAGGAACTTGAGGCCAGGGGAGTGGTATGAGCAAAGACATACTAAGGGATAGGGAAGCTCAATGTAAGTTTGGAAGTTCAGAGCAGGTAAGTTTGGGAGTTCAGAGCAGACAAGTTTGTGTAAAGTAGTAGTGGGCAATGTGGCTGGAGGGGAGCTTTGGGGCCTGGTTTTGGAGGGCTTTGAAGAGCAGAGTTTGATTTTAATCTGAGAATAATAGGGGACCATGGAAGATTTTTGGCCAGATTGAAGCAGTTAAATGATTAATGTGGTGGCACAGTGTTTAGGATACTTTGGATGGGGGGAGACTGAGGCTGTTTGGATGCTTTTCCGGAGTACACTTTGTTAGCGGTAACGGACTGCATTCCTGAGGACAGCAGGAGAAAAAGGAAAAAGTCTGTAGGTGGTCATGACTGCTTGTGGGGGAGAGAGGGGAGAGACCTGCCTGAGTTCCTCTATGGGCTTGATGGCAGACGGGGGCCCTAGCTTTGAGAAGACTGAGTTCTGTTTGAGGCAGTGAAGGGACAGTGAGGTAGCCACGGCCAGAGACAGCCAGGAGTGGTGGCCTGGAGCTCAGACCCAGGGTTGAGATGTGGAAGGCTTCGGCATGGAGACGACAGTTGAAATAACAGGGATTAGCACCGAAAGGAAGCTCAGAGAGAAGTAAAGACAGCTGGGCAGGAAGAAACCAAGAAGCAAAAGGTACCATCACAGAGGCAGGAGGAAGAGTAGGAGCAGAGAGAGAAGGAGAGAGAGAGAAAGGAGGAGAGAGACAGGTAAAGGGAGAGCGAGGCATCCCCAAGAGCAGACAGTAGACAAATGAGGATTTGGAGGCAACTTACATAAAGTATCACTACCTTGCTTGTTATGCCTTCTCCCCCTTCTAAGTGACAGATAAGATAGGTAAGAGAAGAGTGCGTAGCTTGATATTCATTGATGGAGATTGGCAAGCATTTTATTCTCCTTGCTTGATTTAAGCATTTTGTAGTTTTCAAACCACAAAAAATCCTAAGTTTTGCTTTCTCTCAAGTTCTTTCCTCTGGCTCCTATTCTGTTCTCTGTTGTTCTACCTTATGGTTATTTTCTTTTTTTTCTTGAGGGTTGCCTACTTTGGGCTTGGTAATTTTTTTCACCTCAGTTCACAAAACCACTCAGTGTAAGCTGGGTTTTGGAGGGTCAGCAACTGAGCTAGACATGCTAAGTGACAATGTGAGGGAGATCATTGATCCCAGTTTTTTTCTCCATGTATAATGGTATCCTGGGCAAAGCAAGAGAGGCTAATTTAGGAGAGAGAAAAAAGCCAGTCGACCACTTTGCCATTTGGAGAGATTTGGCGTCAGATCCCAGGGACTGCCCAGGTTCTGGGCTTCCTTGGGCAACTATGCCTGTCCAAAAACTTTTTATTTAAAGAGAATTAAATAGAAACTTTCAAATCCTCCTTGGGTTTTTGAGGGTAGTAATTCCATGGGGCTTGTCAGTTGTGTCTGAAGCTAGTGGTGAAGAGGGCGGAGTGAAGAGAAGCGAAGGGGTGGAGATGGGAAGCAGAGAAGGAATCAGAGAGAGAAATTTTATTGAGGGAGAATTTGCTGGGTTTATGGGAGGGAATCTCTCCCCTCCTCCCCATTCGGGTTTGAAAGGGCCGGTGAATCTTTGATTAGGTGCAGGTCAAAAGAATTTACACATTGTGACCTTAATAACTAGAGGTGATTGGCAGGCGGGCTGTGGGGAGGGGGCTGCGGGCCCCTTTCATCTCACTTAGCACAGAGGAGAGACAATGGGCCCGCCGATTCTCCTTGTTGTCCCTTGTTTGAAAAGGTCTGGTGTCTCTACTAGGTACCTGTGACATGGGGGTCTTGATTGGGGTCTCATAAAGGCCCTTGTCAGTATGTCCAAAGGCCAAGAGTACAAAAGCAAGCAGTGGGTGGGGTCTCAGCTGACCACTGAAGAAGGGAGGGGAGGGCCCGGGAGGCAGTGGAGGGAGAAGCAACCCCCGATGGGAGCCCTTATAGAAGGAGGGGAGGAGGGGGGCAGAGAAGGGCCATTTTTGTCCCTAATTCATCAAGCACATCTGCAGAATTGTCCGAGCTGCTGCCTCCCAGTTTCAAAAGAAAAAAATGATCGTTTGATAAACCGTCTTCGATTCACCACTTTCTCACAAGGGTGGGAGACCCAGCCCTGACCTCTGTATGATTTCACATCAGGACCAGGCTTTCTTTCCCCCACCCCCAAATTGCTAGAGAAACTTTGAAATGTATCCTGTGGCTTTTTCTCTCCCTTCTTCAAACCCCGCCACCCCCGTTTCCCACCCTCTCCACCCCACTGGCCTCTGTTTTCTTCCTGGGCGCTCCAGAGTGTAGGCGAGTAATTAGTCCCCTCTTTCTGGGGCACAATGAAGCCAGGGTGTTTGGTGGGGCCCTCCCCACCGCTCACAGAGCCAGGGGCCTGGAGGGAAGGACCAGGTGGCATGTGCAGTGTGTTCCAAGCCTGTACAATTGCTGGGGCACAGGGCCGGGGGCTCAGGGACTAGTGTGCTCCTGCTTCTTGAAGGAATGTGCAGAGGCTCACGCATTAATGGCTCCCACACAATGCTTGCATTTTTTTCCAGGCAGAGGCATCCTCCCCGTGAAAAGACTGCCCAACCTGGAGCCCAGGCGGGAGCTTTGGCGGCCACGATGGCGTTATTTCCCACCCTGCGCTTAGTCACTTGGAGCTAACATGGGAGACCAACAGGCCGCGTCTCCCGAGAGCCTGATCTTTGTATCTGATGTGTGCTCCCCCTCTGCCTTGTCAGTTTTGTGTGTTCACGGAGTGTTGATTTTAATGCGGGCCTGTGTTGGGCTGGGAGGCCAGGCTGGGGGGCCTCAGGTCTTTGTCTTGCAGGGCCTCTTCTTCTTGGAGGGTCTTCGGCCCTGGAGGCTAGTGGCAGATTTGAGAGATAGGGTGAGATGCCAACTCTGGCTGGCAGAGGATTCCCCCATCCCTGCGTCTGTCATAGACTACGACGGGGTGCCTGGAAAACAAGAGCACCTTGGGATGCTCAGGCACACGCTTGCTTGCCCCCCTCCCCACCTCCGAGGGGGGCGGTTAGTTCTACCACGTAAAGCTTGAAGTGAGTTACATCCCCCTTATGACTGAGTACGGCAGGAGCACAGATTGTGAGTCTCAGGGAGCCAGGACAGGGGCTTGTCTCCAGGGGTCGGAGGAGGTGGAGGCAAGCAGGTGGGGTGCTGGGAGAGCATAAGTCTGC
The DNA here is from genome assembly GCF_000442215.2 of Lipotes vexillifer. Lineage (NCBI taxonomy): Eukaryota > Metazoa > Chordata > Mammalia > Artiodactyla > Lipotidae > Lipotes > Lipotes vexillifer. The sequence goes on along the minus strand of NW_006798383.1, from coordinate 2,126,948 downwards.
TGCAGATGACTACCCAGCAATTGGTAAGGGTCAGGGGAGAACAGGACCAGGCAGAAAAGAGGCAAAGTGTCTGGGGGAGCATCGGCAAATCGCAAATGCTCATCTCCGGCAGTTAAGGGGAGAGGCCCTAGAAACCAGGGATAGAAGGGGAGGCATTTTCCCCAGTGAGAAGAACTGGGGCCTCGTAACAGGTAGACCCACTAGGGGTGGTCCAACAGGATGTCTTCGGTCTTTACCATTCGCCTCGCTGCAGTATAGCCAGGTGCCGGGAGCTGGGGGAGAGGGTGTCTTTACCCATTCTGGGCCCCTAGCCTGGCTGGAGAGAAGATGCATATGCATGATTTGAAGAGAGGAAGACTCTGGGAGCATCAGCCTGGTTGTGGCCTGCTCTACTTCTGGGGAGAGAGAAGCCTAGGGATACCTTTGAGTCAGGGGGGACCTGCCCACCCCACACCTATAGCCAGGCCATGGTCCTGGCATCTGGTGTGGTGCTGGGGGTGGGGCCTTCATCCTAGGAGTCAGGTTTTTAGAAAGGGACTGTGTCCTCACTTTCCATACAATCAGAAGGCAGAGATGCAGGCTGGCCACTGAGATGAGGTGGCCTGGGAGAGACGTCGCGCCAGGGTTCCCCGAGCACAGGGGCTCCTCTGTGCTGCTGTTGGCACCCTTCAGACTGTCTCAGGAATTGGTGCCAGTCACACACCAGGCCTGATGAGGGGAAAGAAGCTGGAGCTCCAAGACCTTTGAGGGACCTGAGTTCCAAAGGGGCCCAGCAGTAAGGAGCAGCTCCTGTTTTGGGTCCCTCTGTGGCAAAGGACATTTCTTTCATTGAGAAATGGGCGCTCACAGCAACACCCACCCCCTTGTTTCTTCTTTTACTCTTCTTTTCCCTTAACTTTTCCAAATGTCGTTTCTCCTTTCCGTTCTCTTCCATTTTGTGGACAACTCATAAAGAGCCTGAAAGAGACAGATTATGTGTATGGATGTGATGATGAAGGGAAGGGGTATCAGGGATAGTCAGGCTGGGGCTCCAAGGTTATAGAAAACACTGTCTCTTCCCCCAGGTTGTCTTGCCAGGGCCTGGCTGGGAGGCACCAACAGATCATAACCTTTAAGTGCAAACTCGATGGAGGAGAGAGATGGAAGCATGGGAACAAATTAGACGTATCTATAGGGGGTGTTCAGCTGGAGAAAATGAGCGTTTCTTACTAATTGGAGCATGGGGCATTTCATTATTAAGCTTCATTGCAAGGGGGAAGAGTGCAGCAGGCCTCTTTGGGGATTCCCTGGGCTGTTATACTTTTAAAAGTATAATTGTATTTAGGTTGGAAGAAGAGGCAGGAATTGCTCTTGATAACTTTGTGGAGCGCCCAGGGATTTCAGGCAGAGTTTGGAGCAAGGTGGAGGGAGCGATGGACCAGTGGAGATTGCTTAGAGTCCACCCTCATTCCTTGACAGTAAAAGGCGAAAAAGCCCTGGTGGGGGTGGGCACCTCAATTCTGGAACTAAGATTGAAGAATTTGATTTTAAATTTATTTTATTTATTTATTTTTGGCTGTGTTGGGTCTTTGTTGCTGCTCGCATGCTTTCTCTAGTTGCAACAAGTGGGGGCTACTCTTCGTTGCGGTGCGCGGGCTTCTCATTGCAGTGGCTTCTCTTGTTGCGGAGCATGGGCTCTAGGTGCGTGGGCTTCAGTAGCTGTGGCACACGGGCTCAGTAGTTGTGGCTCGCAGGTTCTAGAGCGCAGGCTCAGTAGTTGTAGCGCATGGGCTTAGTTGCTCTGCGGCATGTGGGATCTTCCCAGACCAGGGCTTGAACCCGTGTCCCCTGTATAGGCAGGCGGATTCTTAACCACTGTGCCACCAGGGAAGCCCCTGGAACTAAGATTGAAGAATTTGGAATGACAAGAAAAATGTTGATCAGAAAGCCTCCCATCCTGGGAGACTTGATATTTGACCATCTTAACTTTTGTATTAAAATTACAAAATGGAGGAATTCAGATGCAGTGCAATGGTCTAACACAACTGCTGTTTCCTAGAAAGCATAGGCCCTTTTCCTTTGGGGCCAGGGAAGGGGTGGGCTGGGCTGGGCTAGCCTTTAACTGGGCCTTCTGGGATGCATATTAACTTCTGTCCAGGCAGGGGCTCCCTGGTCCTGTCCATGGATGATTATCTGAGTCAGTCAGATGAGCTTGGCCTTAAAGTTCTGACTCCTTTTCCCGCTACTGCTTCCCTAGGGCTCATGTCTAAAGTACAGTCAGTCCCCAAGAAAACTCTGATCTAGGGTGCTTGCTCAAAGACACAACTTGTCTAGGTTCTGTTTAGTCAGATTATCTGGTGTTCAGTGTTCTTAGGGAAGCTGAGAAAAGGTACAGTTTTGTCATGGGAGAGTTTTTTCCCATGGCTGGGGTCCTAAGAGCAGGGGTACAAAAACTCATTTGTTTTTTTATTTTATTTTATTAAAAACATTTTTTTAACATCTTTATTGGAGCATAATTGCTTTACAATGGTGTGTTAGTTTCTGCTTTATAACAAAGTGAATCAGCTATATGTATACATATATCCCCGTATCTCCTCCCTCTTGCCTCTCCCTCCTTCCCTCCCTATCTCACCCTTCTAGGTGGTCACAAAGCACCGAGCTGATCTCCCTGTGCTATGGGGCTGCTTCCCACTTGCTATTTTACATTTGTTAGTGTATATATGTCCATGCCACTCTCTCACTTCATCCCAGCTTACCCTTCCCCCTCCCCGTGTCCCCAAGTCCATTCTCTATGTCTGCATCTTTATTCCTGTCCTGCCCCTGGGTTCTTCAGAACAATTTTTTTTTTAGATTCCATATATATGTGTTAGCACACGGTGTTTGTTTTTCTCTTTCTGACTTACTTCACTCTGTATGACAGATTCTAGGTCCATCCACCTCACTGCAAATAACTCAATTTCATTTCTTTTTCTGGCTGAGTAATATTCTATTGTATATATGTGCCACATCTTCTTTATCCATTCATCTGTCGATATACACTTAGGTCAGATTCTAGGTCCATCCACCTCACTGCAAATAACTCAATTTCATTTCTTTTTCTGGCTGAGTAATATTCTATTGTATATATGTGCCACATCTTCTTTATCCATTCATCTGTCGATATACACTTAGGTTGCTTCCGTGTCCTGGCTATTGTAAATAGAGCTGCAATGAACATTGTGATACATGACTCTTTTTTTTTTTTTTCTGAGGTACGCGGGCCTCTCACTGTTGTGGCCTCTCCTGTTGCGGGGCACAGGCTCCGGACGCGCA
>NW_006798383.1:2118676-2120628 GCF_000442215.2 Lipotes vexillifer | reverse complement strand
CCCGTGTCCCCTGCATCGGCAGGCGGACTCTCAACCACTGCGCCACCAGGGAAGCCCCTGAGCTCATGGTTTTTAACCATTGTGTTACCCTGTCTGCTTTCTCAGCCCACAGGGATCTTGCTCTCATTTGGGTTTAGAACTTGTTGATTGTCTTGAATTGTTCCCAATTTAAAAAAAAATGAACTGAAGACTTGACTCTCTGGCTTGACCTTAAAGCTGAGTTTTGATTTTCTTGAACATCCTAGCTCCTAGCACAGGGCTGGCTTGGATAGCCTTCAGGTACTTGTTGAAAGAATGAGGTCCCTATCTCTGCCTGCCTCCAGCTCAGGAATTGCCCAGGCAAGGCCTTGTTCCATGAGAGTGGTGGTCAGTCCCAGGGCAGGAGCATCCATCTGAAGGGGGAGGTGGCTGTGCAGGTGGGACACTAGGCTGATGCAGGGGCAGCAGAAGGTGGGAAGACAGAATCCAGGCCCGATGTGACTGAAGCCAAGCCAGTTCTGTGCAACAGGCCTGCTTGTCCCCTGCAGGTGGTCAGTATGGGCTGCTCCCAGAAGGAGGAGGCCATTCCAGGGCTGGCAGGGCGTGAGGGGAGGGTCCACTTTCACATCTCTGAACTGTGGGTGTTTCGACTAGCCACCCTTTACCTTGTAGACTCCTCTGCAGGGAATCACTTTGAACCTCTTTTGGCAGGGCTGGAGGTTGGGTGAGGACAGGAACAGTCGTTCCTAAGAGCTAGTCCAGGTCAGTGAGGGAGCGGGGTGGGGGGGAGCATGTCATACTGTAGTAGTGTTTAAAGCCAGATCTCAATGTTGAATAAAGAGGTTAAAAGTTTGACCTGACCACTGCCTATCAGCCACATGTGGAACCGCTCCAGGTGCCCTGGACATAATTGCCCCTGAATATAGTTCATCTGGGCTCTCACAGACTGTCGTGTGTGGTGAGGGTTTTGATGGCAAATGGGGGCACGATCCCACTTCTGTTGGTGTGACTCGAGGGCAGCCGGGAAGCAGGGCCGTAGAGAGTGGCCTGTGCTACGGGAAGCTCAGCTTTGTTCCTTTTCATCAGTCCTGGGTTCTGCTGGGCCATAATGTTCTTAGTGGAGTGTTAGTAGTACAGTAGTCCTGGATGGTTTCAGGTTCTGGGATTTCCCAGCAGGGCTCTGAGGTCTGCGTCAAAGGCAGGAAGGTTGGAGGCCACGTGGGTGTGGCTCGGCCTCCACCCCTCACCTGTGCTCAACCGGAACAGCTCCTCTGGTTCCTGTTTTATAAATCGATTAGAGATGCTAACTCACAAAAGTTTTCTGTTGCTTTTATAAAAAGTTAAAAACCATGCTCTGGTACAACTGTTTCCCATTGTACAGGCAAGAAATGTGAGGCCCTAGGAGGTTACAGGCTTGCCCAAGGTCAAACAGCTTGTGAGCAGCCGATCTGGCACTGAAAGCTCACCTGGTGAGTCCCAGCTCCGGGCCCTTTCCAGTGCCCACAGTGCTGCCTGCCTTGCTGCCTGCCCGGGCCTGTATTCTTGCCTGGTACGGATCTCAACTCCTCATTCTCTCCCTCACCCATGCACAGCTCATCTGTCACCCAGCCCTTCTGTTCTAGTTTTCATTTTTTCATTCTTTCAAGGAGAACTGCTCCTCTTTCTCCTGGGTCTGGGGTCAGGGCTCTCCTAGGGCTGGTAGTGAGAGGCTGGCAGGCCTGCTTGCTGACAGCTCAGTGGTTACTTCCAGTGCTGGAGCCCATATTTGGATACCTTGGCACTGACCTCAGGTAAGCCACAAGCTGCTTTCACCCTGTGCCTGCCTAGCCTCAGGGCCACCCCTAAGCAGAGGACTTGCTTTCCTCTGCTTAGCTGGGCAGTAGGGACTGCTGGGACGGCAACAGTAGACCTAAGTGTTAGAGGAGCCCTGGGTCTCCCGTCTCTGCACTCCCAGGGGAGCCTGTCTCTTTCCC
>NW_006798383.1:2116928-2118412 GCF_000442215.2 Lipotes vexillifer | reverse complement strand
TCCCTAAAGCTTCCTGATTTAGGGCTGTCCGTGAAGGCCCAAATGTAATGTGAGCTCCAGCCCCAGGACCTCTGGAGAGAGCCGGACAGGCACAGCACTGTGGCCCTCTGGCCCCCCTTGTTCCGCCCCAGCTCAATCCACCACCTTTTCCTTCTTCTTTGCTTCATAAATGCAGATCTGTGGTGCCAGGTACAAGTCAACCGTCTTGCGTGCCTCTGCCTCCCAGAAAGCTGTTTGGGGCCACTGGCCCTGATTGGAAGACACAGATTGGGTGGGTGACGATGTAGGTCCCTTGTCCAGCCCCCAGTCCCAGCTGCCCCCACCAGCCCTGGTCTGGCTCACCACAGGGCCCAATTCAGAGGCCTCTTTTGTTTGACTTGCACCGAGCAGCCCCAGCTCACCGTTCCCACATGCCGAAGTTTCCCCACCATTCAAGGGGAAGGCTGAAAAGCCCTCAGCTAATTGCGTTGGGCTGAAAATTACCACTTCCCTGCGTTCCCCTGCTGCTGAGGACATTTGTGTCACTGCTGTATTTAGGGGGAACAAAGGCCCCCTGCGGGGAGAGCCCAGGTACGAATGTGGGATGGGGGGAATAATTGCAGTCTCTCCAGGTGAAAGCCCCTGTTAAACTTCAGTAAGTCAATTAGGCTTGGGGGGGGCAGAGACCCCCCCCCCCCAATAAACTGGCCCACTGAGCAATTAAAGAAAATCATTTTAGCTTTGAGGAGAGAAACTGCTTATTAGAAATTTTGTGGGTCCCCTCCTCCCCTCCCCCAGCCCCCCCTTAGTGATGAAACAACAAAACGCCTTCCTCAATAGAAGTGTTTCTCCTCCTCCCACTCATTGTGTGGCCTGAAAGCACTTACCATGGGCGGGCAGAGGGAGGGACAGAGACAGGCCAAAGTGGGTAGAGAATGGCCGGCGCTTAACACCTGGGCTGACTAAAAATCACGAGTACCCAGGAAGATTGAGGAGAGAGACTCCTCCTGCAGGGCACAGTGGGTACATAGGGGTTTATATGTGGGGGGCATGCGTGTGCCCACGGACTGCTCTCCTTTCCTCATCAGGAGTGGAAACACCAAGCAGTGGGTGCAGCTGTGTGATTATGTGTGCAGCATCTTGGGTGCCCCCTTAACGAAAGGAGCAAACACAGGCTGTGTGTGTGTGTCTACTTGTGTGTGCCTTCTCGGCCAAAGAGGGCAAGGCCAAGACGACCCAGCTGGGCATATGCACCTCTTCCCAAGGCTGTGACTGGGCCCATGTTCTCTGTCCTCCCAGGAGCCAAATACCTACATCTGGGAGTTGAGCCACAGCATAGCTTTCTACCTTGGATAGTCAGCAACGGAGGGCTGAATGGCCAGCAGCCACCTACTGGCCCTGGGCTAAGAATGGTCTGAGGGGAGGTGGTGAAGGATGGACCTGCTGATCTCCTCAGTGTTGTTCATGTTGCTTGGGTGGGGGTGAGGTACAGTGACTCAGCAGGA
>NW_006798383.1:2112262-2116918 GCF_000442215.2 Lipotes vexillifer | reverse complement strand
GCAGGAAAGGAATCAGTGGCCTGGGCTGGCATGTGCTTTCTTGGTATCTGGCGTGGCTGATATGGCTTATGGTGGGACTCTCCAGTTGGCAAAACCCCTCCCCTCAAATTTCTTCTTCCCAGGGAGAAGCACAATTTGGAAAGATAAGGTGATCTTATTTTATCTTATCTGGGGAGGGCAGTAGACGTACACGTCAAAAGTCTGTAATTTGGTAATTTATAGGTGTGTATGCACACGTGTCCCCACAGATCACAGGTGGCATAGGTAGGTAGGTACCGTACCCCACATGTTGGTACTTTAAGGGAGGTTCTGGTGGCGCTGATGGTGGGCATGACGTTGAGTCAGGTACTGCCCTGGCCCCAGCGCTTCCCTGTGGCTCCTGATGTGTTTGGCCTTTATTCCAGTGTTCCAAAGAGGTGAAATGAAACATCGAGGGGTTGACTTTTCCCAGAAAACAAATATGCCAAGTTATTTGCCTAGTAAGGGGCATTAGGAGGTAGAATTTGGTGCCTTCAGGCTGGCCGTGGGGAGATGAGGGCTGCTGACAAAGTCCTGAGTAGGAGCATGGAGGTGAGTTTTTACGTAGAGCAAGGACTGGGTGGAATTTGGGGGTCTTGGGTGGGTGTGGAATAGCTTGGAGAGAAGCAGGGACGGGGAGCTGCTCACTGTGTCTGGCTGCACACAGTAACTACCTGTAAGGAGATGGGTCTTTGGAGGAACCTGAAGCTCAAATGCTTGTCATGTTTTGCTTCAAAATTTTTATAGGTGTATATAGATAGATACACATAAACACATGTACACATGTGTCTATTCATGCAATATTTAGTGATATGTTTATAACGTTTTCATATAACATCTGATATCATTTATTATTTTATGCTCCAGAATGTGGTTGTCCATGAATGGGCCCTGGTTTCCTCATACTTAATTTCTGATTTATGACTTCAAATGTCTTTCTGACATAGGGCCAGCTTCAGTTTAAAAAAAAAAAAAAAGAGTAAGAGAGGGGAATTCCCTGGCAGTCTACTGGTTAGGACTCTGTCCTTCCACTGTAGGGGACACAGGTTCGATTCCTGGCTGGAGAACTAAGATCCCACATGCCACACTGTGCGGCCAGAAAGAAAAAAGAGTGAGAGAGTTTTTGGGGGGACTGCTTTAGGTATATGTGGGGGTTTTTTCACATCTTTATTGGAGTACAATTGCTTTACAATGTTGTGTTAGTTTCTGCTGTACAACAAAGTGAATCGGCTCTATGTATGCATATATCCCCATATCCCCTCCCTCTTGTGTCTCCCTTCCACCCTCCCTATCCCACCCCTCTAGGTGGTCACAAAGCATCGAGTTGATCTCCCTGTGCTATGCGGCTGCTTCCCACTAGCCATCCATTTTACATTTGGTAGTGTATATATGTCAATACTACTCTCTCACTTCGTCCCAGCTTCCCTTTCCCTGCCCGCCTTGTCCTCAAGTCCGTTCTCTATGTCTTTGTCTTTATTCCTGCCCCAGCCACTAGGTTCATCAGTACTGTTTTTATAGATTCCATATATATGCGTTAGCACATGGTATTTGTTTTTCTTTTTTTTAGAATTTTTCTCTGGCTTGTCATTTGTTTGTGTGTGTGTGTGTGTTTGTTTTGTTTGTTTTTTGGCTGCATTGGGTCTCCGTTGCTGCACACAGGCTTTCTCTAGTTGCAGTGAGTGGGGGGCTACTCTTTGTTGTGATGCACAGGCCTCTCATTGTGGTGGCTTCTATTGTTGTGGAGCACAGCCTCTAGGCGTGTGGGCTTCAGTAGTTGCAGCATGTGGGCTCAGTAGTTGCAGCACACAGGCTATAGGGTGTGCGGGCTTCAGTAGTTGTGGCGCACGGACTTAGTTGCTTCGCAGCATGTGGGATCTTCCCAGATGAGGGATCGAACCCCTGTCCTCTGCATTGGCAGGTGGATTCTTAACCACTGTGCCACCAGGGAAGTCCCTGTTTTTCTCTTTCTGGCATACTTCACTCTGTATGACAGAATGTGGGTTTTTTGGTTTTATTTTTTGTTTTTTAAGAAAAACAAAATTTTATATCCTATGTGTGAACTTTCTGCTTGGTTCCTTCTTCATTTTTTGGTATTTGTCACTCAGAGGGATTCAGCAGTGGAATATTTGAGATTGCTCATAGGGTCAGGTTTATTTTTCCCTTGGTTTTGGTACCATTGGTACTGGGTCAAGATAGGAAGGAGGTAAAAGAAGTTGTAACAAAGGAATTGCTTGGGGTTACAAAGTTTTAATTTTGGGTGTGTGTATTTTTAAACTTTTAATTTTGTAGTAAAGTTAACTCCTATGTTTTCATCACTATTTTAATTATTTTGTGTGTCTTTATTCAAGTCAGGTAAGTGCCTGGAAAGTGTCATTAAACTGCCTATTTCTCAGATGCCTCGCACCATAGTTGTTGTAAATGGAAGGGTCTGAGAGTGGACCAAACTCTGTCCTGTCAGAGTGAGCCTTGTGGTTTCAGGCAGAATTTTCACTCTCATCAGTCTGTAAAAAGGAGTCCCAGAGGCCAGATCTCTGAAGATCAGGGCTTTCTTCCTTAGAAACTGTAATCCCATCTCTCAAGCAGCATCCTTGTTATCTGCTCTTGTATAGACTGTCTTCCCCACCCACCGCTGTGTGGGAGAGTAGATTTTTTCCCTGGCGCTCTCCTTGGGCCTAAGTATAAGAGAGCAGCTCATCCCCCGTCTGAAGTTCCAGGCCAGACGGTGTTGCCCTGTTTATCTGCTCTCCTAGCAGACCCACCAGCTGTTGATTTCATGGTCGAGGTGTCTGTTCTTAGCCAGGCCTCAAGGTGTCCCATAGGTGCCTGGCAAGGCCCTTTGGTCATCTGTCAGTGAGGGCATTCAGGTGGGTGAGAAGCCCAGTGACTACTGAATAGAGGTTCTGTAGTGGTCAGGACAAATTGGTTGGAAGTGACAGAAACCAAATTCACATTAACTTGAATAAAACTGGGAATGTTTGGCTCATAAACCCAAGGGCAAAGCTGAGCAACCAAGCCAAAGGAAGAGCACAAATGCAGCGGGGCTCAGGAATATCTGGACCCAGAGACCACAGTGCTGCCAGGACTTACCTTCTGGGGTGCTCATCTCTGTTTCTTCTTCTTTTTTTTTTTTTTTTTCTGTTTCTTCTTTGATCTCAGCTCCTTCCTTTTTCTCTTGCCAAGAGCTTCTGAGTTTGGCAGCTCGTAGATTAGGTCATAGAGAGTGACTGGCATCCAAAAACCCTAGGGCAGAGACTCACTGGCCCTGCTTGGGTCAGCTGCCCACCCCTTGACCAGTTAACTGTGGCCAGGGAGGGAGAGTATGTAAGAACATGGGAAGTCTCTCAGGAATCACCTGTATAGAGAGAGCATATAGTGCAGACAACAATCAGTGTCTAGTATTTTCATAAAAGGCAAATTACTCCTTGACATCCAGTCCTAAAGTGTCTAGGTGGATGGCACTAGTATGTGGATGGTATCTGAGCTCAGAGCCTTGGCCGCCAGCTCTCAAAGTCAGTCAGTCTGGAGGGAACCGTGGCACTGCAGCCTTTTACCTCCTTTTCACACTTTATTACTGCTCTGCTGCTTAGACATTCCACCTCTGTAAGCTGTTGATGGTGTCCTTAGAAAAACCTGCCACTTTCCTCATGTGACATGCATAGGGGAAAGAACCTGACTGTAGAGACGGGAAGTTGGACAAATGAGCAGTGGCCCAGGACCCTCCCAGTGGGGCAGAGAGAAACTGGAGCCAAGTCCTGGGATGGCACAGACCTGACCTGGCTGGGCCTCCTCCAGAGGAAAATGACTAGCAGGTGGCCTGCATTAGGCTCCAGGACTCCAGCAGAACAGATGGAACACAGAGACTCCTGCCTCTCTCCTCCTCAGTGCCGTTATCGAGAGGGCAGGAAATCTTGGGGAGGAACAAAGTTCAAGTTCAGGATTCCTGGTGCTGCCAACTAATCTGGAAACAAGGAAGTTCCTTGGAACTTCGCCTTCCTGAGAAGCCCTGTAATGGAAGTCTTGCAGGAAAGGACCTCAGTATTCTTACTTTTCTACTATCTCCAGCTGTATGATTTTTCCACTTCCCCCTGTACAGTAAGCCTCAGTCTGTGCCAGCATGAGGACTCTGGAGCCTTTGGTGTCTATCATGACAGGGAAGGAGTTGACACGAGAGTTATTTGTTGAATTTTCACACCAAGCTGGTGGTCCTCCTCTACGATAGAGACCTTCTTTCTTGGGGGCTCGGTTTTTCCTACTGTGTACATAGACATAGTCCTCTCCTTTCTTCTTTTTTCCTTTCTTCTTTACATGGATTCCACTTTTATAGCCCTGTTGTGTATAATGTATGATGCATAGCAGGCCCTGCTGGCCTATCAACTTCCATGACACCCCCTTCCCTCTCCTTGACCACTCCTCTACCACTAATAGCCTTCAGGGTAATGGTGGAAAATGCCACAGCAATCAGACCAGGTTGAGGAGTACAGAGCTTCATCTCCCCTTCTCCTCCCCCTGTTTTGATGGAAGAGAAGTGATCCAGGGATGCACATGGTGGTGGTGAATCCATAGGTCAACAGTCACACCCTCTGCTTCCCTTTTTTCAGCTTGCTTGATGTCACCGTGGGCTTCTTTTTGGAAAGTCAT
>NW_006798383.1:2102768-2112252 GCF_000442215.2 Lipotes vexillifer | reverse complement strand
CTCTTTCCCTTTAAGCCCTGTCAGAGTTATGAGGCCAGTGGATGAGGAAGGCCATGCAGTCAGGGGGTGGGTAGTGTGGGTGGGCTCTCCTGCCCTTTGATTCCTCAGAGAGAACCTCATTCTAGAAGGTCTTGATTATACTTTGATGCTTGCCACATGAAAATACCCTACATTGGTGCTTATGTAATGTTGAGAATAAAAATAAGAGCCAGACCAGTCAATCTCTAGGGAACTCCATTGCTGGGCTTAAATGTGACAGTGGGTCAGGGACATAGGACCTCAGGATCGTAGGTCACACAGAGTCCTCTTTGACCTGTCCTCATCTCTCTTCTCTATTTGTGTTATAAACACTTAATGCTCCTGCCCAAATCTGGATCAGGTCTGAATCTCACGGTCCCTCTGTGGTTTGTTAATGTGGGCATGTTTAGGAAGAATCAGATTTTAAAATTAATTGTTGAGTTGGTATCTGGGTTATCTGTGCATCTGTCCAGTTGAGCTCTACTTTCCTTTCTGTTTATAGGGCCACAGTTGGTTCCAGTGTTTCTTCCTTCTATCTCATGCCCCTATTCAAATGCCAGCCACTGATGTTCATCAAGAAACCTGAAAAAACACCAGAGCTTGTCTGGCCTCAGTCTCCCCAGTAACACCAGACCATGTGGGCCACCCATGCCCCGGAGAAGACATTAGCAGCCTGATGACCCAGGCCTTGGGCATGACCACTACTATGATGACAAAATGGACTGTCTAAAAGGAAAAAGTGGATTCGTTTTAAAGTTGGAAATATATTTTGTGCTTAGCTAGTTCTCTGACCGGGGATCGAACCCCCGCCCTCTGCATTGGGAGCATGGAGTCTTAACCACTGGACCACCAGGGAAGTCCCTTCATCCACTGTCTTTTTTTTTTTTTTTTTTGGATGACCACAACAAAAGCAATAATGATTGCAATTACCAAACACGAAACACTATTTTTATGCGTCCTTTTAATTCCTGGAAAAGCAGTGGTTGGTTATACTGAGCATGGATTTTGTGGTACGCGGGCCTCTCACTGTTGTGGCCTCTCCCGTTGTGGAGCACAGGCTCTGGACGCGCAGGCTCAGCGGCCATGGCTCACGGGCCCAGCCGCTCCACGGCATATGGGATCTTCCCAGACCAGGGCACGAACCCGTGTCCCCTGCATCGGCAGGCAGACTCTCAACCACTGCACCACCAGGGAAGCCCAGAAGTAATTCTTTTTTGTGAATGGATTTCTAATTTCATTTTGGTTGGTGATTGCTGGTGTATAGTAGCTCACATCTGTGGGTATTTGCTGTGTGCCATACACTGCTTTAAGCATCTTATCTCATATAATTTTCACAGTAAGCCTGTGCCTAGATCCTAATATTATTTCTGTTTTATAGATAAAGAAACTGGGCTTTAGAGCCCAGTTAAATTGCTCATGCAAGATCACATGGTTACTGGGTGGCAGAGACAGCAGTCCTGAGGCCGCACTCCTTTCCACTCTCATCCACCACATGCCCTCCACCTCATCCTTGTCTGGAATTTGTTGCAGTAGTTTTAGTTGAGTCTTTTGGATTTTCTAGGTAGACAGTTACAGTGTCTGCAAATAAAGACCATATGTATTTCTTCTTTTTCCATGCCTCTTGTTAGGTACATAGTTTTGTGAATCAATGTTCATCATTTCTCAGGAAGTCTGACCCAGTCAGTTTTTCCTTTAGCACTGGAACATATTGCCGTTTCTTCTTCTTGGTAGTGGATGAAGCTTGTGTTTAGAGGCCATATAGATGGAAAATAGAGTGTAGAAACTCTTCTCCAACATATCTTGTTAAATTCAATAGATTGAATGAACATATGTTACTCCATTGTACTGTGAGACACTGTTTTTAATGTTGTTAATTTTTTCTCTTTATTAACTCTGCCCTTCCATTGCTCAAGTTTCTAAGTTTCTGATTTTTTAAAATGATTTATTTATTTATTTTTATTTATTTTTGGCTGTGTTGGGTCTTTGTTGTGGCATGCGAGCTTCTCTAGTTGCAGTGTGTCAGCTTCTCTAGTTGTGGCATGTGGGCTTAGTTGCCCCGCAGCATGTGGGATCTTATTTCCCCAACCAGGGGTCGAACCTGCATCCCCTGCATTGGAAGGCAGATTCTTAACCACTGAACCAGCAGGGAGGTCCTTAAGTTTCTGCTTCTTGAGTGGAATTGGTTTATTTGGGAAGAGCAGCCGCTACATCAAGCCTCCACCTGTTTAGCCTGGGCCAGGGTCTTATATGCTTGGCCAGGCTGCCCTTTTACCACTGGTTAAAATGGAAAATGAACATTTTGTGTTTCTATAGAGGAATTTCCCAGCTGTTGAACTGTACTCCTCTGTGGGGCAGCAGAAAGCCTGCTTTGTTGCCCTTGTTTGTTAGAGTTGCTGTAGGGGGGTGAGCCTTGGGAGGCCCAGCCTCTGGACTCTCTTTCCAGAGCCTGACCTTTTAGGTGGCTTACTTGCACCATCCTGTCCTGATGCACATGGGCTGAGAGGGGCCTGGGTTGTGTGTGTGTGTGTGTGTGTGTGTGTGTGTGTGTGTGTGTGTGAGAAAGAGAGAGAGAGAGAGACAGACAGACAGACAGACAGATAGACAAAACAGGCAGGCAGACAGACGGACACTGGGACAGGTGTTCCAGGCCTCTGCCCTCTGTGGGAATCAGGAGTCAGTCTTGCTCTCTACTGGCCGGCACCTAATTGGGAGAAAGATCCCTCCCTTCTGATCTGGCGCTTCCTGTCCTAACCTTAGGCTACTGGTCCATCCCAAAACTTCAGCCCAAGGTGTGCCAGGACCACTATTGCTGACACCTGCTCCAGCAGGCAGCTCATTATCGGGTCCACTTGTTCTTGGCCGTGAGTCAGCGGGCAGGAATGTCTGGTTATGTTGTGTTTTCTCTCACAAGATGTAAATAATATGCTTTTCCCTTTAAAAAGTAGCACATGCTCATTAAAGAAGATTTGGAAAATAAAATTTAAAAGAAGAAAGAATTGCTAATCACTCTGTTGCCCAAACACAGTCACTTAAAGCATTTTAGTGTGTTTCCTTCTACTCTTTCCTTTTCTACACCCAGGCTTATTTAAATTGAGGTATAACATTATATTAGTTTCACATGTACAACACAATGATTTGATATTAGTATACAGTGCAAAATGATCACTACAATAAGTCTAGTTACCATCCGTCATCTCACATAGTTACAAGAATTTTTTTCTTGATGAGAACTTTTAAGGTTTACTCTCTTAGCAACTTTCAGATATGCAACAGTGTTATTAACTATAGTCACCATGCTGCACATTACCTCCCCATGACTTATTTTATAACTGGAAGTTTGTACCTTTTGGCCCCCTTCACCCATTTCTCCCATCCCCTACCTCCTCCCCTTTGGCAACTACCAGTCTGTTCCTTGTATCTATGAACTTGTTTTGTTTTGTTTTGATTTGATTTGTTTGTTTGCTTGTTTTTTATACATTCCACATATAAGTGAAATCATATAGTATTTGTCTTTCTCTGCCTGACTTATGTCACTTAGCATAATACCTCAAGACCCATCCGTGTCACAAATGGCAAGATTCCATATTTTTTTATGGCTGAGTAGTATTCTGTTGTATATATGGATACCACGTCTTCTTTATCCATTTATGCACCAAGGCACGCTTAGGTTGTTTCTATGTCTTGGCTATTGTAAATAAGGCTTCAGTGAACATGGGGGTGCATATATCTTTTCAAATTAGTATTTCTGTGTTTTTTAAAAATAAATACTCAGAAGGGAATTACTTGATCATATAGTAGTTCTATTTTTCATTTTTTTGAGAAAACTCCACACTGTTTTCCATAGTGGCTGCACCAATTTACATTCCCACAAACAGTGCACGAGGGTTCCCTTTTCTCCATACCCTCACCAGCACTGGTTATCTCTTGTCTTTTTGATAATAGCCATTCTAACAGGTGTGAGGTGATATCTCATTGTGGTTTGGATTTGCGTTTCCCTGATGATTAGCGATGTTTAGCATCTTTTCTAAATGTTTAGCCATCTCTATGTCTGCTTTGGAAAAATGTCTGTTCAGGTCCTCTGCCCATTTTCTAATCAGATTCTTTGGTTTTTGCAATTGAGTTGTAAAATTGCAACTTTATATATATATATATATATATATATATATATATATCCAAAATTGCAACTTTATTTATATGTAATATATATAATATAAATATATATCCAAAATTATATATTTGGGATATTAACCCCTTATTGGATGTATGCTTTGCAAATATTTTCTCCTATTCAGTAGGTTACCTTTTCATTTTGTTGATGATTTCCTTTGCTGTGTAGAAGCTTGTTAGTTTGATGTGGTCCCACTTATTTATTTTTGCTTTTGTTGCTTTTGTTTTGGAGTTAGATCCAAAAAATCATTGCTAAGACTGGTGTCAAGGAGCTTATGGCCTATGTTTTCTTCTAGGAGTTTTATGGTTTCAGATCTCACATTCAAGTCTTTAATCCATTTTGAGTTAATTTTTGTGTATAGTATAGGATAGTCTAGTTTCATTCTTTTGCAAGTAGCTGTCCAGTTTTCTCAACACTATTTATTGAAGAGACTGTCCTTTCCCCCATTTTATATTCTTGCCTCCTTTGTAATTTAAAAAAATTGGCCTTATTATTCTTTGGTTTTATGAACAAAGTTGTGTTTACCTTCCCCTCACAAGCTATTCTTAAAATAGTTCTGTTAATGCTGTTTGTACCCTACTTTTTTTTCTTATAATAGTATCATAAACATCTTGTCTATATTCTTTGGGAACATCATTTTAAATGTTTGTGTAATATTCCATTAAGTAGATGGACCATCATTTATTCAACATGTTTTTGGTCTTGACCCCTTGAAGACAAGGCACATCATTCTTTCCCTTTTAATCCATTTTGATTCAATCACCCATGAAGTTGGCTAACCTTCTTTTGAATTTATATTTTCTGTCTGCACCATCTCTTTGAGGTAGTGGTATGCCAGTTGCTATGTGAAATGGAACTTCTTTTCATTTGCCTTAAACTTTACTCATTCAAGCTTCAGATAGTCTTCTTGGTCTTGTTATCCTTTAGTTTGATGAACGAAGTTGTGTTTACCTTCCCCTCCCTGCTCTTAAGCTTTAGTTCTGTGTGCTCCCTCCCCAGCCGTCACAGGCAGGCACTGATATATAGATGGTAGGCCCCACAGTGTGCTCCTGCCCCCATCACGGATGTGACTCTCGGCCTTCTGGTCTGTGGACAGCATTCAGGTGTATATTTCCCCACTGCGAGGTGGGATGTTTGCTGGCAAGAACAAGATTCCTTTGTCTTTCTTTTTTTTCCTTCCCAAGTACATCTATTTCCCTTCCCCTTGGGTGGCCTGGGGTGCCCTGTTGGCTGGATCTTAGGAACTGGCTGCCTCACCCTTCACCTGCCCTGGACTATGTCTCTCCTCTTCCTGACTTCTGTTGACCTCCTGTTCCCACTCCACTGGTCCCTCCCTCACAGTGCTGTCACTTGCACTTCTGCTCCTGGCCTCTCCTCACTCAGTGAGTTTGTGTGACCTTCGCACTGCATTCATGCTTTGGGACTTAGCCGCTATAATGATGTCAATGCCGCAGGTTAGCAGATGGCGGCAACAGCGATGAGACCTGACATGTTCTAATGACTCTCTCCTTCCCACCCTTGCTGGCCAAGCCGACGGAGGGGCAGAGGTTTCCTTGAGGCATTTTAGGAGGGGGCTGAGGGAATTCGGGGGTCCCCAGGTGCCGATGAAGCCTGTGACCTTTGCTGCTATAATATCAGTGTTTCACAAGCAGGGCGGTTCGGGAGCCCACTTGCAGCCCATCAAAAATTGATTTAATTGCAATTTTTCCTCCAATTAGGAGCACTGGAGCCTGACTAATTGGAGTAATAGAGAGTAATAAGGCTCAGATAAAAAGCCTTCCTCGGCGGCCTTTGTATCTCGTGTCAGTGCCTGTCAGAGGTCAGAGAGCTTGCATATTCTATTAGGCAGCCCAGCCTTCATTTGTACAAATTAGTTTACCCAACAGTAATTAAAATGCCAATGCGGGTTGAAGAGAACTGAATACCCTTGATGGGCATGTTGGTGAATGATGTGACAGCTCTGGTGGCCTCTCTTGCCAAAGTGTGTCAGCCCCAGCTCAGAGGCAGCTGGGGCCTGGGCCAGCTGGGCAGCTCCAGGCCAGCCACGGGGCACAGCTGCTGAGCACACCCCTTCTGCTGCCCCTCCTCAGAGCCCCACAGTCGCTCCTTTCTTCTTCCAGGTGGAGTTGTTTGTTCACTTGTTCATTTGTTCATTCAGTAAGCATTTGAGTTTTCAATATGTGTCAGGCATGATACTAGGTGCTAGGGAGAGAACTTATGGGGCACGGGGTGTAAAATCACCTGGGCTCTGGAATTAAGACTAACTGGGTTCAAATTCTAGTCCTACTAGTTGCGCCCTATGTGAGCTAGAGCAAGTTACGTTACCTTTCTGTGTCTCAGTGTCCTCGTCTGTCAAATAGGGAAAGTGGTACCTGCTACGTAGAGTTACAAGGATTAGACAGGGAAATGCTTTTGAAACACATGCTCAGAACCTGGTACGTGGGCTTCCCCGGTGGCTCAGTGGTTAAGAATCCACCTGCCAATGCAGGGGACATGCGTTTGAGCCCTGGTCCAGGAAGATCCTACATGCCGAGGAGCAACTAAGTCCGTGCACCACAACTACTGAGCCCGCGTGCCACAACTACTGAAGCCCGCGTGCCTAGACCCCATGCTCCGCCACAAGAGAAGCCACCGCAGTGAGAAGCCTGCTCACCGCCGGGAAGAGTAGTCCCCGCTCGCAGCAATTAGAGAAAGCCCGTGCGCAGCGACGAAGACCCAGCGCAGCCAAAAATAAATAAATAAGTTAAAAAAAAAATTTTTTTAAGTAAAATGACTGAGAGCTTATTAAAAAAAAAAAAAAAAAAAGTTAAAAAAAAAATTTTTTTAAGTAAAATGACTGGGAGCTTTTTAAAAAAAAAAAAAAAAATTAAAAAAAAAATTTTTTTAAGTAAAATGACTGGGAGCTTTTTAAAAAAAAAAAAAAAAAGGGAGGGGCTTCCCTGGTGGCACAGTGGTTGAGAGTCCACCTGCTGATGCAGGGGACACAGGTTTGTGCCCCGGTCTGGGAAGAACCCACATGCCGCAGAGCGGCTGGGCCCGTGAGCCGTGGCCGCCGAGCCTGCGCGTCCAGAGTCTGCGCTCCGCAACGGGAGACGCCACAACAGTGAGAGGCCCACGTACCGCAAAAAAAAAACCAAAACAACCTGGCACGCAGCAAGTGCTCAGTCAATTCCTAATGTAATTAAGAGGGTCTAAACTAAGGCAGAGGCAGCAGGTCAACCTTCTATTCACCGTGCCCACACCCAACTAATTTTCCTTCATGCTTTCCTCTCCTTTGTTCTGTATCTTGCTATTTTCTGTTCCTCAACTTGAGTACCAGAACCCCTAACTCTCCTGGTCTCTCTGATGTGAGGGCTCCTACGTCTACTTCTTGGGCCTGATGATGATCTCTGTGATGCCAGGTTTGCCTGAGTTGGGGCCAGGAGGCCAGTACGGTAGGTTGGGGATCTGGGCAGGGTCTGGGACTGGATCCCAGACCAGAAATTGTAGAAGGCTGGCTTCTGATAAGGGCTTTCTGGTCCAAAAAGAGTAGAGTTTGTGGAGTCAGAATGACTTTTAGACCCTCAGGGTGAGAGAGTGCATGCACTTGTGTGAGAGCATGTGTGTCTATGCGTGTGTTGACATTTTTAGGTATTGCTGGTACTTCTCATCTGTTATCTGGTTGCACTGCTTATGAGGGACTTCACTGTTCCAACAATGTATGACTGTGTCATGTGTCATTCAGGTCTGAGTCTGGTGATTTGGGAATTACTCCTCTAAGAAGCAGAGGGACCCCCCCACCTCACAGCTCGTGTGACTAGCTTGCCCAGCCTTGTTGGCTGTGAGCTCTGGAAGGCCCTTTCAGTTGAGGCCCACAGGTTTGTTTGGGGCACCTCTTTGGGGCCAGGCACTGTGCTGGGCACTGGAGTACACAAGAGCCACCAGACAGTCCATGATCTCAAAATGAAGATGGGAAGATAACCCCCCAAATACCATTTGTCTCATGAAGGTGAGATCAGGGTGTGGCAGGACTTAAGAGGAAGGCCAGTCAAGCCACCAAGCAGCCAGCAGCTACTGCCTCTGCCTGTTCAGCACAGGTTTGTCATCCCTGTCCCTGGACAGTCCCTGTGGTTTGGATGTGAGACTTGGTGAACGTTCCAAACAGGACCTGGCTCCAAATCTGCTTGACTGTTGCATACATGTTTTTTTGTTTGTTTGTTTTTTTTTAACTGAGTGTTATATTTGATTAAACCCGTAAGCCCTCAAATGCCAGGGAGACTCTCTACTCTCCCTCCTGCTCCTCCTCCCTGCTTCACATGGTTAAGCAAGGGAAAAGGGCAACTTTTGGAAAGAAATGTTCATGGCCGTCATGTCCAGGCAATCAAGAAAGGCCTTCCTCCTGGAGGCAGAGGGCCGGGGCTTGGCCAGGTGGGCAGGGACAGAGGGCAGGAGTCCAGGGCCAGGTGTTCCCATCCCCGGCCCGGCCTGCTGGGGGTCAGAGCTGTGGTAGCGGCAGGGATTCAGCTTCCAGGTGCCTCCCATCTCTCTCCATTGACTTACCTTGACGCTAAGTTAGGCCTGTTGCCTGTCAGAGGCCTGCCATAGTCCTCCTTAAGAGTTGTCTGTATGTCTGTGCTGGCGCCCCTCACCTGGCCGCCTACTTCTCAAAAGTCTGGAGAGCCCAATTGCCCGCTCAAATGATTTCTAAGTGGCTATTATGTTTCCAACCCAAAGTAATTGGCTTTACCAGTTATTAATGGATTACCCTCAAGAGAAAAATGTTGGTGGGGGAGGGAAGTGAGGATAACACCTGGCTTTGTAGTTTGGGGCTTCAGTGTCCAGTGGCTGCTTCCCAGGCTGGGAGTCACTTGGGGCATGATGGAATGGCTGTTTTAGCATGTCACTCTAGTTTAGTGGCTGCTGGCATGCATATGGGTTGAGATGAAGCTGGGAAGACCGAGCATGTCCCTAGAGAAGTCTTGACTTGAGGCATGGATGCTGCAGGGTGGTTCATGTGGCCTTTTTGTCAGCCTGGGGTTGAAACACAGATCCCTGCCCTGCAATTTTGATTGTAAATCAGTGGCTTGGCCAATGCCTGCCCTAACATCTCCCCATCAGCAACTAGCAGGCCAACCCCCCGCCAAGCCAAAGCCATCGGCTTCTCAGAGCCCCGACTGCGGAAATCCACCTCCCCACTGACGTGCTTGGGATCAGAGAGCCACAGGTGCTGGGCAAGGCCAGGGCCAATGGACTGCTGTCCCACATTGCTAACATGTCATTAGTATGTCCAGTTCCTCCCCCCATGCCCAGACGTGTAGG
>NW_006798383.1:2079361-2102700 GCF_000442215.2 Lipotes vexillifer | reverse complement strand
GTGTAGGGACATGGCCCTTCCCTGCCCCAGGGCTCCTGAGTGACATAACTGCTTTCAGCTCTCTTGTTCCAGTTTAGATTTTCAAGCCCAAGGTTCCTGCAGGCTCCCCCTCCCAATCCCTTCCAAATCCTCTAACAAAGGAGTGGTCTGGCGTGTGGGTTCAAGTTCTAGTCCTAGCACTATGGCCAGCCTGGCTCATTGCACAGATTTCTTCTCACTGGGTTTGGGCCTCCACTTAAAATGAAACTCTGCAGATTGTATATGTTGAACTTTTTAGGGGTTTAAGAGAGACTCTGGGAAATACTGAGTGTTCCTTCTCTCCTGCCTCTTGGCAGTGTCTGTCATTATCCTCTAAACTCTGTCTGACTCCTATCCCACTCCACAGCAGTCCTGGCTGCCTGGCCCCTCACATTCCCTACTTTCCCACCCTCACCTTTTCACGTTGTTACCCACCTTTCATAGTTCGCCTTTTCTCAGTTTGGTGCCTTTATACCTGCCTGGTGCTTGTACCATGTTACCATATTCCCCCAGCTCTTAAAACCTTCGGTAAAGCCCCCCAGCCTCCCTCACCTCTGCCCAGGGCATCCCCTTCTGGCACCCAGCAACCTATTCCCAGGAGACCATTTCTGTGGTGTGGCATTGTGAACTTGGTGTTCATACAACCGAAGCCCAACAGGCTTGCTCTCCCTTGGCCTCAGTTGCACATCTAGAGATCCATTTTTATGGTGGGCAGAGACTACCCAACCAGGTCTAAGCAGCAAACTCATCTATTGAATCCATGGGTCCTCTGGCCAAGCAGCTCTGGGAGGTTACAGCCCTCACTGTGCTTCCATATGGTTTTCCCACAACTTCTCTGATAGCTCTCTTGGCTGCTTCTCTCATCCTGGCTTAACCCCATGATCCCCTGGAGAATGAGCACAGCACTTCCAATTGTATAGCCATTTCCGCCACAAGTTCTGACAAGCCAGACCTAACTGCTCTCCTTTTGTTTGGCAGCTCCTTTGTGACAGGGACAGCCTGTTGTGGGCACTTCTCACCCCTAAGAATCTGGGACCTCAACAGGTAAGAGACTCCTGAGCCCACCATGGCTTCCAGGGTGGGCGGGGCTGGAGCGGTTGGGAAGCAGAGGAAAGCTGGCTGAGCCAGCCCCTGGTTCAGTTGGCCGAGTGGTCCAGGACGATGCTGGAAGGACCCTGCCCCCAAACCCACTGACAGCCTCTGCTGTGGCACCTTCGCACATGCAATCATTTGTTAGCCTGAGGAGACTGTTGAAGTAATTTATAATAGGTAAGTAATTTCATGTAGAACTTACGATGACAACAACAACAGTCTGGATGCATGAGACTTCTTCTCTAAGGAGTGCCTGACTGTGTGGCTATAGAAAATCCCATCTATCCTCAGAGATGATTTTTCTAAAATAAAGACATTTTGGAAGTGGCCTACAGATCCGTAAGAAGAACAATACAGAACAGTTAAAATATATCCAGTTTTTGTTCACAGTTCTCTGCCTTGGCAGGCTTGACACATTCCCATCTGATTACCTACCATTCTGTTGGGGTTTTTTTAATCTTTCATTTTGACATAATTATAGATTCACAGGAAGTTACAAAAGTAGGAAGGCAAGGTACCTGTGTAACATCTTACAAAATATCAAGTCTAGAAAGTTGACATTGGTACAGTCCACAGACCTTTATCTGATTGTACTTATTCGTGTGTGGGGTGTGTGTGTGTGTGTACGTATTTCTTTGCAGTTTTATCCCATGTGTAGGGTCATGTAACTGCTACCACAGTCAAGATAAAGAACTGTTTGTTCCATCAGCACAGAGACCCCCTCATGTACCCATTTATAGTTGCACCCATCCTCCTCCCCTCCTCCACTCCTTCTTGCCCCTAACCCCTGGCAACCACTTAGGTGTTCTTCATCTCTTGTCATTTAAAAAGTATTATATAAATGAAATAATATATCTAACATTTGCAGATTTTTTTTTTTTTTTTTACTGAGCTTAATTACCTTGAGATCCACAGAAGTTGTTTCATGTGTCAATCATGCTTTATTTCTTATTGCTCAGTAGTATTCCCTAGTATGGATGTACCAAAGTTTCCCCATTGACCAGCATTCACCCACTGAAGGATGTTTGAGTTGTTCTCAATTTTCTGACTATTGCAGATCAAACTACTATGAACATTTGTGTATAGGCTTTTGTGTGGACATATATTTGCAGTTTTCTGGGATTAATGCGGGGGAATACAATTGCTGAGTCGTTAGTAAGTGTGTGTTTAGTTTTTTACCTGCCAGACTATTTTGAGTATCTTTACCACTTTATATTCTGACCCCAGTGTCTGAGAGATCTAGTTTCTTCACATTCTCAACAGCATCTGGTAGTGTCACTATTTTTTATTTTAGCTATTTTAATGGATGTGTTATTTAATTGTGGTTTTAATTTGAATTTCCCTAATAGCTAGTGATGTTGAACAAGTTTTCTTGCGCTTATTTGCCTTGTGTTCTGTGTATTCTCTTTGGTGAAATGTCTGCTCGTGTTTTTTGCCCATTTCTAACTGGATTGTTTGCTTTTTCACCGTTGAGGTTGCAGAGATGGGCATTTCTGCTGAAAGTCAGTTTTATTTAGTCACATAGCTGGACCTTATGCTTGGCATCAATATTGATCTGGGCCTGGGATGGCAGACAAGCTGGGGCAGGGAGGGTGTACACCACCCACCGTGACCCACCTTTATCTTGAAGGTTGAGTGGTCTTTGGCCTCTTCTGCCCGTGGTTGCCTTGGTAGGGATGCTTCTGGGCACAGATTTATGGTCAGGATGGCGTTCTAAGGCACCAACTGCCTCAACAGCATTCTCTTATGAAATCCCTAGACCTCACTAACCCTAAACACTGGGTCTTTACAGAACCCAGAAAGGACCCGAATGAAAATGGGCACAAGACAGCTATGGCCTCAGTTCTCACCGAAGCCATACAACAATAGCCATTGCACCCTTACGCCAGCCTGAGGCAAGGCCGCCCTGGGCATCACTTGGCTTTCCCTTCTCTCTAGCTCCCGGACTCCCCTCCTCACCACTGAGGAGTCAGGCCTTGCTTAAACATCTCTTCCATTCCCAGGGAAGCCTGGACGACCAGTGGTGCAGGGACTGAGGGAAAGATGCCCTGGTGGAGGCATCTGCTTTCGGTGGGAGGAAACGGATGGACAGGACGACTGTCTGTAGCTGTCTTTCCCAGAGAAGCCCAAGCAGATAATAAAGCCATGTAGAAAATAGGATTAAGGTAATGAACAGGCAGGACAGAGTTTGATCTTTCAATAATGCCAAAGCCTGACTGACAGGCCAATCTGGAAGGTGGAGCAACATCGTCGGCAGGACTCAGTTGCGGGGCGGTGTTTGGTGCTGGGTGGATTCTTTGCTTTTAACCTGTCACCGCTGAAACTTGAGGAGTTCTGGGATTTTCTCTTTTATGTGTGTGCTACAACTTGCGGGGGAGGAGTACTGGAGGGGCAGTTTTGCTCAGAGCATCATCGCCCCTCCAGGGGCTGCCCTCAGGATGATGGTGGGGGCTGGGATGCGGCTCAGAGGTGCAGGCAGCCTGCTGGGCACCAGCACACCCTCATCTGTGTCTCTCCCGGTACTGGTCCTCAGGCTGCTTTTCACAGTGCCTGGAGACCTCTTTCAAGGTCACCATGGCTCCCTCAGCCCTTTGTTCATCAGGATTCCTGGAGACTCTGTTCTCCCTCTGGGCTAGGGATGGGGAGGTGCTAGCTGGAGCACACAGGCCTGAGAGCACCCGTGGGCACAAAGCCATTGCCTAGATGGTAAGGAACTTGGCTGTCCCCCTCTCCCTTCCTCCTTTCCTGCCCTTCTGTCTCCTAGAGCTGCGGACGGGCCAAAGGACAGGGGATTTCTAACCTGTCTAAATCAGATGGGAAGAAAGATGGAGTCCTTCACCCAATTTGAACGTGCTAGAGTGTTCCTGTTTCTGAGGATAGATGGCATTCAGGCCCAGTCCCTGGCCCCCAAGGGCTCTATCCTGAGAGACTGTGCAGATAGCCAACCACTGAAGTATCCCTAGCTAGGCCCTGAGGAACTGTGCCAAAGCCATCCTGTTACTGAGTTTGGGTCTGGAGGAATTAAGGCCCATCTTGTGTTCTCCATCTGCATTTGATCAGGGCCCTTGGCTCAGCCCCAGGGAAGGTGTTATCTGTGTGGGGCACCCCTCTGCTGCTGGAAGACCCCGGTGGTGGGTGGCGGTTCCGATTGGCTTGACAACACATCAAGCCAGTGATCTTCCCCTGGGCTTGCCCTTGCTGTGGATTTTACCTTTTCTGCCAAGGTACATTTGAGCTGTATCTACTATTGGTGCCCTGAGACCAGGGCACAGCGGGCAACCCCAGTGGCAGTGGGGAGGCAGGCACCAGGATGGAGAGGCCTGTGATCTCAGCGTTGGAGATGTCATAGTGGGTCCAGCTGTGGTCCTAAGCCAGCCTGGGGACTGTTGGGTAAGGAAGTCAGTAGGGGTGGGTTTTGGCGACTTGGCTACTCCTAGGGCACTGAGGGTTTGAGTCCTTGGCTAGGTACTGCACTGCTCTGTATGTGTGTGACCATATTCATGGGCCCTGCATAATCCCACCTCATCTCCCCTTCCCCTTCACGCCCGCATCATCCCCAGTTCCCCATGACTCCTCCATTTCCATCCTTAGCCCTTAAATCTCCTCTTTCTCAGCAAAGGCAGGGGCAAAGAAGCTTCTCACATATTCTGACAGACACCCTATATTTTTCCCCTCTGAGCTTTTGCTCTAGCTGACCCCTGTGCTTGGGATACCCCCTCTCTGCCTACTGAAACCCTGCTCATTCTTCAGCATAAATAGCACCTCCACTATGAAGCCCTCCCTGACCCTCACCCCTGTGGCTGGAGTTGGTGACCTTAGAGCATTCATAGGGCCTCCTTGATGGCCACCATGTGGCCTGGTATAGCTTCCCTTCAGGCTGGGAACTTATCTTGGAACCCTGGACTGAACACGGGAGACACATGTCACGGCATCTGATGGTGTTTGGAATGACAAGGGGCGCCTGGCTACAACCCTTTCTAACTGTCTGCAGAAAGAACTGATGTCCTGAGCACAGGCTGAGCCACTCTGAGGGCACCATTAGTGCCCATCCCACCCAGGTGTGGCTTTGTCTCTGCCCCCGCCCTCCACCTCCACCTGGGGCAGGGGGCCTGGCCCTCAGTCGGGGTGATTATGGGAATTGCCCCTCTTTAAAGTACCTGCCTTCTCCTTTGAAAGTATTATTGACAGCTTTTCTCATTTTCTTTTTTTGTTACCTCTTTGAGGAACCCTGTAATTTCTTTCTCTTTCTTTCTTTCTCTCCCCACCCCTTCCCTTTTTCTTTCTTGTCCCCTCTGTCCCCCCACCCCAACTCTTTGAAATTGGCTCTCTGCCTGCTGACACCAAACTGATACTTTGCGTTTCACTTCTCCTTATCCCTTTATGGCAACAGATGTTGAAATTTTGTATCCTTTTATCTGCCCGGCTGCCCCTTCCTGTAATTACGGTCCTCTTGTTAGCAGTACAAAGTGGGCTGCCCGGCTGCCTGGCCTTTGAGCCACTGTGTCTGAACACGTGTGCATGGGCAGGTGCTGGGGCTGTGCACGCGCACACGCATGCATGTGAGAGGCCTGTGCTTGGAAAGGGCCCTTCCCACTGACCTGATGGGACTGGGGCAGGCGAAGCTTTGGTGGTCTTCTCCTGGTCTCCAGCGGACTCTGTGGTTATATGTGGGACCTGTCTGCCCCCTTGATTCCCTCCTCCTCCCCACCAGGGGGCTGGACGAGGACAACCACTCCCTCCTCTCATGCCGGCTGAGCAGTGAGCACCCAGAGGCCCATCGTGGTCAGGAAGCCAGATCCCACCAGCTTGTGCCCCACATATACCCACGCCTCCAGCCAAGCCAGGTGCCCCAGCCCTGCACCTCTGTTGTTGCTGGCCCTTCACCTGAGCTGTCCCCCATCTCCTGTCACTGCCTGTCACAATCCTGTCACTCACTGAAGAGATGTTCTTTTATCTGTCCCCTTATAAAACTCTCTTTCATCTCTCTTCTGATACCCACTGAGCCACCCCTTGTTTTGTTAGTTGGATAGATGACAGACTTCTCTCCCTCCCTGGACTGAAAACTCCTTGAAGAAGGGACAGTGTCTCCCTCAAAGTCTCATCTCACATCTCCCTGCAGTTTCTATTAGGCACAATGCCTCATATACAGAAGGTGCTCAGTAAATGGTTATTGATCCAAGAAAGGAAGAAAGGGAAGGAGAGGGTAGAAAGAAAGAAGGGAGCAAAACCTTCCTATTTTCTTAGTGACCATGTTGGGTCCAGCTTCTACCTTCAGGCCATCTGTCCCCTGGGGGCAGAGAAAATGTAGGAAGGTGGAGTGTTTGCCACCCTTCCACCCTCTCACCAAAAGCCATCGTTGCATTTTTGCAGTTGCACATGCCAGATGGGGTATCCTCACACCCAAACAGATGCAGGAATGAACACCCATAGAATCTCCAAGGAGCATCATCAGGAACCCAGTGTGTTAACAGTGGCTGTAAATGGTGTGAAGGCCATGGGCATTCTTAGATGTGGGTGAGGAGGTAGAGCCAGGGTTATCTGACCTCAGTGCAGTTTAGCACAGGAGGACTTTCTATGGGCCACTGCTTTTGCTGGGAGCTCAGGCGGGCCAGGCAAGGGAGGCGTGTGGATGCCGGGATGAGGGAACTCAGAGGGAGGAAGGCAGTGATGCAGGTCACCCAGCTTCCCTGGCCTGCAGGACCCAGACTGGGGGTAGGGTGGAGGGGGGCTTCCAGGGACTGCCCCTCTGTGCCTAACTCCAGCCTGGTGCTTAGGGCCTCTCCCAGACAGGGCATCTGGGTCTTCAAGGCCAGTGCCTACCTCCAGTTAGCTGTCCCCACAAAGATGGTGATGGGGGGGTGGTATAAGTATCTTATTTAAATTTCCTCCTCCCTGACTGTCAAGAAGTTCCTGTCATCCCATTTCCCTCCAGCTTCAGTGGAGTTGCCTGGGCAGCAGATTGGGATGGGCCAGGGAGATCTGATTCCCTCACCTGATCCCCTCCTCAAGGGTCCCTGGGATGAGGCCACACTCCACTTGCTTTTCCTACCCAGGTACTCTGGGGACTCCTGGGGGAAGCCACACACAGCCAGGCCTCCCCGGCCTGTGTCTCATTCATCAGGCTCACAGGGGCAGCCCCATCTGTCTTTATCTTTCCCTGGGTCAAGAGAGAATTGCTGGAGTCAGGCTGCAGGGAGGCTGGGGTGGAGGCCCCCCAGCCCTCAGTGGCTCCTGGAGGCCCCGGCTTTGTGCGCAGGAGTTGGAAGGAAATGGACTTTTTGTCTGGCCCTCTATAGTGACAGAGCTGGCCCTTGCTCCTGTCTTGGCCTGAGGCTCTAAGCGGCAGCCCCTTTCCCACACAAGTTGTGCGACAGCCAAGGCTCTGCACGCCCCCCTTGCGCCCCCCACCGTGAGAGGCCGAGAGGCATTCTTAACATTCTTTCCAGAGAAAAGGGGTGAAACGTCTGAATTTGGGGGTCACCACGTTATACAAATTGCAATCTAATCGTTTTTACAAGAACACACTTGCAGTAAGAAAAGGAACCCAGAGGAGGGGCTGAGGACACAAACAGCTTGTTTTGTCCCCCTTCCCCCCAAAGTTTGGGGCTATTGTTGAGCTCATCTTGCTTCCTCCACCAGAGCAGTTGAGCTAGAGTTTTCTAGTTAAATTGGTCCTGTGGTGGGGGCCACGAAGGGCCCACGGTGCCATTTCTGTTTGTTTTCCCAAATCAAAGCCCCAGCGGGGCTCCTATGGCACCGCTGGGCTGCTATTTGAAGAGACGGGCCATTTCCCAGAGCCTGGTGTGTCAGTTTATGCTCTGAACTTAACCTCACAGGCACTGCACAACAGAGCCTCGAGGGTCCCAGGCCCAGAGGCAAAAGAAACTGTATCTTTTTCTTGGCCCATTTAAAGTGTGTGTGGCCCTTTCAGAGAATCAGAGAACTAACATGGCAGAAACTCCTCAGGTCCCGGCCAGGCTGGGCTGGCAGACAGGGGGCTTTGGGGACTTGTCCTGGTCTCCAGGGGCTGGTGCTCGCTCGGCCTTTGGGTCTCCCCAGAGGGTAGAGTTCTGTGTTTCTTATTGCACACGCTGGCATGACACTTTCCAGTGGTGGGTCAGATGCCCCCCTGCCTGGGCAGGGGCCCAGGGTGGCAACTCGGTCTGGGTGTGGCCCTTCTGCTGCCGACCCTCAGTCCATGGGTGCCCAGCTCTCCTTCCTTCTGAACCCTGGGACCAGGGGTGGGCAGGTAGAGCCATGCTGGGCTTCACACCCCCCAATCTCCACTGCCTTTCATCTTCTATTTCAAACAGACAAACATGAAATTACTTCTACAGATTAAAGGGGAGAGCTCCTCAGTCATTCCTGAAGGCCTCACTAATGGAGGGGGCAGGGCCCCTAAATCTGGAAGGAGGGAGAATTGTGGAGCAAAATAGCCCTGACCCAGTGGACGAGACAGACAGAGACAGACAGAAAGAATATGACCCCAGGCCCTCTCAGGGCTCTGGCTTGCCCAGGGGTGGTGAATCATGGCTGGCGGCCCATCTGGAAAGGTGGGCCTTCTTGGGAGCTGAGGTTACTGATCTCTAAGAGGTGCTGATCTGGGGAGAAGGCTTTCTGTCTGATCCCCCCTCAGCACACAGAGGAAGAGGCGCTTCTCTTGGAAGGAGGCTGGGGACACGGGTGCTGACTTAAGGCCTACCCCCCGCCCCCCACCCAGACTGGAGAACAACAGTGCTCTCGCTGGGGGTCACCGCACTGCCCAGGACTCGTGGGCAGAGTTGGACAGAAAAGAACCCACAGCCTCCTCCTTTACTCCTTCAGGGAAGATGGCGGCTCCACTGAGGAGAAGGGAGGTTGAGGGTCAGAGTGTCTGAGGTAGGACTGGAGCTAAGGTCCACATTCACACATGTGGCTGGTGGCCTCGTCTGCCTCAAGCTCTCTGGTGAAACCTGCCTGGGCCGAAGCTGGGCTGGTGAGGCCACAAAGTCCTCCCTAACCCGTGCTGGGGCCTCACCTGGGTGTCCCTGTGAAGTGTCCACAGCCTAGTTTCTCCCGTCATGTCACGGGGGAGAGCCCAGCATCTCTTGGGTGAAGCTGAGGGATTTGGCCTGGAGCGTGTCCCCTTCTTCCTCATTCCCCCCAGTCATTCTGCAGAAACTCACCGCTTCTACCCGTCCCCTAGCCACAGGAATTAGCGGGTACACTTGATGTTGAGGGGTAGTTGCTAGGGCCAGGAGGCCCCCCTACGTCGTTGCTAGGGGTCTGGCATCAGGGCAAGGGGTCTGCCCACTGCCGCGGTCACGGAGGGAATTACACAGTCACAAAGAAATTGTTCTTCTCGGTAATCTGCTCTCGGCCACCGAGAGGGGCAAGGGTGGGGGGAGCAAGCTGGAGCCCAGCAGGCTGGTGGCTGTGATCACAGAGGCGTGCTAGCCCTGGGCCGGGGTCCAGCCGGGCCAGGAACACCAGGGACCAGCCTGCTAAGCTGCTTTCTCAGCGATTTCTCTCCCCAGACACAAAGGTGTTTACTTGTTTTAACATCTCCTGGGACTCCCCTTCTCCCTTTGTGTGGTCTTTATCCCCAGTGAGGTTTGAGCCCCAGATTACAGGCAGGAATTAAGGCATTGGACTCAGGCAGCGCAGAACCGCATGACCTGCGGGATCAAGGCGTATAAAGTGACCAAGTGTGTGTGTGAGGGGGGCCGACCCCTTCAGCACGGCCCATTCATCGTCCCGAGGAGGAGTGGCTGGGCGGCAGGCAGCCAGCGTGCAGGTGTGATGGAGGGGCTGCTGGTGGCTGACTGAGGCCTTCAGCTGGGGGAGAGGCAGGGACTGGGAAGCGGGGAGAGGGGTGGGAGTCTAGGGCATCTCCTCCTTTGGCCTCCCTCCTAAGGGAATCTAATTCTAGCTCAGGAAGGAGAGCTGCATTTCCCCAGGAACTGATGCCATTTGAAGGTTAAAAGAATGTGTGTGGGCCAGGGTGGGACAAGCTCTCATCCTCTGCCCTGCCTCTCTTCCCAGCGGACAGCTGATGACCCACCTGGGCGGTGACTTTCCCCCAGGGGCGGGGGTACTGGACGTCATGTACGAGTCCCCTTCCACACTCCTGTCCTGTGGTTACGACACCTACGTTCGCTACTGGGACCTCCGAGCCAGTGTCCGGTGAGTGTGCCGGGCAGCAGGACAGGTGGTGAGAACCCCACGCCAGTCCTGGCCCTCCCTCCAGTCCTGGTGGGCCCAAAGGAGAGGGACAGAGACTCTGTATCAGGGGCTGGTAGAGAGCAGCTGACAAGGTCAGATCAATCTTAGACTGCCCACCTTGGCGGCCCTGGTCCTGTGACCCAGGAGACCATAGCCACGAGGCCCTGATAAGAGCCTCCTTGGGAACCATCAGGGTGCTGTCCCTCAGCATTCTGTCCCAGCTGTCTCGAGGCCTTTCTTGCCTCTTAAGTCTGGTGACACACAGCAACCATGTGATGCGCAAACGAGGCATAAACCTGCCTGGGGCCAGGGACTTGCTGAGAAGGAGATCTTTACTGAGGAGGCTTTCCCCCATTAAGTCTGGTTTTAAAGGAATTTGGTGATTCGGCATCTCTTTCTCCTAGCCAGAGTGGCTCCCTAAGGCCTCTGGGGAAGCTGGGGTGGAGGTGGAGGGCACCCCCAAACCTCCCCCTGCATCACCTCCTCCCGGACAGGAAGTGTGTCATGGAGTGGGAAGAGCCCCACGACAGCACGCTGTACTGCCTGCAGACAGACGGGAACCACCTGCTGGCCACTGGCTCCTCCTACTACGGTGTCGTGCGACTGTGGGACCGGCGCCAAAGGGCCTGCCTACACGTAAGCGTCCTGCCCACCGCAGGCCTCCTGGATGCCAGGACTTGTTATTGGGGGCTGTGCTGGGAGCGGGTGTGCCTGGAGGGGGTGGGAGGAAGCCTACAGTGGCCCCTGTCCCCTGGCACTAGGCCTGGGAATCCTGGGTTTGGGCTCCCCCAGCTCCCGGTGGGGACGCTTTCGCCACTCCTGTCCCTCCCGTGCAGGCCTTCCCTCTGACGTCGACGCCCCTCAGCAGTCCTGTGTACTGCCTGCGCTTCACCACCAGGCATCTCTACGCTGCGCTGTCTTACAACCTCCATGGCCTGGACTTTCAAACGCCGTGACAGGGCCACCCCAGCCTGTGGGCCAGAGAAGCCAGCTACTCAGGGACCTCTGCTGTCTGCAGGGTGCAGTGATACCTCCTCCCCGGCCCCGCCTGTGTTCCTAGACCTGTGACCATGGTACTCAGGCACCTTAAGATAAAGGCTGCTGACTCCTGGGCACTGGGATTACCCAGGGGTGCAATCCCTCTCAGGAACCAGGTGGAAAGAAGGGACCTGCTGCTGCTCAGCTGAACTTAGCCGGGCCTCACTTCCCTGTTGGCCAGAGCAAGGATCTGGCCGGGGGAGAGAGGCCCACCCCTTCTTAGAGCCGGGCCAGCTCACCACAAGAGTGAGGTGAGGTGCTCCAGCCTTCCCAGTTGGTCCCTTCCTGCCCCTTCCCTGGAAGGAGAGGGGAGGCTGCCAATACCCTGTGACACCAGCCTCCACCTCAGTCAGACCCCACCTTTGACCAAGCTCTTGGGCTGGGGACTCATTCCTGGGGTACTGTGTGGCCTGGTCTTGCTTTGAAACCAAGAAAGGACAAAGGGAACCCTGAAATTTTGAATGAGTTCTGAGCCAGCCCAACCTCAGGCTAGCTGTTGAGACATGCTAAAATGTTCATTTTGTAGAAATAAAGCTTGATTGTTCACAGATCTGGTTCCTCCCTGGCTGGCAAGACCCCAGGGAGAAGGAACAACAGATTTAAACTTGGGGTTGGGCATGCTAGGGAAGGGTAAGATCTCGTGGCTCAGTGTCTCAAAGAACAAACGTTTCTTTTCTTCAGGAAAACCTCTCATTACCCCCTCCACCCCTTTGGCCCTGGTGGTAGGGTGGGTGTCGTCTGTGGGGTATGGAGGGAGGCTGTAGAAAGGCTCCTGGCTGCTAAGCTGCTGTCCGCCTGCAGTGACCTCCTTCACCCTACTCCAGCGCTCCACAATGCTGCAACCCTTAGGCTGGCTTTACACCCACAGCATCTTAATATCCTGGGCTGTTTGTTTCCAGGTTTTCTGCGGTTTAAAATCTTCTTCCTCACTCACCCTTCACCTAAGGGTCTACAAGGTAAGGTAGTACAGGGGCCCTTCCAGCCCGGTTTTCCTCTGAGTTTATGCAAACAGGTTGGGGAAGATGCCCTGTCCTGCTGGGGTCAGGGCTCCCTGATCCTCTTCTCCATCTAAGACCCATACCTCCCTTTATGTGGAAGGTTCTATATTGAAGGTCCCTAGGCTAGAGGAGAAGGAAATGTCATCACCAGCACCCTCCCTGGGGGCAGAAGCATCAGAAGTGGACAAGAGGGCAGTGCACCCACAGTGACTCAGAATTATTTTACTCAGGAGAGAAGACCACGACTCAGGGGCTAGGAGTGCCCTGAGGCCCAGTTCTTACAGAGCCTGGACAGCTCCTGGGAGAAAAGAGGCTGCCCCTGTGCCGGAAAGGCCCAAGCCTTGAAGTCTCAGAGGCCTCTACAGGAAGAGCCTCACCCACACTCAGCGCTTGGAAGTGCAGGCCTCAGGGGTCCGCTACTGAGTCTTGCACTCCCCGTCACTGCTGTGTGCTGTCTTTACCTTCTTCAGCTCCTTCTGCAGGTTTGACTCAGCTACTAGGACCTCCTTTGGCTTCTGGTACTGTGGATGGAGCCAAGGAGGACATGATTCAGTCACATCACCCCTCCCTACGCACACGCACACACACCCTCCCCCTCCCCCTCCCTCTCCGCCCCTTCTACCCCCTTTATTCAAAGATGAGGAAATCGAGGCCTACAAGGTTGAATGATTTGCTCAAGGTCACATGGCTGGGTAGGGGTAGGCCTTTGGACAATCTAGAACCCCAGTTCTGTGGATTCTACCCCTCCCCATCACCCTCTATCCTCTTCCAGCTATGATTTTAAAATCAGCCTCCTCCTGAGCCCTCACCGGCTCACACCATGCTGAGGCACACCCCAGGAGTAGCTGGGGCTGGAACTGAGGACTCCAGTAGGATGGGAACTGGGCAGGGGAAGAAGGAGCCTTTCCCTGACATAGTGGCCAAGAAGCCTGAATGACTTACGGAGATGACGAGGGTGCGGTTGGCATGAGCAAAGCTCAGCGAGGAATCATCCAGAGGTAGCTGATACCTGTCTAGGTCAGGTATTGAGAACTTCTTGTAGTACCTGTGGGGACAACAAGAGGCCATGAGAACACCCAACAAAGTGACCCCAACAGTTGGGCATCAGGCCCTCTGATGCCAAACTTCTATACAATTCTCCCCACACAGCCAAAGAGGAAGAAGGGAAGCCAGTTAGAACACCAGTACTTTAGAGCTTAGTGGTCCTGGAAGAAAAAGAAAGGCCTTATGGCCAGTCCAGCAATGGAACAGGGCCAGTCATAATTCCTTGATTAGGCCAGGGGTCAGACTGACTCATACTTCAAGCTCAGTCCTCCCAAAGACACGTGGAAGAAGCCTCCTGGAATACACAATTGGCTCAGGCGAGCCCTACCTCCTCAGCACCCAAAGAAAATGGGATATGTGTGCTAACAAGAAATAGAATAAGGACATCTAGGCCTGTTCCTGAAAGCTGGGGACTGACAGTTGGCACTTTACTGAGGACCTCAGCTACTTCTTCCTCCTTTGGGGTCTTTGAAGGCCTTGTTAGCCTGACTCTACTTGTAGGCCAGAGAGGGGAGTACATCCACAAAGAGAAATATCCCTAACAGAACAAGCCATGTGACTCATCAAGGAAGCTGGATCTCTGGGGCTCTGGACTACTTTGCTGGCCCTGAGACCCCACTCCTCCATTTTCACATACCACACTCGGTCTCCCTCATCGGCAGGTGACAGTCCAGAGATTAATGATCCCTTTTAGTAAAAAAACAAAACAACCCTGGGACTTCCCTGGCAGTCCAGTGGTTATACTGCTCGCTTCCGATACAGGGGGCAAGGGTTCGATCCCTGGTCAGGAGACTAAGATCCCACATGCCATGCGGCACAGCCAAAAAACTAAAAAACAAAACAAAACAAAAAACAAACCCAGAGAGCAACTTCCAACCCATAATGTCTGTAATTTGACCTCCTTTGCCAAAGAGGAAACTCAGGCTCAGAGAGGTGAAATATGTCGCCTGGCTTCACAGCCAGTTGTCAGTAGAGTCAGGATTAAAGTTCCCTGATCCTGGTCTGGTGCTTATTACACTGGAGCACAAGCACTGGCCTCCTCACCTCTAGCAATAGGACTGTTTGGCATTTTCCTTGGTGGAAGTATGACCTAGGTTCTGGCCAGTGGCTACCAGACCTATCACCTGGGCATGGCATCACTGCTGCTGCAAGGGTATGTGGGCTGGGCAGGGAAACGCTGCAGACAGGTACAGACAAACTCAAGTGAGGGACCTGGAGAGGATAGGGCTTTTAATATGTCAGAGGGGCCTGGTCGTTGTGGCAGGTACCCCCAGTCCACTTCAAAAGCCCTGATGCCCTGGGGACTCAGGAGAGTTGACATCAATGCAAGCACTTCTGCCCTGCTCTCCCTGCCCAAATCCCTCAGTTTAGTGAAGGTGCTCAGGGCCCCTATCCTCCAGGTTCCTCACTCCCCGCCAAGGTGCTGGGACCCGTGGCAGGAAAAGAATGTTTACTTAAAGGCTGACAGTTCAAAAGGAGTGGGGGCTGGGGGATCCTAATGGCACCACAAGTTTGCTTTATTTTCCAAACTCTGCCCCAGGGAAAGGTGATCCATCTGCCTACAAACCGGGGTGGAATGTTGGCTTCATCCTCTTCCTAGCCAGCCCAGGCTGAGGGCTCTTTCTGGGGCCTCTGGTCTGGCCAGCAAAGGTGGCAGACACTGATAATAGGGAGGGAGTCAAAGGTTAAACAGCAGAGATTAGATGAACACAAAGGCTTGTTAGGAAGTGTTAACATCTTCCCTGCAAACATACACAAGAAGCAGAACCGGGAGAGAAGCAGCCGGGCACACACAGCTCAGCTGAACCCAGGGGGCCTGTGTAAGGCCTTGCTGCGCAGAACATGGGGACATCCTTTCTGCCTACCTGGCTGTGTGCTGGGGAGGGGGGACAGGGACACACCTGTGTACTCTCAGAGGGGCACTGTCAAGGCACATTCCCCAGGCAGGGGTAGTAGGACTGGAAAAAGAGTCCCAGGGCTTGGTCTCAACAGCAATGACAAGATCAAAGGGAACTTGAGTTGCATGACTTACCCCAGCTTCCCTGTTCTACTCCCATCACCTCTCACGAGGTGGGGGGATGGAGGCAGAGTAGGTCTGGAGGCTCAGCTCTGTTATGACTCTATTCTAATGGATTTAGTTTATTGGCTGAGGTTAAACCATTTTCCTCAGGGGCTTCTGATGGGCAGTCTTCAAGGGAGTATGGGGCATCTGCTCTCTCTCCTCAGGGAGCAGCCCACACTCCCTTATCTCCATCCCTGGCCTTGGGGTTTGCCCTGAGAAGAACCATGCTTCACTTTCTCACCAGCACCTGGACTGGAGAGGGACCCACTGTGCTTCTGGAAAAGTCCAAATGCTCAGCCTCAGGCAGCCCTAGGTAGGCAGCAACCATTTCTTAGGTGTCAACTGTGTCCCAGACCTTGAGCTATGAGCTGGGGATTTAAGGATGAAGAAGAAACAGGCCACATCGCTGCCCGAGGAGACCCTGTGTTTCTGCTGAAAGCTAAGCCTTTATAGTGTGGTGGTTCCTGGACTTTTCGTTGATGCACAACAACCCCCATTCTCACCTGCCTTCACTGTCCTTGGTCTCGGCCACACAGTGAAAGGTGACATTTATGAATGCCAAATCTGTGCCAGGCCCTGTTCAACACACACTGAATCCTCAAAACAGCCCTCTCAGGTTGGTTGCTTCTGTTATCCTCTCTTACAGAAGAGTAAACTGAGGCACAGGAAAGTTAGGTATCTTGCCCAAGTCATAAAACTGGTAAAGGGAGATACCCTTATTACAGTGATAATCCCCCCAGTCTCCTGACCCGCCCCCCCATCGCTCTACATTCTCACCTCAGAGTAACAGACCACCTGGTCTAGGTTCCCTGCGTCTGTCCAAGGGTGGGGCAGATATGGGGCGTGGTCTCCCCCAGAACGCAGCCACCCTGCAGGTCTCCTGGACACTCCCTCTAACAGAGTGGGCTTCCTTTCTGAATGTAAAAGTGTCCAAAAGATGTATGTGGAAGCAAAGGCTCTCAGGAGGACTCCCTGGCCCTGTCCTGTGACTCTGGACAGGCCACTTAACTTCTGGGCCTCAGTTTCTTCCTCCAAATTCCTTTCTAAAAATAAAGGAGCTCCCCTAGATGAACTTTAAGTTGCTGTCAAAGGGACTGGAACAGGCCAACTCTACCTCTCTCAAACTGTGCCAAAAGGCCAGCTCCTTCACTTTGGCTATTTCAGAAATGATCCACTGCACCCTATCACACTCTCTCTGCTGTCTCCCCTTCCCAATTCCCAGTCCTTTCCCAACCCATTCTCCCTTTTAGTGAACTGAGAAAGGGCACAAGAAGCCAGGCCTTTAGAGAGAGACTCTGGAGGAGGCTGAAAGTAGAAGCAGGATGGCTGTGGAGTCACATGGGCCACGCCCCACACACCTTCAGTGGGTGCTCTGCACACCTGCACACAGGCTTGGCCAGAGTGGTCGAGAGAAGCCTCTAGCCAGTCCGTCCCTTAGAGAATCAGTCAGCAAATCTCCCCTTCTTTCTTAAACATCAACACTCCAGGCAAACTGGTCACCCCTGCCTACAGTAGCCCCTCGTAGAGAGTCACAGCACACATTCACATACTAAAGGCACTCAGAAGTCCTACCAAAGTGAGTTTCCTAAAGTTATTTGACCACAGAATCCTCTTTTCTAGAGATGCCTATTAACACTCCCACTGTGTTAGTATTACCGATGTCAAATCAGCCAAGCTCTCCTCAGGTTCTAATTTTCAAAGAATTGTTGAGGGCCTGCTTCAGGCCGGGCATGGGGCTGAGTGTTTGTACATATACGATTTCATAATTCCCCAAACAATCTGTGACGTACGTATGAGTATTCTCCTATGATATATGAGGAACCCTTGCCCCAAATGCTACGGGTAATACGTGGCAGAGGCCAGATTCAAACAGACATCTTCCTACTCCACATCCTAGCTCATTCCACTTATAGCTGCCAGCTTCTAGGCTGAGGCTAGGAACCTTCTTTCTGCACAAACACTCTTATTGGGAATAGATGGTGCCACAATGGGATCCTGGGAAAGCACTTTCTTCCTTCCCTGATTCATCCCTTGCTATTACCTGGGGCCAAGGACATAATACACTGGAATCAATTCCTTCAAGAGAAATGGCCAACCCAGTTATTCAGAGACAAGGCAGGTATAGACAAAGGAACTCTGGCTTTTACTGGTAACCATAATCCAGAATATCAGAATCGGGGCAGGCATGGTATCTCCAGGTGAAGGAAGTCAAATCAGAAAAGCCACAGTGTGATGGAAACTGAAGAGGCCTGGGCACTGAAACCATCACTAACTATCCCTTCAGTAAGTCAGTTCATCATGCTGACTTTATAGATAGTCATTCATATATAGCACAAGAATAAAAATACATACCCTGTCCACCACTGGATGATGTGATGATCAGAAAACAGATTTTTAAAGTATCTTGAAAAAGCTAAACACTGCTCAAAGGAATAGCTATTGAGTTCTGTATATTTAGGGGTAGTAAACGTATAGGACATCTTCTACTCCAGGTAGAAGATGAAAATGCCACTAGGCTCAGAAGAGCCTGTTAGGGGTTTAGCAGCCTCTCTCACCTTCCTCCCAGCGGAGGATCCTGAGGAAGGCTGTGCTGAGCCAGGCTGGGCCGCTGAACCTGAGATCTCATTGTAGGCTCTGAAGTGGGCACTCACATACTTCTCTCCCCTCTTTGGGAATCCAATCCCGGCCCTGCTCTGGGGCACTACTCCCATCCCACCTGGCCTTACCCATCAATTCAAAAATGTCTCTCCCTGCCCTGGGCGCCGGAGTGGGCCTCTGGCCACGGAGCGCCTGGCCAAGAGCGCCACCTATGGCTGAATACGCACAGGAGATGGGACCCAGAGGATCTGCCTGCAGATGAATTTTTTGGTGAGCTAGCTAGCCTCTCTTTTCTCACTCCCTGGTAATCACATTTCTGCTGGATATCTGTATTCGACAGTGACCTCTGGGGGACAAAAGGGAGGCAGCAGCCAGCTCCACGAACTGCTGGGCTGCAGATTCAAGTGCTATCAGAAGCACTTTTGTTCCTAGTTTGGGCCCAGGGCCTCTTACGCCAGGGAATGTTTGCTGAAGCACGGAGTTTGTTTTCCTAAAGGCAATTTCTCTGTTGTCTGAAATTGCTAAATTCCACTTTAGGCACTGACTCCTGTTAATGATGAGAACAATAACAGGAATAAACTGCCTTTTATCTGAGGGCTTCAAAGTGCTTTATAAATGCAAATCCTTATTATTATGACTTTGTATTTATAGACAAGGCCCACTTCAGGGGCTGCTGGCTGCGTGTACAGCAATAATCCTGAAATTAATTCATTCATCTCTACCCCTTCCCCACCACTTAACCCTGCCAAAGTGAGAGGGTGTGGGGGTCATAGAGGAGGGCAGAACCCAGGGCTGCACCAGGGGAGCCTGGGAGGCACGGACCTTGAGGGAGATGGGACGGGAGGCTGGCACCACACCACCTGAGAAGATGGACAAATAGCTGGGTCCTCCTTACTGCTTGTAAACCAGTGGATGGATGGGGACACCTCTGGCCTAAGCTTAGCACCCCATGAGACATGTTGGGTGGCTTCACAGTCTGTGGACCAGTAACTCATAAAACCTCCCATCTCAATGCCCCAAATCTATTTCATGGGAGTTGGTCCTATTCTGCAATCCCTGACTCAGGTCACAACCAAGTCATCACAGGGCTCTTCTCTTCTCCTGTGATCAGTCTGAGCTCCAGAAATCCAAATGAGATCAATGCATTTCCAAGATGATCAGCCCAGAAGCAGCCCTGCCAGGATTAGATCTCCACTTTGGTCACCTTCTGTCCCCTCAACCCCACATTTTGCCTTCCCCTAGCAGACCATGAGAAGAGGAGCAAAAGGAAGTCTAGTAACCCCTTTGAAACATAATGCAGGAGACTTCATGCAAGAGACTTCCAAGAGGCCAAAGCACCAGCCACTGTCCCTCAGTTCAGGGAGGGATAGGTTTGCTGCTCCCAGACCAGTACTTTAAAGTTTGATAACTGCCACCTCAGACAGGTGCACCTTCCAGGCCATGGCTCCCTGCCAGCTCCAACAGTGATGTTACCAGGCCAAGTTCATCATGGACTGGATCCAGCCAGAGGTCAAGGCACAATAACCTTACAGCAGAACCACTTAAGATCACAAGGCAATGGCTGGGTGATTCCCTCAACCTCTCATTCATCCAACAAATATTTATGGAGCCCCAGTCTGTGCCAAGTACTGGGCCAGATACTCACTGTTCAAATTTCCCTGCCCCGGTGGAACTGATTACAATATTCAAGCTGGTCCTGCAGAGAGAAAGCCCTTCAGCTTTTAGCACCTACTACAGGGCTTTAGTGAAGCCCTCCTACCTCCCTCAGAGCTGGACAGCAGGCTTCTCTGCCCTCTGAGGTGGAGAGCCATCTGAGCCCCAACCTCAGGTCAAACCCCACCCCCACCTTGCTCATACACAAGCAAGCAGGTGCCCACCATGCCACTTACTTTTTGTTGGTTGTTCTGACGACAACACAGCGCTCCTTCTGGTCCACACAGACACTGTAGACATCCTTAGGGTACGGGAGGTTTCGAATTCGCCACTGGAAACTCATCTTGGTGTCCTTGCGCATGAAGATGGGCTGCAGAAGGCAAAGCCAACTTGAGGACTATTCTTGGAGGGGGGTGGGAAAGGATGGCTCCCCCCTCCACAAAGCTCTATCAAGGGGCACAATGGGAGACCTTCAGCTCTTCCCCACAGCTCCCCTCTGATACTGCCATTGCTGTGACATTCTAGGCCTGGAGCCCTCGCCCTGGGATGACTAAGCCAAAACCCTTTGGGTACTCATTCAAGCAAACATTTCTAGAGCACTGTGTCCAGGTGGGTACACTGGAGATGAGGAGGTGAACAAGACATGGTGCCTGCCCCCGAGGGCCAGCAGCCCACTCCCCCAGCCTCCCCAAGACACCTGACAGACAGACATACATTGGAATTGCTTTCCGTGATGAGTTCAGGCCCCAGGCTCCCTGCTCCTGGGAGTGCTGGCTCTCCCACCTCAATCTGCCACTGGCCCAAGGCGCCCAGGGCACTCTTCACACGCCACTTCCTCACTGAGGAGAGAAGGAAGCAGTGGGATTATGGGGAAGAAAGGTACTCTGCTTCTTTCTGCTGAATCATCAATATCACATTAGGTAACTGGAACAGGATAGAAGTGGGAGCTACAGGCTTTTACACTGGCTTTATCCATCTGAGCAGGGACCTCACAACCTCTGAAATCTCAGGAGAGTATTTCAATATTAGACAACTTGTAAAGCCCATATCATGGGTGCCCAGACAAAAGGAATTAAAACAAAGTTCTGAAAGGCGCCAAGTGGAGTTTAGAAAACCGCAGGTGTGACTTCATGCAAAGGGAAGATGTGAATGTTAGGAAAAGGGTAGCTACCAGTAACAGGGAAAATGTGGATCCCCAAAAATGTGACATGCATTTTTCCCTCTAAAAATGGGCAGAGAAAAAAAGGAATTAAGAGGGTGAAAGCTGATAGGCAGATTTGTCTCATGATTCAGAAAGTCCAAATATAGAAATTCACTCATCTCAGGTGCATATGGCTTAAAACAAAAGTCCCAGAGTTGTATTTACAGGAAATTTTAGGCACACACCATATTTTAAATGCATTATTTATAAAAGATCTAATGTACATTTTTTGTAGAGTGGAATCATCCTTTTATAATGCAAATAATCATCTCTATTTTACAACCCAGATGTTTGCATAAGATTTTTTTTTTTCAATTAAGCCACATACTTTATGGAAATTCTAAGTGAAAAGACTAATTCAGTAGACACTAACTGAAAGCCCCTGCTGGGATGCTCAGGAACCCTGCTCAGCCCTGTCACAGTGACTGCTGTCAGCACGCCCATGGCCACAGGGGGCTTTCCCAAGTGCGACCCCTCTGTTCCTTCCCTGCCCGCAGCAATGGGGGTCTTCCAGGTGGCAGTTCCAGCGTTGCTCCAGGCCAGCAGCCTTCCTGAAGCTGCTGTGAGGAGCTTAACAGCTCAGAAAGTGCCTGGCGTCCTGTCGCAGTTGCTCCTTTTTCTGGGCCGGGGGGTGAGAGCTACAGTGCGATTCTCAGGATGGGTTTCTTTGAGACCTTCTGGGCAGCTGTGCCAAACCCAAACACCCTCACTGCTCTAAGTAAGGCACACAAGCTGAACACAAAAGTATGCTGCACAATTCGAATTCTCCCTTTAATATGTGCTTTTATAAGGTCTGGTGCCTTCTGCAGTGTGATTTTATTATGTCTCAGGGCCAAAAACTCTCCCTAGAAACACATTTCCAAGTTTACAATGCAAATAAATAAGGAAGAGTAAAACTTGGAAATATACTTTAAAGGCAACTTTTTTCTTTTTCTCACAAATACTTCTTCTCTCTTAAGTGAATGGACTGTGACCAGAAGTATATCCAAATCTATTCATGTCATACTTTGCTTAACTGGAAGCCAGCCTTCTGTGTTGCAGTGTTCACAGTTGCAAATTCAGAAGCGACAAATGCCTCTAAGTGGCGGTTTCCTGTGACAAGACCCATGTATCTCACTCTTTATTGTAGGAAAGATCACTTCCAGATTCTCACTCAGGCATGTATAAAATGCTATGTGTAGAATAAGGCAGGAAATTAATTTTTTCCCAGGCATACTGACAACAGCATGACGGGATAGCTCACATCAAGGGCAGCGACAGAACTAAAAAGGATGTGGGACCATTTGGTGTGAGGACAAACAAACACCCTTAGACCCTGACAGGATCACGATATAATAGAACACAGTCATCACAGAGTTTAAAGGTGGAGGTTCCTTTAGAAAGCATCTAGTCCAATACCTGTATTTTTCAAATGGGAAACAGCATTTCTTCCCTGCCTGCTCTCCTTCAACCCTTGCCACCACTCTTCAGGGGAGAGTATGAAGAATTACCAAGGCTCAGAAAGATACACTAACTTGCAAAAACCACAGCTAAAATTCAGGTCTCCTAACTTCAAGACCAGAATTTGAATCATTAGTAAAAGGCTAACTTGTATTCTATAAACATTCAATAAGCATACATGATATTTTTAAAGGTTCACTTTAAAAAAAAATGAAGATCTATTTCTTTTATATATTTTAGCATTTAAAGGAAAAGCTTCAATTATTTGAAAATGTATTGATAATTTATGAAAACCTAACTATCTGGGGCTTGATAAGTGAGGCGTCCTGTAATCATGGACCCTGTTAAATCATGTGTCCTGAGGCACGATACCAGTGTGGCCAGGAGAGGCAATTCCGATACCAGGATTTCCTGTCTACTCTTTTATCCATGGAATACTGGGGTTTGGAACAGAAACCTTCCCAAGGTACCCTAAGGAGGAGGAAAGTCAGCTACTGGTTTCCTTACTGCTGACCTTGAAAGCCACTCAGGTCACAGAAATTTGGACCCTTGGCTGTTTTGCCTTTTTTTTTTTTAACACCTTGTAATTAAATTCTTTGTTAGAATATGAAGAAAGTCTCCGTATTCATTCCCTTGTGAGATAAGATCCAACAAATGAATCGGTGAAGTCCTTGTTATTTCTCCCATGGACGTGGGCGTGAATGCACACATGCAAATACATTTTGTCTTGTCTTTCTTGTCCTGTCTTTGTTCCTGAACTCAAGGACAGCTCCTGCGGCAACAGAAGACTGTTTGCACCTGCTGTCACTCTGATTTGATTATATGTTAAACCCAAACTGGTGTGTGCAAGG
This sequence comes from Lipotes vexillifer, assembly GCF_000442215.2. NCBI lineage: Eukaryota > Metazoa > Chordata > Mammalia > Artiodactyla > Lipotidae > Lipotes > Lipotes vexillifer. Next base: position 2,079,501 of record NW_006798383.1, on the reverse strand, counting down.
CAGCTCCCTGGGAGGCTGTCATATCTTCCCGGCTGAGCCAGGGCCAGTCCTTGGAAAGGAGACTTTCAATGACCCTGTAAAGGGTCTGATGGGGAATATATGAGGGAGGCAGCGCCTGGGGCCTTTTTCCTAAGTCAGCA
>NW_006798383.1:2070529-2079159 GCF_000442215.2 Lipotes vexillifer | reverse complement strand
CTCTTTCCCCAGAGCTCCAAGCCCTGGCCCACTTCCAACATGGATAATTACATTCCCCTTTCCTAAGTACTCCCTGCAGCTTAAACTGGATGCAGGATTCTTCTTTTCTGCCCTAAAACACTGCAACATTGCTATGTGGCTATTAAACAGCTGCCACGTCCCATCCCTGAGGAGGCTGAAGGGAATCGAGTGGGTCATTTATAAAGCCGGTGAAGTGCTTGGGGATGAAAGTGCTCAATATCCTCCAAATGCAGCCTGGGGTGGTTAGGCTGGCGGTCAAATACCAAAGCAGATTAAGCCGGTAATCCGAATGTAATCTCTGGGGGACGGCCTGCCCTTCAGCCTCTGCCCCCCTGGACATGCTGTGTTCTTCTAGGGCTGGTTTGATGTTCCGATCATTGTTATGGGGCCCTTCAGTTTTTTCCTCTATGAATACACATACAGCATTCACTGTGGGGGGTGGGAATGAATAGCATTGAGAGGGTAGAAAAAAAATATGACACTACTATGCTTATTAACACCGACCGGAAGAGCTCCGACCCAGACAGATGTACTATCGGTAATTCTCTCTGTAAATTACTTTCTGGGTTTTTTGGACAGAAAACCAGTTTGGCCAATTATCCAATTTGTATAATTAGCTGAAAAAATGGAAACTATTCCCATTTACACCAACAAAAACCTCATCCATATTTTGCTTCAAAGAATGCACAAATGAAGTCAGTTCAGGTCCTGGGATTATTTATACTTAAAAATGAAAAACAAACAGTATTTTGCAAGCTGGCGGAGGTAGGGTGGGGTGGTTGGAGACAGGTAAGAAAAGGATCAGCTGTTCAAAGGGCCCAGGGGTTTGAGTGGGGTGTTCCTTGCCGCCCATCTCTGTCCTGCTCCCTCCAGCCCCTACCCAGGTCATTCTGGGGAGAACAAGATTTAGTAAGAAAAGAACACAGAATTAAATAACCTCAACTCCCAACAGAATGTTCTTGTGGATTAAAGCATGGGTTCTTCATCAGATAGACCCAGGCTTAAATCCTAGCTCTGTAACTAACCAGCTGTGTGATTCTGAGCAAGGTGCTTATCCTCTTGAAGCTTCCATTTTTCCTGACTGTTAAATGAAGACAGCTGTAACCTACCACACTGGGCTGTAATGTGGTTGGTTCGTGTAAACCACTTAGCATAGCGCCCAATAAAAGTTACGGCATTGCTATCATTAGGTAAACTTTAGTCAGACAATGTTCTCCTATGAACCTCCATTTCTACTTTTAAGAAAAAGGAGTTTGGAGGCCACTGTCTATTCTCCACCTGCCAAGAGGGAAAATGACAAGTTCATGTGGGATGCTACAAATGAAGGGACCTGGACCTTTTTTTCATTTTAATTTCATGTCCAAGCACAACTAAGAGGCCTTGGGCTTTATTTGTTTGTTTGTTTTTACAGCCACAGCCCCGACAGCTGTATTATTTGCTCTGTGTGGAGAAGAGAGGTGACGCTGGGGGCTGGGGGAGAAGAGCTGCCGCTAGTCCCCGGCCTGGTGATGGTGGTGGTCAGCCCACGTGACCTCTGCTTTCATAAGCTCACCCCTGTTAGGCATTCCAAGGCTGTCACCCCCTGGGAGCGCTATAAATTACAATGGTTTGCGAGGATATTACTACTGTACTGGTTTCCACCAAATCAGTGTCATATGCTAAACACATCAAGATTTTTAATAGTACCAGACTAAACCAATTGGGACTGGAACCCAAGCAGCTCATAATAAGAAGGGATCAACACTTCACTCTGCGGCTGAACATGCACAGGACACATATTTTAAGACTGGAGACTAAGAGAATGCAAACCAGTGTAATCCGTGTTGTCGGTTCTAGACATTTATGAGCTGTCAGAAAAAGGGAAAAAGAAATTCCCTCGCCAATACTACCTGTCGATCAGGCCCAGGAAGAAATTAAAGTCAAGAATAATGACAAGAAAATAACCCAGCCCATGATTCCATCATTGGTCTTAGCATTTCAGGTGAAATTTAATAAAGAGACCAACTCCCACTGCTGACAGCCTCAGGCCCTGGGTCAAAGAACCAGCCACCTAGCTCTGGGAAGTCGGTTAATGCTGATGTGCATACCTGAGAACAGAGAATGAACAAATCGAATAATTCCCAGAAATCTGAGCTACGGCCCCTATTCATGAGCGTATTCTTAGAGGAAAAGGGCTGCAGGAATGAAAATGACAATGCTGCAAAATCACCGTTTCTATCTCCTACTCCCTTTGATTCGGACCTTCTCCAAAATGAGGGACATATTTAATAGAGCCACTTCTGAGGCAAGGTCAAAAGCTGCGCCTCTGATACTTGTTTGTTCCCGATATGGCTTCAGAAAACAAAACAAAATAGACAAAAAAAACTGCAGGGAAATCCTGCCCTTACCACTACTCAGCCTTCAAGGCTTACTTCCAATTCCACCTTCTCTGTAAAGCTTTTTCCCAACGGTTTCTTTACATGCCCATTCCCACCTTAGAAGAATTACTCACTCTCTCATTTGTCTGGGGGTGGAGTGAGGTTTACTGGTCAAGCAGACACCCACTCCATCTCTGGTGTCCAGCCCTGACCTCAGATTATTTTCAGGAACAATCTTGCCTCAAGGGCTTCAGTCTCCCTGAGCTTCCACATGTGGTGCTGGGATCCTCCCTGAAGCCTCAGCTATGCGTGTTTACCTGTGCTTAGGTCACCCCAAGTGTTCCTAAAGGCCCGCTGGGGGCCCCGTCACTTACCAAGTAGTTCACTTGTCTTCTCATCATATTCTTCGGCCATTTCCTTCCCATCTGGGAACAAATAGTGCACCTTCCTTCTCCCTAGGCACAAAACAGAGAGTGCCTTACCCCTGAGCCTCCTCTTGCCTTGGGCCTTGCAAGTCAAGAGATCTACCTGGGAAACACTAACAGCCTTGGGCATGTTAAAAAACCTTCCCAGAGCCTCCCACGAACTCCTTGCCAACCATTGCCCACCACTACTTTAGGACGTGTCCTGGGACTCACTTCCTTTCTAAGCTTTCTCTGAACATGTCTTTACTCTGCTGATTCTTCTACCAGCAATAGCTCCAAACTTCTTCCCAAATGCTGAACTCCTCCTTGCCCTTCAAAATCCAGCTCAAATGTCACTTCCACTGTGAAATCTTCCTAAACTATCACCCCTAACCACCTTGGCAAAATTCATCACTTGTTTGTTTATGCCTCTCTGGTGCTTTATTCATATCCACAGTGGAGCATTTATCACATACTATACTTTTAAAAGCATCTGTTTCAAGAATGATATCATATTTATCATTCTCTCCCCAGTTCCTAAAACCAAGCCCATGTGCTCAGGATATTGAACGGGGTTTCCCAACCAAGGCCTCCCTCCAGCCGTGCCCTCGCTCTGCCTTCTTCTGTACATCTCTAGGCCATCTCTATCACACAGCCATACGATGTTAGTTCCCGTGTGTTCTCCTTACAGCATTTACCTTGGTATGATTTTTACATGTATTTGTATGATTTTTGGATTATTGCCTGTCTCTTCTACTAAGGTAAGAGGGGTTTTATCCCCCCTACCTATGGTTTCCCTATCACTTAGTATAGTATTTGGCATATTTTAGGAGCTCACCTAAATACTGATTGAGAGAGTGAATGAACATTGCTTCATCTTTCATTGAAAGCACAGAAGAACCCAATGGCGTCTCTTAGACCAGCTCTTCCACCTATGTAATATAATACTAAGCATTTTCTTAAAAGTGGCTATATAATTTCCCCTATTTTTACAGATAGGTAAGTAGATATAGGTAGGCTCCTCAGTGAGACTAATAACAGTACCAATGCCCGGTATACAGGTACCTAACGAATGCTTGATGAATAGAGCCCCAAGGCCCTTAACCAGCTAAAGGAGTCACTAGCCAAAACTTGCAACTGTTATCAGATCTACCAGGCCTTTTCACTGTCCATTCACTCCTCTGAGACATAGTTCCCTTGAGTCATTCTGAATTTGTATTCTGGGGAAACTCACCCCCAAATTTGCAGGGCCTCTCAGTAGGCCCCTAGGTTACACCACTCTTACTCATTTGTTTGGCTCATAGAGCTATAAGAGGTTGTCCTGTCAGGAGTGGGGTATAAGGTGCTCCCTGTGAGTAGCTGGGGGGTATCTGGCCTGACTCTCTTCTCCCCTGGAGTCGTCTTAAGTGCAGGCAGGATGCAGTGCTTACTATGGGCCAGGCACTTTACATGTTTTATTGCATTTATTCTCACAATAATCCTATGTGCCTCCAGTACCTGTATTTCACAAGTAAGGAAAATTGAGGATTAAAGGTCATGTAACTTGTCCAAGGTCATAAAGCTAGGAAATGACAGCCCAGGCTTAAACTCACTTGAGGCCAAAGTTGATCCTGTAATAACCATACTAGGATATCTGTATGGCTTTAAGGTTATAAGGATGAACAATGTTCCAAGGGTTTATTGTTCATGTTTCTAGTGAATTACCTGTTTAGGCCTTAGCCTATTTTATTTGGGTATTCATCTTTTTCTTACTAATCTGACTGAACTTTGTATATATTAAGCACGTGTCATATATGTTGCAAATGTTCTGTTTTAATTGCCCTTTAACTTTGTTTAAGGTGGGTTTTCCCAAACAAGTGTTTAATTTTTATATAGTCAATTGTTTTTTCCTTTGTGGTTATTATCCAGAAGTTGTGCTTAGAATATCTTCCCGTACCCAAGATTCTATGTGTACATATAGAATGTGTACATAATCTATGTGTACATATGTATGTGAATATAAAAAATTTTAAGTTTATTACTATGATATTTTGGTGAAAGAAAAAAATATAATAGGAACACCTCAATATATAAGGCAAATACTAACAGCCATAAAAGGGGAAATCGACAGTAACACATTCATAGTAGGGGACTTTAACACCCCACTTTCACCAATGGACAGATCATCCAAAATGAAAATAAATAAGGAAACACAAGCTTTAAATGATACATTAAACAAGATGGACTTAATTGATATTTATAGGACATTCCATCCAAAAACAACAGAATACACATTTTTCTCTAGTGCTCATGGAACATTCTCCAGGATAGATCACATCCTGGGTCACAAATCAAGCCTTGGTAAATTTAAGAAAACGGAAATTGTATCAAGTATCTTTTCCGACCACAACGCCATGAGACTAGATATCAATCACAGGAAAAGATCTGTAAAAAATACAAACACATGGAGGCTAAACAATACACTACTTAATAACGAAGTGATCACTGAAGAAATCAAAGAGCAAATAAAAAGATACCTAGAAACAAATGACAATGGAGATACAACGACCCAAAACCTATGGGATGCAGCAAAAGCAGTTCTAAGAGGGAAGTTTATAGCAATACAAGCCCACCTTAAGAAGCAGGAAACATCTCGAATAAACAACCTAACCTTGCACCTCAAGCAATTAGAGAAAGAAGAACAAAAAAACCCCAGAGTTAGCAGAAGGAAAGAAATCATAAAAATCAGATCAGAAATAAATGAAAAAGAAATGAAGGAAACAATAGCAAAGATCAATAAAACTAAAAGCTGGTTCTTTGAGAAGATAAACAAAATAGATAAACCATTAGCCAGACTCATCAAGAAAAAAAGGGAGAAGACTCAAATCAATAGAATCAGAAATGAAAAAGGAGAAGTAACAACTGACACTGCAGAAATACAAAAAATCATGAGGGATTACTACAAGCAACTCTATGCCAATAAAATGGACAATCTGGAAGAAATGGACAAATTCTTAGAAATGCACAAACTGCCAAGACTGAATCAGGAAGAAATAGAAAATATGAACAGACCAATCACAAACACTGAAATTGAAACTGTGATTAAAAATCTTCCAACAAACAAAAGCCCAGGACCAGATGGCTTCACAGGCGAATTCTATCAAACATTTAGAGAAGAGCTAACACCTATTCTTCTCAAACTCTTCCAAAATATAGCAGAGGGAGGAACACTCCCAAACTCATTCTACGAGGCCACCATCACCTTGATACCAAAACCAGACAAGGATGTCACAAAGAAAGAAAACTACAGGCCAATATCACTGATGAACATAGATGCAAAAATCCTCAACAAAATACTAGCAAACAGAATCCAACAGCACATTAAAAGGATCATACACCATGATCAAGTGGGGTTTATTCCAGGAATGCAAGGATTCTTCAATATACGCAAATCTATCAATGTGATTAACCATATTAACAAATTGAAGGAGAAAAACCATATGATCATCTCAATAGATGCAGAGAAAGCTTTTGACAAAATTCAACACCCATTTATGATAAAAACCCTGCAGAAAGTAGGTGTAGAGGGAACTTTCCTCAATATAATAAAGGCCGTATATGACAAGCCCACAGCCAACATCATCCTCAATGGCGAAAAACTGAAAGCATTTCCACTAAGGTCAGGAACAAGACAAGGTTGCCCACTCTCACCACTCTTATTCAACATAGTTTTGGAAGTTTTAGCCACAGCAATCAGAGAAGAAAAGGAAATAAAAGGAATCCAAATCGGAAAAGAAGAAGTAAAGCTGTCACTGTTTGCAGATGACATGATACTATACATAGAGAATCCTAAAGATGCTACCAGAAAACTACTAGAGCTAATCAATGAATTTGGTAAAGTAGCAGGATACAAAATTAATGCACAGAAATCTCTGGCATTCCTATATACTAACGATGAAAAATCTGAAAGTGAAATCAAGAAAACACTCCCATTTACCATTGCAACAAAAAGAATAAAATATCTAGGAATAAACCTACCTAAGGAGACAAAAGACCTGTATGCAGAAAATTATAAGACACTGATGAAAGAAATTAAAGATGATACAAACAGATGGAGAGATATACCATGTTCTTGGATTGGAAGAATCAACATTGTGAAAATGACTCTACTCCCCAAAGCAATCTATAGATTCAATGCAATCCCTATCAAACTACCACTGGCATTTTTCACAGAACTAGAACAAAAAATTTCACAATTTGTATGGAAACACAAAAGACCCCGAATAGCCAAAGCAATCTTGAGAACAAAAAATGGAGCTGGAGGAATCAGGCTGCCTGACTTCAGACTATACTACAAAGCTACAGTAATCAAGACAGTATGGTACTGGCACAAAAACAGAAAGATAGATCAATGGAATAGGATAGAAAGCCCAGAGATAAACCCATGCACATATGGTCACCTTATCTTTGATAAAGGTGGCAGGAATATACAGTGGAGAAAGGACAGCCCCTTCAATAAGTGGTGCTGGGAAAACTGGACAGGTACATGTAAAAGTATGAGATTAGATCACTCCCTAACACCATACACAAAAATAAGCTCAAAATGGATTAAAGACCTAAATGTAAGGCCAGAAACTATCAAACTCTTAGAGGAAAACATAGGCAGAACACTCTATGACATAAATCACAGCAAGATCCTTCTTGACCCATCTCCTAGAGTAATGGAGATAAAAACAAAAATAAACAAATGGGACCTAATGAAACTTCAAAGCTTTTGCACAGCAAAGGAAACCATAAACAAGACCAAAAGACAGCCCTCAGAATGGGAGAAAATATTTGCAAATGAATCAACTGACAAAGGATTAATCTCTAAAATTTACAGGCAGCTCATGCAGCTCAATAACAAAAAAATAAACAACCCAATCCAAAAATGGGCAGAAGACCTAAATAGACATTTCTCCAAAGAAGATATACAGACTGCCAACAAACACATGAAAGAATGCTCAACATCATTAATCATTAGAGAAATGCAAATCAAAACTACAATGAGATATCATCTCACACCAGTCAGAATGGCCATCATCAAAAAATCTAGAAACAATAAATGCTGGAGAGGGTGTGGAGAAAAGGGAACACTCTTGCACTGCTGGTGGGAATGTGAATTGGTTCAGCCACTATGGAGAACAGTATGGAGGTTCCTTAAAAAACTACAAATAGAACTACCATATGACCCAGCAATCCCACTACTAGGTATATACCCTGAGGAAACCAGAATTCAGAAAGAGTCATGTACCAAAATGTTCATTGCAGCTCTATTTACAATAGCCCGGAGATGGAAACAACCTAAGTGCCCGTCGTCGGATGAATGGATAAAGAAGATGTGGCACATATATACAATGGAATATTACTCAGCCATAAAAAGAAACGAAATTGAGCTATTTGTAATGAGGTGGATAGATCTAGAGTCTGTCATACAGAGTGAAGTAAGTCAGAAAGAGAAGGACAAATACCGTATGCTAACACATATATATGGAATTTAAGAAAAAAAAAATGTTATGAAGAACCTAGGGGTAAAACAGGAATAAAGACAGAGACCTACTGGAGAACAGACTTGAGGATATGGGGAGGGGGAAGGGTGAGGTGTGTTAGGGCGAGAGAGAGACATGGACATATATATACTAACAAACGTAAGGTAGATAGCCAGTGGGAAGCAGCCGCATGGCACAGGGAAACCGGCTCGGTTCTTTGTGGCTGTCTGGAGGGGTGGGATAGGGAGGGTGGGAGGGAGGGAGACAAAGAGGGAAGAGATATGGGAACATATATATATGTATAACTGACTCACTCTGTTATAAAGCAGAAACTAACACAC
>NW_006798383.1:2059180-2068555 GCF_000442215.2 Lipotes vexillifer | reverse complement strand
GGGGGAAGGGTGAGCTGTGACAAAGCGAGAGAGAGGCATGGACATATATACACTACCAAACGTAAGGTAGATAGCTAGTGAGAAGCAGCCGCATAGCACAGGGAGATCAGCTCGGTGCTTTGTGATCACCTGGAGGGGTGGGATAGGGAGGGTGGGAGGGAGGGAGACACAAGAGGGAAGAGATATGGGAACATATGTATATATATAACTGATTCATTTTGTTGTAAAGCAGAAACTAACACATCATTGTAAAGCAATTATACTCCAATAAAGATTTAAAAAATATATATATATGTATGAGTTTGTATGCATGGAAAAATATGGAAGTTTCTGTATGGAAATGTCAACTGTGATTATCTCTGCATGGTAGGATTACCAGTGACTTGTTTATTTATTTTTCTTATTTCCACAACGAACATAAATTATTTATGAAGAAATGTGTTGGGTTCTCATTAGCAACAGAAGTGATTCTTGGCGGGAAGTTAGTAGCATCCTACGCCCACTCACATACACATTAGGAGGATAAATCAACAGGAGAGGTTTGACAAGGCATATACACACCTTTGGCTTTTTTTGTTTGTTTTCTTTCTTTTGATTTTGGTTTGGTGGGGGGACTAACAATGTTGTTTTGTGATGTTACTCACAAAAAAACTTAAGGAAGTCCTGACTGATGAACTATTTGTTTAAACACTATCCTTTGACCAAAGGAAGTGAAAGCAGAGACTAGAATAGATATTTTGTACACCCGTGTTCACAGCAGTAATTATTCACAATAAAAAAGGTGGAAGCAACCCAAGTGTCCATCGACACACCGGTGCATAAACAAAATACAGTATACACATACAATGGAAGAATGTTATTCAGACCTTAAAAAGGGAGGAAATCAAAATTTCCTCAAGCAACATGCGACATTTCCTCATTTCCACATGCGACAACATGGATGAACTTTGAAGACATTATGCTAAGTGAAATAAGCCAGTCACAGAAGAACAAATATTGTATACTCCACTTATATGAGGTTCCTGCTGTAATCAAATTCATAAAGACAGAAAGTAGAATGGTGATTACCAGGGGCTGAGGATAAGGAGACTGGGGAGTTAGTGTTTAATGAGTATAGAGTTTCAGCTGAAGATGAAAACGTTTTGGAGATGGATGGTGGTGATGGTGGCATAACAATGTGAATGTACTTAATGCCACAAAACTGTACACTTAAAAAAGGCTAAAATGGTAAATTTATGTTAAGTACTTCTTACAATAAAAACAAACCCCACTGTCCTATGAGATAATGTTCAGAATCTTTGGTTTGGCATAGGAGATGTATCACAACATACCTCAATTTATCTGCAATCTCTCTTCATTTTCCACCATTTCCCCTCATCGCTTGAGAAAAGTGTCCTTTTATTCACTCTTGCATCCTAGCACCTAGTACCTTACACAGTGTAGGGAGATATTATGACTGGGTGAATGCTTTGGCCTCACTAAATGTTTTGTTATGCCCCTAGTAATCAGCCATACACTTTCACACCTCTGTGCCTTTACACTTGAGTCATTCTTCCTGGAATAACTATCCCCTCTTCTCCACTTAGCAAACACTTATTCATCCTTTAGGACCCATAAACATCACCTCTTCTGTCAGGTCCTCCTTCAAGAGATAATCATTTTCACCTCTGTGCTCTCATAGCATTTTATAGAAGAGTCCAACCTCTATTTAACACACACGCTTTTGTTTATTTACATTTTTTTCCTGACCACTATGTGAACTCCTAGGACATGTCTTTTTCTTTCTATCTGCTCTAGCACAGAACCTGACACACAGTAAAAAGCATCCCTAAATACTGCATGAATAAATGAGCAAATGACCAGCTGACTTCAATTTCCACGCTTTCTTGACTGGCCTCTGCCTGTGGATGTCAGTCCCTGCTGGTTTCCTGAAAGCTACAGGAATTCAGACCGAATTCATTCTGGCTGCCAAATGAGTCCAGGGAGGGACCCTGAAGCACTGGCCAGTCCTAGGGTGGAAGAAAGTCAGAACTCCATCCATATCTCTGTGCCCACCTCTTCCAGGACCAGCACGAGGTGGGGGTAGGGGGTTGCTTTGTCTCCTCTAAAGACCCAGGGAACATTTAGAGGTTCACTTACAAACATAACATTACAGCTGGAAAGGACCTCAGAGACAACACAGGTAATCCATCCACCTCATTTTACAGATGAGGAAAATGAGGTTCAAACAAGTAAAGAGGCCGACTGGGAAGCCCACGGTAAATTAAAGGCAGAGTCGTTAACTAGAGCCCAGGTGTCCTGCCTCTCTATGATACCAGGCTGCTTTCAGCAACAGAACCTCCAGACTGAGGTTCATGGGATCCCAGGTCAAGATTCAGTTGTACCACTGACTGACTGGGGGAGCTGGGGCCGACCTAAAATCCTGGATTTCAGTTTCCTCTTCTGTAAAATGGGGTCAAAACCACCTCTCGGGACAGCGGTGAGGAGCAAATGACCGTGAACGTGAAAAGAATTATTATTTATTAGTAACAAAACTCAGAGCGGAGTGAGGTGGTGTCCAGGTAACTAGGGTGTCCAGAGACGTGTGTTCCAGTCACCTCATCTCTCTGGGCCTCAGTTTCCTCATCTGCAAATGCAGTAACTGCCCTAGGGGGAGGCCGCGACCTTCCAGCCCTGCCGTCCTGGGCTGAGGCGCCAGAGCGGAGGGCCGGACGCTGGGGGAAAGGACGAGGGTGCTCGCGGGGTGCCTCGAGTTACCGTCCTGCAGCAGCGCCGTCTTCTCTGCCGCCCGCAGACTCTCCAGCCAACCCGTCACCGCCATCTTCCCTCAGCCCAGCCGCGTGCCCGGCCGCTGCCATGGCAACCGTTTCCGCCTAGGGTCACTTCCGGATGACCCGGAAGAAATTCTGGACATTTGCGTGTTCCCACCCCGCAATCCCTCACGCCCTTCGTCTGCTCTCATTGGCTGCTCTGGTAAGTAATTTACTCCTGCCCACCCCCGGTGACCCGTCCGGCCTGAAGTTGACCCCATCCGGCACCGAACCTGGGGAGTGGGGAAGAGCCTTCAGGGCAGGATCCAGACAGTCCATCCCTCGCCTGGCCCCCAGCTGGGGGAGTCCCGGGCGCGCGCCAGCTGCGTTCGCGGCGGGTGCCTCACACCTGCCAGCGTCTTTTTCACCCCCAGCTGTGAGGCCGAGACTCCCCCAGTCCGGGAAGGCGCCCCACACCTGCTGCAGTCGTGCATCTCCCTGCAGCTGCGGGCCTGCGCTCCCCCCGTGCTGAGAGGTCCGAGACCAGGGCAGGTGCAGGGCGTTCCCCCATCCCGCCTCCTAATCTCCACCTGCCATCCCCCACCCCGGTTTTCCTCTGCGGGTGTGTGATGGGGGTAGAGAAAGATTACATACAGGTCCCCCTGAGTCCCCACTCATTTTGGGAGCCCAAGTCCTTCCTAAAGATGGAGTTCCATTCCTAGCCTGGCATCTCGTTTTGGTAAAGCCTTTTGGAAGTGGGATGCAGCAGGAGCAGACACTGCACACTTAATCTTCAGAGCAACTCCCTGAGGAATGTTATCGTTTGGTACCCATCAAAAGTTCCCCCCAATAGTTCCACTCTTCCCCTTATTTTCCCCAGTACTCTGACTTAGAAAGTGGTGAGTACAGAGCTAGGCTAAACCACCCAAGTTCAGTTGGGTTTTGGGAGACTCCTGGGAACTTGGCTACTGTCCCCAAGGCCTGGTCAGTAGAGACCCCACCTTCATAGTCAAAGGGGTTGGGGGGCCTCAGTTCTGGGTTTCCACATGACAGCTGCCCTGATCAACCCTCCAACAGAAAGGCCAGGCTCCAGCCATACCTCAATGGACCCCAGGGGCATCTTGAAGGCATTTCCCAAGCGGAAGAAAATTCATACCAATCCATCATCAAAAGCACTTGCAAAGATTCCCAAGAGGGAAGACGGAGAAGCAGCAGGAGGTGAGTGGCCCCAGCCTCAGAACCCTCATATGTTTGAGCCTGAGGCTTCTTACTTCGTTCATGCCCAGAATCAGATATTGCAGTTGACTCTGTCCGCCCAGAGCCTGCAGGTTTGTTTTTACCTGCCTTGTCCTAGGCTTGGTCCCCAGTCTTTGACAGGCGACTTGCTGTTTTATCTTCTACCCCACCCTGAGACCTCCATAAATCAGAAAATACTCCCTGGTCCCTAAGGAAATGACCGGCAGAATCATTTACTCTAGGAGGTTGCCTGCTGCTGCGGGGAGGGGATCCTTCTTAGGTCCCCAGACTTACAAGTTATTTTGCAGCCAAATTGACAAATAGATGGCAAAAGCTTACATGGTGGGCTGGGTTGGGGGAGGGGAATCTATTAGACTGTGAGGCTTATAATGGCAAAACATGTGCTTTGTGCCTGATACGTAATAAGTGTCTACTAATATGTGTTGAAAGAATAAATGATCAAATGAAGTGATTTACAGGGTAACTACAAGGTGCCAGACACTGTTCTAGGTTATATCAGGGAACAGGACGTAACAGAATCCTTGCCCCTTACATCAAGTGATGGCCCATAGGAAATTAACTGTATGCCTGTGGTGGAATCTCCAGAAGGCAGGCTGTCTGGGTGGAGGAAAACGATTGGGGTGAGGGGACTGTGAAGGGTTCATTGGGATCATATCTGAAAGTATGACAGTAGGTATCTGGATGTCCCCTCCACAGAGTGGCTGAGCTCCGTGCGGGCGCATGTTGTACCCACTGGCATTGGGCGAGCCCGGGCAGAACTCTTTGAGAAGCAGATTGTCCAGCATGGTGGCCAGATATGCCCTGCCCAGGCCCCAGGGGTCACTCACATTGTGGTGGATGAAGGCATGGACTGTGAGCGAGCCCTCCGCCTCCTTAGACTGCCCTGGCTGCCCCCAGGTACTCAGCTGGTGAAGTCAGCCTGGCTGAGCTCGTGCCTACAAGAGAGAAGGCTCGTGGACACAGCAGGATTCAGCATCTTCATCCCCAAGAGGTAGGCTGGTCCTAGTCTTTCCTCAGATGTTTTCTTGAGCTATTAAACTCTCATCGTCTTAATTGGACACATTAAAAAACCTTGATTTCAGAGTAGAGAAGGATTGGGAACAGAGATAGCGTGAGACTTTGGTGTCTTAACCTCCCATCACCATCCTGCAGGTACCTGGATCAAGCACAGCTCAGCAAAGCAGACCAAGACTCTTCTACTCCTCCTGGAGCTAGTGAGGCTCAGCTCAGGACAGCCCTCTCTCCTTCCCCTCCAAGCACCAGACCTGTATCTCCTTCCTGGAGGGCAGAGGAAGTCGCAAGCCTCCAAGCACAGGTGAGGAGCCTCCCAGGCCCCACAGCTCTCTTCTCCTGGGAACTAGATCACAGAAACAGGGAGAGCCTAGTGGTTGTTCAGAATGTCCCAGGCCCCTGAGAGAGGAGGGCTCTCTTTACTGTGAAGCCATTTAACTCTTCTCAACACTCATCACTCCTGCATTTGCCCAGGCCATATCCACCACATATCACTGGGGATCCTAGGGCTGGGCCCTAGGGGAAGCCACATGGAACCCAAATCTTCAGCAGAAGACCTAGCGTCCTTCTTGGGTCTGACTAGGAAACTCAGCCCCCACCTCTGAGGAGCCCTCCTCATGGGGGGCATGAACTTATTGTCTCTTCTCCTTCCCTATGTCAAGCCCAGCTCTGGTGGTGAAACCAGTGATGGGGAAGAGACCCAGGTTGGCGCAGCTGATCTGGAAGCCTTGATCAGCGGCCGCTACCCAACCCCCCTTGAGGGAGATGGTGAGCCTAGCCCAGCCCCTGAGGGCCTGGATAAGTGGGTCTGTGCACAGCCTTCGAGCCAGAAGGCGACCAACTACAACCGCCACATCACAGAGAAGCTGGAAGTGCTGGCCAAAGCCTACAGTGTTCAGGGGGACAAGTGGAGAGCCCTGGGCTATGCCAAGGCAATTAATGCCCTCAAGAGCTTCCACAAGCCTGTCACCTCCTACCAGGTACCTGGGGGTCATGGGAGGGTATGTGGGGGGCTGGGGGGGGTCTTCTCTTTACTGGCCAGAGGTCAGTGGGAGCACCAGTCACTAGTGGGGATCAGGTGGAGTGATTAAGATTTTCTGATGTTGTGGGACTTGCACAACAGAAAAAAAAAATGGGGAGATTAATGAAAGCGGCTTGTCAAAATCTTGATAATTGTAAAAGCTGGGTGATGGGTACTTGGGGTCCAGTATACTGTTCTCTCTCCTTTGGAATTTTTTCCATAATAAAAAGTTTTTTAAAAGTTCAGCCTCTGAAGGGCAACAGACCAGAGTTTGAATTCTGGTTCCCATCATTCACTAACTGTAACTTGCCTAAAGTAAGTTACTTAAACCCTCTGAGCATCAGTTTCCTCAAAAGTAAAAAGGGACTAAGAATAGTAACAGACACAGTATTCCCATGAGGACTTAATGAGATGACCGCTGTAATGCAGGACCTGATACAGGGTAAAGCCTCATAAATATTAGCTCCACTGTTATGATGGCAGTGGTGACTAGTATCGTCATTATTGCCTTTCCTCTGCTTCCTGTGCTGATCTCCATTCCTCTGGGAACCAGCAGATAAGTTTCCCAGCCCATTCCATCCAAACTTCTCATCTTCAACTCTGCCCAAGCTTTATACAGCTATCAGTTGCCCACCGGCCATACTGGCTTTTACTCAGACATCTGCTAAAGGAGTCAGTTCCCTTCCTGTCTCTGTCTCCCCTTCCTCTAGGAGGCCTTCAGTATCTCTGGAATTGGAAAGCGGATGGCTGAAAAGATCGTAGAGATCCTGGAGAGCGGGCATCTGCGGAAGCTGGACCACATCAGTGAAAGCGTGCCTGTCTTAGAGCTCTTCTCCAACATCTGGGGAGCTGGAACCAAGACTGCCCAGATGTGGTACCATCAGGTCACACCCTGTCCCAGCCCCCACTTCAGTTTTACTGTATCTTAGAGCTCCTGTCCTACAGTCCTGTTACGCTGTGCTTTGATGAGAATGAACCCAGACTATAGAGAGACCACTTCTCAAAGGGACCAGGGCCCATGCAGATCCCTCTCTTGGCTCTCAGAACTGCCCTGTTGCTTGGTATCGTTGAGGCTTAATCTGTGGTGTAGGCAGAGACAAGAAGTATTTCTCTGTCCCCCAGACCAGCAAGGGCCTTCCTGAGGAGACCAGGCCTCTGGGCTGAGTATCCAGAACAGTGGTTCCCAAACCCAGCCATGCCCAGAATCACCCCCAGATTGATGGAGTCATGAACCAGTGTTTTAGGATTGTGGCAGGGCTGGACTGAGGTGTGTCTTCCATGCCCCCTGCCTTTCCCAAGTCCCACTGATTACAGACCCAACCGCTCCTGGGGTTGGTCCTGCCTCAGGCTTTCCTTGGAGTCTGGGGGTGATGGAAGCCTTGTGTGTGTGCTTATTCACTGCCTCTTCATTGGTCCTGGATCCTCATAGCCATCCCACCTGGCTATTTTTTCAGGGTTTCCGGAGCCTAGAAGACATCCGAAACCAGGCCTCTCTGACTACCCAGCAGGCCATTGGCCTGAAGCATTACGATGACTTCCTGGATCGCATGCCCAGGGAGGAGGCTGCAGAGATTGAGCAGACAGTAAGCAGGTGTCCCAGACCAGTAAGGAGAGCCAGGTCCTACTACGTCAGGGCCTGGCTCAAAGCCAAGAACTCCGGATCCCTCAGCAGGGGAGCCCAGCAGGCAGAGGAAGCTATGGGGGGCCAGAGGTTGGGACTAGTGGGGAAAGAGCAATTGGCTTAGGTAGGAAAGGGCTGCAACATTAGCTCTCTGCGGTAGGGTTCTCAGTACCGGGCAGAGTTAGCACTGGTTTTAGGTGCTAGAATGGTGTTAGGACTGGGTTAATGTTAGGGCTAGATTAGAGATGGATTATGGTCAGAACTACTCGAGGATATTGGGATTTGAACTGGGCTATGTTAGGGTGATCAGGGCAGAGGTTCTTAACATTTTTTGATTCACAAACTTCTTTGAGAACCTAATGAAAACCATGGACTCTTTCTCTCCACAATTTTTTTAAATGTACAAAGTTTTATATCTCCAGAAGTACACACCTTCTGCAGGTCACCCAAGGCTGGTTCAGGGTTTGGGTTAGGGTTGGTGTAGAAGCACCGTGCCAGTAGGACTAGGTTTGGGGTTAGAGGAAAGCTAGATCAAGAGCTGAGTTAAGGTTAGGCCTGAATTAGGAGTAGGGTTTTCTTAGTGTTGGATGCTTTTAGTTAAAATTTGTGATTGTCCTGGAAATAAGGTTCAGCCAAGATTAGTGCTTGGTGTAGAGTTGGGTTAGGGATTCAGTTCATATAAAACCTAGATTAGAGGGAGACTAGGGTACATTTGTTCAGTTGGCATTAGGGGTAGGGGCTGATTTGCTCCTACTTTGGTCTATGATTCTGATAGGGTTAGGACTCCCTGGAGACTCTGGCCCAGCTTAGTTGAAATCAGCCTCCAGCTCTACTCCCAGCCACAGGACTCTGAGGCTAGTGTGGGAGGGACAGGCCAGCCCCTTTGTCCACCCATCACCAGGCCTTGGTGCTAGTGATGACCTGTCACTCAGCTACGGTATCTGGGCATAGAGAATGCCCCAGCGAGCCTCCAGCCCTGACCCACTGGAACAGAAGTGGCTCCCCACCTGGCCCACTCTCCCCATTTAAGGTCTCCAGCCTTAGGAGGTTTTGATGGGATTACTCATCCTAGGCCTCCTCCATCCTCTTGGGAAGCTCAAGAAGGGAATGAGGGGATTAGCAGAGCCTGCCTGTCAGGAGAATTGAGGTATCCAGGGCCCAAGAAATCTCAGTGTCCCGGGGAGGAAGTGTGTGTGTGTGTGTGTGTGTGTGTGTGTGTGTGTGTGTGTGTGTGTGTGTGTGTGTGTGTGTGTGTGTGTGAGAGAGAGATCCGCATATGAAAGACCTCAGTGTTTCTGGGGTGGAGGCTAATGGCCTTATCCCCCCTCAGTGAGGGATGATCCTTCAGCTGACAGTTCCCTCTGTCTCAGCTCCCTCCCCACCAAGCCCCATTCATCCAAGTAAGGATGTGGGCATTGGCTCAGAAGTGCTTCCCTTTTGCTTTCCCTCCTTTCCTTTGTTACACGTGCAGCTGTATTTCTAGGCTCCATCTCCCCCGAGGCCTGGGCCTGGGGCACCCTGCCAGCCACCTGTCAGGCCTCAAGCCCCAACTCACACACTCTGCCTTTAGCTCCAAATCCAAAGACACCTGGGGCTGTGGAGACCTGGCTGAGGGCTTCTCGGCACCTGGCCCTTTGTCCTCAGTGGAGTTTCACAGACCTGGGTGCATGGGTTGGGACAGAAGCCCAGAGAAGATATGTCTCTCTGCTCTTGAA